>NC_141164.1:47321744-47656432 GCF_053477565.2 Lygodium microphyllum
GTGGTTTCGTCCCCTTCACGAGTCTTTTCCCTTTTCCCTTGAGCAATTAATGATATATGTGTATGTAAGGGTTACTCTCTTTTTGTTTGTTGGGGACCGGCAACCAATCATGAAGTCTTTTTGTTTGTTGTGTATGTAAGGGTTACTCTCTTTTTGTTTGTTGGGGACCGGCAATCAAGGCATGAAGTCCTAGGTTTAGGTTAGGTATGTTTGTGGGAGGTTCAAGTAGTCGTTGTCTCCTATAAAGGCATTAACAAGCACTAAAGGACCTGTTTTCGAAGGAAGTCCTAGTGACCCTGTTCTGTTGACCTACTAGGCAGCTATTCAAAGGAGTTCGTGTTAGTGGGAAGCAATTAGAAAAGCCTGCGAGACAAAATGATGATACAAAGGAAAAAACCCTAAATCTCTGAAAGAAAATATATGAATATACAGAGATGTGTAAAAATGGGTTATAATCCCTCTAAAAATAGAACAAGAAAGAAAGCAAAAATCTTTGAGTAGTTTTTCATCGCCTTTGCGAAGGCTTAATAAGTTCTTAGGGACAAGTCAGTAGTCCCCGGGCCGATGCCTTGTCTTCCTAGGGGTGGCATCTAGCTGACAAAATACAAATAAGTGAAGGTTGGAGTGAAAATAAAAGTGAGCATCAGAAAAGGATTAAGTGTCGTCTTGCGAGGGCTTGGTAGGTTCTTAGGTACCGAGACAGGCCCTGAGGCCGATACCCTGTCCTCCTTGGGTCGCTATGCTCACCTCCCTCCTTTTTACATGCTTAAGTGTGGAACAATAAAGGCCTAAAAGAAAAATGTGCTAAAAGACAGTATTTGTTAATCAAGCTATAGGAGTCCTCGCCTAGGAGGAGCTATTGGTTGAGTTGTCCTCAGATAGGAAGGTAGTTCAGACCACCACTTAGGGTGACCTCTTTGATAGTTCTTTGTAGCTTGACCGTGTTGGAGCAATAGGTTTTCTATCCTCATGGGTTTCATGCCTTGGTTTTGACAGGGGGTAGGGTGAGAGATGTGCTGTGTTTTGTGGTGTATCTCTTTTGTATAAGCTTGATGCTCTTTGTGGTTGTGTTGATGTGCAGATCTGGTCATGGGATTCAATGGGCTAAGTCACCCTATCCCGTGGTCGCCAATGAGAGCTAAGTTTTGAGGCCCAAGATGTGCCCAAAAATTGCTTTAAAAACCGAATTGCAAGGGAAAAATGAAATTCGTCAAAGGCAGCAGCTGCAGTTAGTTCGATTTTAAGCGGCAAGTCAGAGACGGGTTTTGAAAGTACTTCAAGATATACCAACTGACGATTGCAAATTTTTCATAATTTTTAGATTGTCAAATGAGACTTCAGGAGATGCCCGGCAGTGGGGGACTTCGAGATGGACGTGCCAGATTTTTTCAAATCGTGATTATGACGCCGAACAATCGAATGGGGATGCCTGAAGGTTAAGACCAAGGAAAGGGGCTTAATGGGGTAAGAGGGTGTGTGACCTCTGGGGCCACCTCCCCAAAATTTTCCCGTGAAGGGGGGGTCATTTTTTTTTAGCACGGGTGAAAAAAAAGGACGCCATGGATGTAGGCAGCGAGTTCTTGAGAGGGGGAGGGGCTATGCCAACTCAATGTACCCATGCCATCTGATCTTACCCTGCAGATGCTGCTTCTCTTTGCCCTCCATTGCCACTCTCTGCTCCTCTAATGATTGCCTGGATGGTCTGCAAGAAATCTAGTATTTCTCTCGCCTCCATCTCTCTTCTCCAAATGGTGCTTCACACGGCAAGAATCAAGAAGAGGATTCGATGACGACCTGAACTAGATTGCTCCATGATCGAGAGAGGCTAAGGGGAGACGTTCAGTATTGAAGATTTGCTAATGGTTGGTCCATTGGCAACCCAAAAAAATAATCAAAAAACACGCAACACGCAAATAAGTGGTATGCGTCATTTTTACAAAGAAATTTTGCTTCTTTTTTATGTTTGATGGTCTAAATGAAATTCATATGGAACAAAATTTTGTTTGGATCTTGTTTGCATTATGATTGAGAGTTATGCATAAAAGAAATGTAGAACCATAATGATAAATAGTTACAATAATTAAATTATAACCCGAAAAGTGTATTTTTAGTGTAAAAATGAAGATTTTGTTGGTTTCGGGTGGGAAAAAGAGATGCGCATTGGATGAAATTCTGATTAAAACCATTTCTCAGCTATCATAATCAATCACTAATCATATATCAGAAAATAACCTATTTTTATGCATAAATAAATAGTGGAAAATATCTAAAAATGGAAAAAAAATGACTTTCACATTATAAAAATCTAGAAAATTATGATTCATGGTTGTGGCTATATATCAAAGATGAGGCATGAAGTTTGGCTTTAGTCGACTTTGTTTATGTGCCATAGTTCATGGGTTTTTCCATTTTATGAGAAAAATACATACGAAATAAAACCCTACACCTATGGAACACAGCATAACCTAAACGTTAGAGGGAAAGGGTGAGGGGTTAACAAATTAAGAGAGCTGAGAGGGTTTTAATCTTTAAAATATTTGACTATGGTTTGCATTTAGAATTGCGATATTTCAATTTAAGGGGCTAGTAGCACGAGAAATTGGTGCTAGTCTCCATACATCGAAGCATACATTTAGTGAAGATCATGAAAGGGCTGTTTTTTCACATAACAAAATGATGATTTGATAAATATTGTTTGTGCACTAGGATCATATGCACTATTCATGACACATGACATGGTATCGGTCTTGGATTGCATAGCAATTGTCTTCCTAGGGGACATGACTTATACATGGAGTGAAAAGGAGCCTTTGCTATATATTAGTTGTACGGTTTCCTTGGGATTTTTTGGTGAGGATCTACATATTCTTGGATCATACAAAACAAGAAAAGAGTGGAGTTTGTGCGTTATGTTTTATATGTTAGGTAGTGCATCTCGGGGCTAATCCCTAAGATGTAGAAGAGCTGAGTGGAGCCGCGGCAGTCAGTCGAGAGGTTCATCCCTATGTTTGGGATACGAGGTGTTATACCTATATGTTATGGGATCTCCCTCTGAGGAGAAGGGAAGGTAAACGTTGGATTGTGTCCTATTACAAATGCAAAATTGATCTTGGGGGTTAGTGTAGTGTAAGCCTTAGATGCTCTTGGTTGTGAGGCTATGCGGGGTGTCTTATGTGTCTTAAAGGTCCGAGAACCAATGTCCCATTTTAGGTCCTGACAAGAAACACTTAGAATTATTCTTCTAAAATCAGGCTTGCATTGAAAATTTTCACTCATGGATTGTATAACCTTTTATTTTTGTGCTTGAATCAATCATCATTTCCAAATGAAATTTGTAAAGGGTAAGTTAGCAATTAGTGAGTCATTGAATTGCTAAGGTAATCCATCTTCTTGATCCCTTGTTTCCATTCAATCCTTTCACATAATTAAAGCTAAAAGCTTTTATTTGGGTTAATGCATTTCATTCAAGATTTTTGGAATAGTAAGTTCTTGCCATGTTGAAATACCCACAAGGTAAATGTGGATAACGAGTGATGTATGAAGCAGAAAAGAGGTTACTCTACCCCATATCAAAGATCTCAAAAGGGTGCACAACTTGGCTTGAGGAGGAAATTTGCACACCCCTCAAGTCTTAGAGCCCATGTAGGGAGCCAAGAATATGACTTTATCCTTCACACATGTGCATCATGTGGAGCATTGAAGACACAAGCTTGGATAAAGAATCAAGGCAGTTTCATATCTCTACATGGATTTGATAGGTTATCCTAGGCATTAAGCAATGGGTTACAGGTGCAATAGGAAATTTTAGACCATTTTAGATGTCTCACAAGTACTACAAGGTATTGTAGGGTACTACTGAGTCCTTACAAGTAGATTGTAGGTTCTAAAGGATGGTATTCAATGCTTACAAATCCTAGTGTGGTTGATATTGGGTATAGAACCTTAAACAAGACTTACAATGAAAAGTGGATAAAAAATAGAAGCATGAGAAAAAGCAAGAAGGGAGCAAGAGCTATAGAAGTTCAAGCATGAAGAGAGAGACTAGTGTGTGGAAACTCCAACAGTCACAATGTGTGACCTATCTTCCCTTATTCTATTACTAGAAAAAGAATAAAGTGATAGTGATGGGCACTCGCTCCCTGCAATGTTATTAAGGAAAATTTGGGTTCTCGAAAACACCCTTTAAGGGAGTTTGATCAAAATATTCTCTTTAATAATAGTGGCATGGTAAAATTTTTGCAAATAAAATCCAAACCTATTAGAGATTGAATTTTTAGAATATACTATTTACAAGCTTTCCAATAATATATAGCATGTTAGGGTTTCAAGATTGGATGATATAAGATGCTATAAAGATTCTCTTTTACTCTTAAAAGATTTTGTTATGGTAATATTTCCTAGGCAAAATGAAATATTTGATGTAACTTAATTAAACTTCCAAACCTTATCAATCTATATATAATTGCAAAGCTCTTGAAGAGTAGGTTCTAAAATTGTAATCTTTGAAAATTTTAGAGTCCATTTGTAAAAATTTTACCATGCCTCAATTTTTTGAGGAAATATTTTGGTTAAATTCTCTTAGAGGGCATTTTAAAGACCTCAAATTTTCCCTAATGATAGGCGTGTGGGTACAATATATAAGTAAATGTAGGCAACTAGGCACAAGTGGCCTATAACCCAACAACCTCCCATGTTAAGGCAAATATACCCAAGTATGGAGAAAAAAAGAAAAGAATGACAATGTGTAACAGGATGAGGAATAGACAATATCTCATCCTACAATCATCATCTTCCTAAAGAAGGCATATCATTCCAATGAGAGACCTTTAGTGAATAAATCTGCATAATTTGTATCCATAGGAATCTTGACAAGCATAATGGACTTGTCCTCTACCATCTTTTTGATAAAGTGATATTGCATCTTAATGTGCTTTGTGTTGGACTGGAATACTTGATTATGGGCTAACTGAATGGCACTTATCAAATCTGAGTGTAGTGTAGGAGTCATAGTCCTACCTTGCAACTGGATGACCTCTCTGTTGGGTCTCCTTGCAAGCCTCACAACTGACTGCAATGTAATTAGTCTTGATAATAAACAAGGCTATTCATTTTTTCACCATAGATATCCAAGAGATAGCACCTCCAACAAAGGTAAAGGCATACCCAAAGGTGGACTTCCTACTGTCTCCATGTTGTGCATAATCTGAGTTATTGTAATCCATGACTCTTGTATCCTAGCTACCATAGAATATGCACATATCTAGAGTGCCTTTAAGGTAACTCAAGATACCCTTCACAACATCCCAATGTTGTCTACCGCGTGCAGCTATAACGCCACAACTCCTGTTGCAAATGCTATGTTAGAGCGAGCAGCTATCATGGTATACATCAAACTACACATTGCATATGCACAAGGAACCTTGGCTATCTTGGTCCTCTCATTATTAGATCAGGGATAATCTACTTGACTAACTTTCACATGAGAAGGTAATAGATGACCAACATGCTTACTATCTTGCATATGGAATAGCTCAAGTACTCTATGAATGTAATCCTTTTGCCACAAGTAGAAAAGTTCCTTAGAGAGATTGCACATAATGTTCCCACCAAGTATGTGTGAGGCATGCCTCATGTCCTTCATCTCAAAGCTCTACTTGAGCTGATTCTTTAAAGTATCCAACTCAACATGAGTGCACCTAGCAATAAGCATATCATCAACAAAAAGCACCAATATAATAAGGTTATCATCATGGACCTTCTTCATATATAGACACAGCTCCATAATCACTGTGAAAATATCCATGCGAATACATAAAGAATAAAACTTATGGTGTCATTCCCTAGGTATCTATCTAAGTGCATAAAGACTCTTCTTCAAAATTTGCACACTAGGCATTTCTTGTCTTTTTCCACAAAGTCCTTAGGCTATTGCATATAAATATCCTCATGTAGGTATGAATGTAAAAAATCTATCTTAACATCCATTTGGTAAAGATCCAAATCCAACTGAGAAACCAAGGTTAGCACAAGTATAGGGTAGTCATCTTGACAATAGGAGAGAAGATCTCATCAAAATCAACTTCCTTTTCTTGCTTAAAACCCTTAGCAATCAATCGGGCCCTATATGCTAGCTTAGGATGACAGCGAGGAGTCTCTTTAACTTTTACATCCACTTGCATGGTATTGGATGCTTCAATTAGGTAAGCAAACTAAGTTTCATGTATTGTTTTTCTATAATGAATCAGACTCAAACTATATAGCTCTCTCCTAAGAGTAGGAAGCACCTCTATGCATAGCCTCCTCATACACGTAAATAGCTCAATAGAGTTTGTCACCATGATATAATATGTTGGGATCATAGTGATTATGAGGATGTGAAGCTCTAGTAAAGCATCTCAAAATTGATTGTGGGGCTTGTATGACCCATCCTTTGTGTCCAATATCATGATCCTGCAAAACTGGCAGATCTTGGGCCACTACATCATCAATGTAGCTATAGTAGGCTGGCTCACTGGGGATAGCTATACTATAACAAGGGGCTTCTCCTAAAAGATCATCTTGTGTACCTCAATCACCTGCTTTGGTCTCATATGCATCTTTTTATCATGGAAGATAACATTATGTATAACAACTTTTGAGCCTGCGAATCCCAAAGGTGATAGCCCATTTCACCTCCATCACCATATCCAAGAAAGATACATTTGATGAACTTTGTATTCAACTTATTGCACTTTTCTTTGGGAACATGGTAGAAATTCTGACATCTAGAGACTCATGAGTGTGCATAATACAAGGGAGATTTACTAGAACTTATCTCCTTTGCAACTCTACCAAGAGTAGTACATGGAGATCTATTGATGAGACTAGTGTTGAGATATCGAGCTCCACTCGTGATACGCCAGGGTGACCGTTGTATATTTATGTCACCGACTTGTCAGTTGCAGACGCGGTTGGTACACCGCCCCTGAATAATAGCTACATGATAGCTATCCTTATTTACTCTAGTTCGTGGCTCAGTTAGTATGCCACCTTAGTTAGTTGAGTTTGTTTTTGAGACCCATATCTAGGGTTCTTCTATTTCTTTGTACTAGAGTTCTTTTGGCTTCCACAACTAAGAAGAGGAAAACAGTTTTCAGCCTCCACCCTTGTGTGTATTCTCCCATTGTGCAAGCAAGAAAGCTTCAAGCGAGACTCCTTCCTTCTCTCCCACAATCTTGACATGGTATCATAGCCTTGTTCGTGGTAAGGAGCTCAAGAAAGCAAGCCAAGCTCGCGGTGGTCTGGTAAGAGGAGCAGTGTTGCTTTCATTTCCTGTTTTGGGAGCAGATCTCTGCAGGTAGCACAGCCGGAAATTGCAGGAGTGCATTGTCTCAGGTTGAGACGCCCTTCGCGGTGAAGCAAGAGGGCAGTATATGCTGCAGGCAAGGGCTTTAGCCCTTGGCGACCTTGTTTTTTTTATTTGAGGCCATTTCGGGGCCTGTTTTGCAGACGGAAGTTTTCTACACGCACTCAAGAAAAGGCTCAGTTTTATGCTGTGCGACCACTGTTCTACAGGTCGGTGAAAAGTTACTGTAGAAATTGCATCGTATGCTTGTGCGCAGAGACATTGGGAGTTTCAGAATCATCCTTGGTTCCTGTTTATGCAAAATCGTCACTAGGAAGTGACTGTGTGGTCAAATACCACTTTCGCCAGTTTTGCAGATTTGCCCTTGTGAGGGTGAAGCTGTGTTTTTTGCAGTGACAGAATTTCTTGCAGTATTCTGTAATGGCGTCTGATTCTCTTTCACAGATTGTCACTGAAAAGCTTGACAAGAACAACTTCCAGGCATGGAAGTTTAGAATGACGAATTTCCTTATGGGAAAAGGATATTGGGAATTTGTTGTAGGAAATGAAGAAGAACCAGTTCTTCCTGATGTTCCCAATCAACAACAAATGCAGGCATTTAAAACATGGCATGAGAGAGCCAGGAAAGTTATGTATTGGCTGTCTATCAGTATTTCAGACTCTATGATTGTGCATATTCAGGATGCAAGTACGCCAAAGGAGGCATGGGATACTTTGTCAAAAATGTATAGCACAAATACGCAAGCCAGGAAAATGCAGCTCAAGCAAGAGTTGCATAATGTGCAAAGAGAAAGTATGAGCATCAACGACTACCACATGAAGGTGAAGAAGATTGCAGATGCACTTGCTTCCATTGGGTCGCCAGTGGAAGATGATGATTTAGTTTCCGTGACCTTGAATGGTCTAGGAAAGGATTATGCACAGTTTCGGACATCCATTTCAGTTCGTGAAAGATTTCCTGATTTTGAGGAGTTGATTGCTCTTCTAATTTCTGAGGAACAGAGAAATGGTGGTGCATCTTCTTCAGGAGGAACTTCAAAAGAAGCTGTCTTCTACTCAAATGCTGGAAGAGGTAGAGGCAGAGGTAGAGGAGGCCGATTTGGAGGCCGTGGCAGAAATCAGAATATGCAGCAAACTCAAGAAAACCAGTCCTATGGAGGAGGACGTGGTAACTCTAGAGGCAGGGGGAGCCAAAGAGGTCGTGGTGGATGGCAAAGAGGCCAAAATGCAAACAGTAATGTTGAATGCTACTACTGTGGTAAAATGGGTCATATGGCTAAAGACTGCTATAAAAAGCAGAATGACATCATGAATGGAAAACTGCAACAAGGGAATTATGCATCTTCTAGTAGACAGGGTGATGACAGAAATGAGCATTTGTTCATGGTGCAGCACATGAACAATTCTATGACAAGTGCAGAAGAAAGCAATGATGTATGGTATGTTGACTCAGGTGCATCAAACCACATGACAGGTCATGCAGAATGGATGGAGGATGCAAGGAAAATGGAAAAACCAGGATTTGTGGAGACTGGTGATGATACTGCACATCCTATTGTGCAGATTGGAAAAATTCCCTTGTCTATGCAGGGTGGGAAAAAGAAATACCTGTCCAATGTATTTCATGTCCCGAATATCACCAAGAATCTGGTTTCAGTTGGTCAAATGGTTGAACAGGGCTTGCAGGTCAGATTTAATCCTCATGGATGCTTTGTTGAGGATATGAAAAATAAAGGTCGCTTGATAGCAAAAGGAAAGAAGAAGGGCAGAATGTTTACATTGGATGCAGACATGTCTGAATTGAGTGCAGCAATGTTTGCACATGGGACCGGTGTAGTTGCAGATATTGATATCTGGCATAAACGCATTGGTCATGTTAATGTACAGCGACTTAAATCAATGCAGGCCCAAAATATTGTTGCAGGATTGCCAAAATTCAAGGTTGCAGAAATGCATAAGGTATGTGAAGCCTGTCAGTTTGGAAAACAGGCAAGGAAACCATTTCCTAGACATGTTCAAGAGAGTGAGAAGCCATTGGAATTAATCCACTCTGATGTGTGGACTACTAAAGCTGCATCTCTTGGAGGCTGTCATTATTTTGTCACTTTTATTGATGACTATAGCAGAAAAGTTTGGGTGTATTTTATGAAAAAGAAAAGTGAAGTTTTTGGGCATTTCAAAACCCTTAAAGCTATGGCTGAAAAAGAAACAGGTCTGCAAATAAAATGTCTAAGGTCAGATGGAGGGGGAGAATACCTCTCAAATGAGTTTGCAAAGTTCTTGCAGGAGCATGGCATAAAGCAGCAATATTCATGCAGTTATACCCCACAACAAAATGGAATTGCAGAAAGGAAAAACAGGCATATTGGAGAGGTATCTCGTGCCATGCTCAATGAAAAAGACTTGCCAGATTTTTATTGGGCTGAAGCAGTTGCTACAGCAGTCTACATAATGAACAGGACTCCCACTGCAGCAATACATGGAATGACTCCAGAGGAGAGGTATACTGGTAGGAAACCAGATATTTCTCATTTGAAAATTTTTGGTTGCATTGCCTATGTACATGTGCCAGATGAGCTGAGATCCAAGTTGGATCCAAAAGCTGAGAAGTGCATCTTTATTGGTTACTCTCTGCAGCAAAAAGGGTATAGATGCTATAACCCTTCTACTCGTAAGTTTACAGTGAGCAGAGATGTTGTTTTTGATGAGATGAGTAGCTGGTATAAACCAGTAAATGTGATTGATGATGAAGATGCACAAAATGGTAATGCTACACAGAATTCACAGCAGCAGTCACAAAATATTAGTGGACCTGGAGCGTCCTCTAGCAGTGGTTCACATTCTTCGCCATGGACAGGCAGATTGAGATCAGGAGAATCTTCTCAAAGCAATGCAGATAGTGGTATGCAGGTATCACGAAAAGGAAAAGAGAAGGTTGATCAGCCCATGTTTGATGTGAATGCAGGTCACTCTTATGTGGATGGTGAATCCAGTGGCTCAGAACAGAGCATTGATGATGAGTTGGGTATTCCTTCTATTGTTACACCTGGAGTAAGGAAGACCAGGGATGTTTTGAGAGCACCTGGGAGTGAACCTACTTTGCGCAGCTCTACAAGAGCTAGGTATCCTGTGGATAGGCTGAAATATGATGGATTTACAGCCATTCACTATGCATATATGGTCAAAGTGATACAGGAACCAGAACCCACATCTTTTGAGCAAGCCATGGGAAAAGAAAAATGGGAGAAAGCCATGGATGAAGAAATGGATGCCTTGGAAGCAAATGCTACATGGGAGTTAGTACCTTTGCATAAAGGTAAGAATGCAATTGGCTGTAAGTGGGTTTATAAGGTGAAGCACAATGCTGATGGTTCTGTGAACAGATACAAGGCAAGATTAGTAGTCAAGGGGTATGCACAAACATATGGCATTGACTATGAAGAAACATTTAGTCCGGTTGCAAGGATGGCAACCGTAAGAGCAGTCATTGCTATGGCTGCATCAAAGGGATGGTCTTTACATCAGATGGATGTAAAGAATGCCTTCTTGCATGGTGATTTGCAAGAAGAGGTCTATATGGAGCAGCCACCAGGTTATGTGCATGCTGTTCATCCTGAGTTTGTTTGCAGGTTGAAGAAAGCCTTGTATGGCTTGAAGCAAGCACCTAGAGCATGGTCTGACAAGATAGGACAGTATCTTGTCACTATTGGCTTTCAGATTTCCAAGGCAGATTTCTCACTTTATGTGAGAAAAACAGAGAAAGGTATTATGCTGCTTGTCATTTATGTTGATGATTTGATTATGACAGGTGACAGTGATGAAGATATCCTTCATGTGAAAATGCTATTGAAGGAGAAGTTTGAGATGAAGGATTTGGGAGAGCTGCGTTATTTCTTGGGCATTGAGGTGATTAGATCACCAAGTGGGATACAGCTCTTGCAGAGGCAGTATGGATTGGACATGCTGTCCAAATATGGGATGACAGGTTGTAAGCCTATTTTAGTTCCTTTGGAGCAAAATGTGAAGCTGAGCACAGATGCAGGTGAGCTTCTAGAAGACCCTACTATGTATAGACGCATAGTAGGAAGTTTGATTTATATGACTATTACCAGGCCAGATTTGAGCTATGCTGTTGGATTGGTAAGTCAGTTTATGCAGGCTCCAAGGAAACCACATTTGGATGCGGCTAGACGCATACTTAGGTATGTGAAGTCCACATTGCAGTATGGACTATTTTATGAGACTGGGGTTCAGATACAGTTGCATGGATACACTGATGCTGATTGGGCTGGTAGTATTTCTGATAGACGATCTACCAGTGGATATGTATTCTCTTTTGGGAGTGCTGCAGTCACTTGGAGCAGCAAGAAACAGCCTACAGTTGCCTTGTCGAGCACAGAGGCTGAGTACAGGGGTGCAGCAATGGCTGCATGTGAGGTAGCTTGGTTGCATAAGCTACTTTATGATATGCATCAGTCTACAGATGGGCCAGTTGTCATTTATTGTGACAACATGAGTAGTATACACTTGGCAAATAACCCAGTCTATCATGCTAAAACAAAGCACATTGAGGTGCATTATCATTATGTGCGAGAGAGGGTTTTACTAGGTCTTATTGATCTAGTTTATGTCAGCACAGAGGATCAGGTAGCTGACATATTCACGAAGGCATTGGGCGCAGAGAAGCTGCGCAAGTTCAGAGACCTGCTTGGTGTGCAGGAATTGGGATTGAGCTCGAGGGGGAGTGTTGAGATATCGAGCTCCACTCGTGATACGCCAGGGTGACCGTTGTATATTTATGTCACCGACTTGTCAGTTGCAGACGCGGTTGGTACACCGCCCCTGAATAATAGCTACATGATAGCTATCCTTATTTACTCTAGTTCGTGGCTCAGTTAGTATGCCACCTTAGTTAGTTGAGTTTGTTTTTGAGACCCATATCTAGGGTTCTTCTATTTCTTTGTACTAGAGTTCTTTTGGCTTCCACAACTAAGAAGAGGAAAACAGTTTTCAGCCTCCACCCTTGTGTGTATTCTCCCATTGTGCAAGCAAGAAAGCTTCAAGCGAGACTCCTTCCTTCTCTCCCACAATCTTGACAACTAGAGCCCCAAGAGGAACACCAAGGAAATTGGGATTCTACTGCAAGAAAATCTATCTTGTAACATCAACAAGCTTTTATTTCATTCTTTTGATCATCAAAACAAAGAAAACAGCAATTCTTCACGCAGCATCATAGTAGATATTTGCCACGGATTTGATAGAATCAACCATAATCTTCAACATCTTCATAGAATCCACCAATATAACAAAGAACATAGAAGAATATACCATCTTTGAATGGAAATCAATCATATAGTATTCATCTTCAATTTTTTCATAGTTTTCTCTCTCAATCTCTCATATACAGATATACAGTTTTGATAAAATTGACTATCTCTGGCTCTCTCTCTCTCTCTCTCTCTCTCTCTCTCTCTCTCTCTCTCTCTCTCTCTCTCTCTCTCTCTCTCTCTCTCTCTCTCTCTCTCTCTCTCTCTCTCTCTCTCTCTCTCTCTCTCTCTCTCTCTCTCTCTCTCTCTCTCTCTATCAATAGTACATCATCTCCTCACTACAATACTCTCATAATAACTCTCAATAATCCTTCTTAGGTCTTGGATACACCTCCCAAGAGGTATGTCTGATATGAAGAGGCACCAGAGCCACTACAGTGTCTTTTCATAACTCACTGCTGTCACTGTCACTCAGTCTTCAGCAGTTGCTTCTTCCATTTGTTTTAGCTCTTTTGAACTTATATTCATCCTTTCCAAAGGTTATAAAACTTTTCCAAAGTCACACATACATTCTACAGAACACTTACAGAAGGTCTACAGAACAGTTACAGTACATTACAAGAGCTATAGAACAATTACAAAGCAGAGACAGAGCAGAGACAGAGGCTCTACAAAAGGTCATCACAACCTCATAATTCATACTAAAACCATTCCAAACTATCAAAAACTATTCAATAAGCTTTCAAAAGATCTCAATCTTCATCAATCATCAATCCATGCTTCATACAAAAGAAAATCAGAACAAAACAGAAGCTATACAGAAGGTATACATAACCAATCAGAACCTCAATAGAACCTATTAGAACATTACAGAGCTTCATATGTCTACTAAGAATCATCATGAACTTCCAAAACATAATCAATATCATCCAAAACACTCTCAAACACTTCCTTTATCAACCATACATCACTCTAAATCCATCAAAAATCAATCATTCAGACCTAAAAAACAACAAAAATTAGTCAAAAATTCAATCTTTTTCCACTCTCAACATATCCCCACACTTAGAAAGGAAGCGTCCTTGCGATCTAAGGAAAAGAAGAATATAAGCTCACTAAAGAGCTCAATTTTAACTTCCATAGGATCTTCAATATTCTCGCCAAACCACGACCCCAACTTATTACCTGTATTTCTAGAAAAAACTACTAAAAGGAAAATTGCATTATTCATTAACTCATTTGATAATCATTTAAAAAGCCATAACAAATTCGTAAAGGATATAAGAGGTTCTTCTTCAGCTTTCCACCATAGTCTTTCTATCCACCATCAAAAGTTTGAAAAGAGCTCTCGAACAAATTATTCTCAAGCAGCACAAACTCATCACATACAATTAACCCACAACACACACAAACACTAACACAACCATCTGAATGACACCTCCAAAAAGAGATATATATCATTAAGAATCATCTGAAGTACATTGCAAAGGCATCAATGAAGGTGATCCCTTTTGAAGGCTTGGTGGTTTCGAAAATGATCCATGGAGAAGGACTCATCCACAAATGTCTTTGGATGATTTTAAAAGAACCACAGGCAGCACATCCTTTCTGGCAAAACAAGGTATCTGCTAGGTAGACATAGGGCATGAAAATACAGGACATCCAACTGTTGGGAATTAATGTCTACATTGACATTCATACAAAGCTTTGGAATGGCCTTTTGATCATTATGGGAATGCCTATGCATGTATGCTAGATACCAAGAAAAATGAGTTGTCAATCTCACTTAAGGATCTAGAGATTGTGAATATTGGTGAGCAAAATGGAGGTAATTCCGGTATGCTTGACTGGCAGTAGTCCAGTCCCCTAGAATTATTGGCCAGTTTATCTGTGGTCCTATAAGAGAATCAGTTGAGCTCCATCCTCTTCTTCTAGGAATTTGCTGATCAAATCCATCGTACTCACTAACCAACTGAGAGGGTTGAGAAATAGAAGTGGCAAGAGATGGAAGTAGAATAAGTAAACGTGGATGAAGAGATGGGTAGGAAAAATCATAAAAGGAGGAATAAGATAAAGAAGGAGTAGCTGAAAATTTAAGTGAATCAGTTAGGAAAGGTGTTAATTGATAAACAGGAAAAGTAGAAGGTATATGAATAGATGGAGAGGGGCATGGTGGTTAAGGGGAAAATACTCGATCTTCGATGAAAGAACAAAAGGTAAATATGGAAATTTTGAGGAAAACATTGAGGTTGAAAAAGAAGAGATAAGATAGCTATTGAATTGGTTTGATAAAGGGAAAGATAAGTATCATAGCGATGAGCCATTTGTTGATAGTATAATAGGCTAGGAATAGAGGAACCTAAGACAAATCTTCTCTGGTAGGCATCAAAAAAGGAGGAATCAAATGGATGGTTTTTAGAAAGGTAAGCTAAGAGATCCACCCTCAGTTGGTTAGTGCTGTGCATATAGGTAGAAGCTGTATTCTGACGTTGATTCGAGACCAGACAATCAATCATTGAGTGCCATGAATTATTAGGGCAAGTAGCCACTTTTGAGGAATAATACTGAAACATGTCATCTATCTGCAACTCCAAATAATTGACATATAAAACAGCTTGCAAAACCACGTCCCTCACATACCAGGCCATATCTACATCATCTAAAATCAACAGATCTCCTCGTAGATACATGTAAGATAGCAACATGGTATCTCTCATCACAGAATCTTCAAACACCATACAGACCACTTCTGTCAACAACTTAGGAGACTAAGCCCCACCCCAACCATCCTCTGGAAGAGGAAGATCCATCGTTGAAAGATTCATATAGAAGGACAACTTCTGCATTGATAATGGACAAAGAAAGAATGGTCTAGAGGAACATACTCCTAAAAGTGCTCAAAGGTAGACCATAACAAATCCATCCTGGACTGCAATCTTTTCACTTTATCTTGAAATAAGAGACACAATGTGGCCTATCTCTGGAGAACTGCCAAGTCTTGCGTAGAGATAGAAGGAATCATAGGAACATTGGGGCTCAGAGGAACGGACCGTGACTGTGCCAGTTGGTCTTGAAACTGCTTGATCTGGGAAGCTTGTGATTCCACTATATTATGAGCAGTCTGTAAGGCTGACAGTTTTGCATCTAAAAGAGTCTAAAACTCTTGAGCTTCTTTGGACATTCTCTCCTTCTCCTTCGAGATTTTAGTGACCTCTGACTGAGCTTCTATTAACTGAATCTTCAAAGAAGGTATCTCTTTTCTCTGGGTCTCAATCATTTGGGTCTGCTGCTCCATCTGCTTAAATAGATCTACAAGTGTGTCTCTAGTATAGGCTAACTCTGAGGTTGCCTTATGCAACTGGTCTTTGGACTACATCAGTTCTTCATAGAAAGAAACATACAACTGTTGAACACAAGCTGTCACTGAAAGTTCAATCGAACTCTGGATGTCTTTACAAAGGAATGGAATAGCATCTCTCAACACTAAACTATTCAATGAAGGGACTGATATGTCCAAGGAACACTCTCTATGTGCCCTGAACAAATTGTTACATGTGAGGTAAGCAGGGAGGTCACTCCTAGATGTAGCAAGAATTGTGACTGAAGGAAGAACTGAAGGATTTTTATTTGCCACATGTTTCAAGCGCTTCTGTTGTATGACCAGTGGAGAAGGGGAATCAAGATCCTCTATGTCAATAGGTTCTGACTCTTCTGAAGATGGAGGGGGAGGTACTCGATCAGATGGAGGAGGTGGTAGCATACCCTTCTTTAGGCCTGAGTATGTCAAGAAAGCATACAAGTAGGAACCATTTGTGACATTTGTGACATTTCCTCTGGTTACTTTGACAAAATGTTGGTCCATCTTTGTAAGCATGTAAGTGCTCCAATCAATAGCCACCCCTTTTAACACCATCCTGGAAGCTGTGAAGAGTTCTTTGGACAAGTGATGGGATGGTGTTTTTGCAGGCATAAACCTATCTTGGAGAAACTGGCAGACTAACTTCCAAAGAGGATCAGTGATCATGGAAAAAGATACTCCTGAAGTATTTATCACTTTCTTGACATCCAGAATCTCTTTGATCTGCTTTTGTAACAGCTTGAAAATCTCATTGTTGGAGAATAATTGTCTAGCTGTAATAAAGGGCTCTCCTTTGTAGGGAAGAAACAAAGCCTTCCCTAAACCTCGGGGTGTCAACACCATGGAAGCACCATGAACCAGACCCGACTTCTTACTATATGATGCAAGGAACTCATCACACAAGGATGGATCATTTGAAATCAATGGGAATGAAGTAGCCACGAAAGTCGCAAGTCCTACTTTCGCTATAGGCTCAAAAGCTAGTAGGGAAGAATAATCCCTACTGATCAACGGGACATACTAGATAGGAGGAGGAGCGTGAGGTGCCATTCAGATGGAAAACACAGACAATCACAAAGAATGCCTGCAAAACAACCAAAGGGATATAAAAAAGAAATCAATCAAAATAAGGACACACACATATATGTAACTAACCAATTTACCGCCCCAAATAACCCACATCCTAGAAAAAATTCGACATGACCTCTACACATATGCGACCAAAAACTTCATGCTATGCAACAAGCAGGCACCCAAAACCCTATATCAAGCAAGAAAGAAAGAAAAACTACAAACCGTACCCGTAATCGTAACACATAAGCAAACCATAATACCATAAAAATCTACATCATGACCTGACCATAACCTTGACCAACAATATCAACTAAGAGGACTTTACGTGCCCATCCCATGAAGCGTGTTTATAAAAAGGGGGAAAAAAATGCAATGAGGGAAAATTGTTTTAATGAAGGGTTCATTTTAAGAAATTATTAACAATGGGTGACATTTTATTAGGTTATAAACCTTAATAAGAAAATAGTGGTTCCTTCTTAAAATTTTAATTACAATTTATTAGGGTGAAGCGGTGGGTTATCAAAACCCGGACTGTGATTCTCAGACTGGGGTCTCTAAATGCAAATTGATTAATTAAAAATAATGGTGATATGGAGCGCTTTTTTGCCACCAGCGCGTGCTTTTTTGTAATGGTTGGTTCATTTTTAAATAAAAATTAAGGTGCCTCTTAAGCACACGTAGCGCGTGCAAAGTGAACAGCTGGTTGATTTTTATTTAAAAATTGTGTATTTAGCGTGAATGCGCGTGAAAAAGTGCGTGAATAAAGTTGATTTTAGCAATTAATTGTGGTTAATGGATGATAAAAATGAATAAAGCTCAAAAAATAAATACCTCGTAGGGATGTGTATGCAATAAACTGAAGGCGCACGGAGTAGTCCCCAAAATGCAAGGAATCCAGTAAAAAAAAACAAACACCACTGACTGGAAAAAATAAAGCACCTTAGTGTTTTTGTTTGATTTTTATTTTATTTTTATTTTTTATATTTTTTTTATTTATGGTTTTTTATTGTATTTTAGGTGTGTTTGTATTTTGTATATTATTTGGTTTGGTTTATTTTGTTGTTATTTTTTTGTTTTTCTATTTTTTTCTTAATAATTAAATCGGAATATATGACACATAAATGTGTTATGAAGTGTAAGAGTGGAATTTTAGCCATCTAGCAAGTGTCAACAATGTGTTGTAATTTATCCATGATTTTCCAGCTATTTTTTGGAATTTAAAATGAATTTTCATGAAGTGAAGTATTAAAACTAGGGTTTTTGGCTTCAAATAATATTTTTGCCATTTATGGAAGCATTTTTAATTGAGAAATTATTGGCAAAAGAAGAAAGGGGGTTTGTGGAACTTTTTGGAATTTTTTTGAATTTATTTCTAAATTTTTACCAATTTTTTAAAAAAATTACTCATTTTACTTGTAATTTTGAAGGAATTTTGAGATTTTTAATTTTTTGTAATTTATTTTTTTAAATTTTCACCTTAAAAATATTCCAAATGATTTCAGCAATGTTGGTAAATTTTTTTAAAAAATTGTAAATTTTTTGAATTTTAAATGAATTTTAATGAATTTTTACGGGTTTTATGTTTATTTTTATGTATTTTGCGGGTTGGAAAATAAAAAGCGGTACCAGGGCTGCGTGTGAACAGTGAAGGATGACTGTGTGCCAACGGCTAACTGCAATACTCCACCGCACAGACAAGTCGGAAGCGCGTCCTCGCGCGTGAACACCTGCTAGCACACCCATATACAGTGGGAAAACAACGAAGGAGAAAGGGCAGGAACGAGGGTTAGCTTAGTCTGAGAAAGTCAATTAAGTTAGTTTAGTGTGGTAAATCAATTAGGTTAGTTAGGTGAGTTAAGTTTGTTAAGTTAGGTTAGTTAGGTCAGTCTGATTAATTAGGTCAATCTGGTTAAGTTAATCAAGTTAAGTAATGTTAGTAAGTGTAAGTAATATTAGTTAATTAAGCTAGGGTTAGTCAATTGAACTATGGTTAGGTAAGTCTAACTAGGGTTAGTTGTCTAACTAGAGGTAGTTAGGTTAACTATGGGTTAGGGAGGTCTAACTAGGGGTTAGTTGTCTAACTAGAGTAAAGTTAATCTAACTAGGGTTAGATTATGTTAACTGTGGTTAGGTTAATTCAATTGGGGTTAGGTTAGTTCAACTGGGGTTAGGTGAACTAACTAGGGTTGGGTTAATTTACTAAGGTTAGGTTAATTTACTAAGGTTAGTTAAACTAACTAGGGTTAGTTAGAGTCACTAACCAGGGGTGGGGGAGAAGGTGGAGGAGGAGGAGGAGGAGGAGAAGGAGGAGGAGGACTGGCAGTGGGGGGGACTGGGGGAGGCAGGGCGGCACTATCGAGGCGGTGGGCGACGGGGCGACAGGAACACGACGGCGGCGTCAGCAGTGGCGCAGGGGGGGAGAAACACTACGGCAGCGTCAGCAGTGGTGCGGGGGGGCGACTGAGGGAGGAGGAAGAGAAGGGCCAACACGGGGCGACTGGGGGAGGAGGAAGAGAAGGGCCAGCGGGGGGCAATAGGAGGAGGAGGAAGATGAGGAGAAAGAGGAAGGGAAGGAGGAGATGGCATACCAGGCGGGCAGGTGAGACGTGCGCAGAAGGAGAAAGGAGGGGAGAGGAGATACGGGCAGACGAGGAGCTGGTAAGCGATTTTTTTTTTGTTTTTTTTAATGAATTAACTTTTAAGGTTTAATTTTTAATTTGTTAAATGTAGGGGCTTTTTTTATTTTTATTAATTAGTTGTTTTTTTTTCTTGGCATTGGAGGTGGTGTGGTGTGGGTTTTTTTTTCGCTTTTTCTTTGTTTTTTTTCGCTTTTTCTTTGTTTTATTTTTTTTTCTCTTTTTTTTTTCTTCTCTTTTTTTCTTCATTTTATTTTCTTGTTTTTTCTTTATTGTGGTTCTTTTTTTAAAAAAATTCGGTGTCGTAAAAAAAAAGAACGCACCCCCGTCCCGCGCACATGCATAGGGCGAGAGTAAAAGAAATTTGCAATGACGGGATCAAACGAGGTAGGGACGGTGATGCGCAAGCCACAGGCGCCACGGGAGCGTCCCGAGGCAGGTAAAACCAAAAACATGTGCATTCACGCGCAACACGAGAAACACGGTCATATGACAAAAAGGAATAAAATTTAATAAAATCCAAACCGTTCGTTGGATCAAAAATTCATAAAAATGAAAAATGTGCTGGGAGACAAGGGCAAAATGATGGAAACATGTAACATGGGTTCCAGGGCAAAATCAGGGTGTTCACATGGGAAAAACACAAAAAACAAGGCCGAAAACACATACAGGTAAAATTATGTAAAACAATGTGTCCAACAATCCCATCACGAAAAAACATAGTTTCGATGGAGATAGGAGGCATTCACATGGGAAAAACCCCAAAAATGGACCCAAAAATGGACTCGAAAATTAATACGAGAAAAACCGTGCACCGGAATAGAGGACGATAAAAAGAAAAAATGTCCGAAAGAAAGGGATTCACAGGACTGACACATCAAAACTCAGTTTGGGGGAAACTAGGAGGGGTTCATATGGGAAAAAGAGGAAAAACACACCCAAAAACACTCAAAAAATTTAATAACTAAAAATTCGACTATCCGAAGAGGGTGGAGAAAAAATGAAAAAGTGGGGGGATGGCTGGAAGACACGGCTATCAAATCAAACTAGAATTCCAAAGCAAATAGGGCAGGTTCACATGGAAAAATGTGAAAAATAAGCACGAAAAGGGCCCGAAAACCCGCAAAAATTAATAACAGACCAACCGTGCATTGAAATGACACTGAGTAAAAAGAGAAAATGTCAGGAGAAATAGGTAGAACAGGGTTGGTACATCAGATCAGGGTTTCAAAGCAATAAAAATGCGTTCACATGGAAAATCGTCCAAGTTGCTAGAATTGCTTCAAAAATTAATAACTTTAGAACCGTCTGTCGGAATAGGGGTTGGTAAAAAGGAAAGATAGGCAGTTCAAAGGGACAAACACGGCTATATGGTTGGATTGGGATTCTAGTGAACGTAGGATGCATTCACATGAAAAATTTACAAAATAAAGAATAAAGGTAAACGGTTAAGAAACAACCCCGGGGACAGGATGAAATAGAATGGAAGAGTGGGGAAGGGATTCCATCAAGGTAAAATAAATTCATGGCATAGATGCATAATCATAGCAGAGTATATGCATGGGGGTATACATCATAGACGCACACGGACACATCCCCACACTTAGAACCTTAGCAAGAAGGGTAAACCGAACATCAAGGACCGAATACTACACATCAGACCAACCACGAACGTCCCCACACTTAAGACATGACCATCACTGAAAAACAGAAGGTGTAGGGTTAGAAAAACTTAGCCCATATTGCCGAGGAGGAATGTCGACTACCGAGGTTGCATCTTGTAGCGTTGTTAGCTGTGCAGGAGGTACCCATGTGTCGTCACAGCACACGTCCTTCGTCCTACATAGCAGGGACCATGCGGTAGCACCCAAGGAGATAGCTAGTTGAAGGAATCGCAGGAAATTCATCGATGACGAGGGATATTGCACTCAACTCACGATCACTCAAGTGGATTGAAAGAGCAGTCACTCTCCCCATTACTAACATCACTCAAGGAAACAATGATGAAAGCCTAGATCTCATACCCGATTTAGAAATCGACAAGGGGATGGTGCAGAGAGAGTATGCCACGGTTCACAATTGATGGTGCATTAGTGCGTCCAACCCGTCTGGCATAGGTGCAAGGAGAAAGGCTAGGGAGCCTTGTAGTGCAGTGTACAAAACAGAATGACGTGTCCTATGCTGATGGCAGAGACCCATCTTGTGGGTGCATAGGGAAGAAGAAATGTACCTAACTCCAATTGTCGTAGCATCCCTCAATCCTCACCTCTCGATAATTGATTGAAAAAACTCCAGTCACACTCAGCCCACCCTCTCTCTCGTGCTTGGTTGAAAAATACAGAGGGCAACCCATTCCTGAAACCCATTAATGTAATTCTCACTGTCACTTGTGTAGAGATTGTATGCCTTGTGTGCATTTGATGGTGCAACTATGCATCCCACCCTGTGCCAACATACAGTGCAAGAAGAAAGGCCAGGGAGCCTTATAGTGTAATGCACAGGAACATATCATGCATTGTGCATTGAGAGGCCCATCCCATGCGTGCAACACTCCATTCACACATCTCACCTCTCATTTGATTTGAAGGGAAAAACTAGTCACTCACCCCACCCTCTATCTCACGCTCTGTTGAAAGATACAGAGGGCAGCCCATATGCACATCCCCATCCTATTAGGATGAAAGCGCGCGTCACTCAAGGGGTTGATGATGAAGATCATGTCGGCTTGCTGTTGTCATCAGCATCTTGAAGACGAGGCGTATCCAGGGAGGCAGCCTACAAATCTCATACTTCAATGATTTGTAAGAAAAGTCATCTGTTCAAAAGGGCAGACGGACTGATATTGCAGAAACAGTGCACCAAGGGAGGTGGCTTCAAATTACTTGCTGAAGAGGTTCTGCTGGTGAATCAACTATCTTGAACTATAGGGCGTTACCACCTTTCCACAATCAGCTTCCCGCCCAAGGGTATTTCCACCTTTTCTTGGAACGATGCATATTATGACAGGGAATTTCATCCTTTTCTCCCATAACAGTTTTGTTTGTTTTTTTCTTTTTGTTTTTGTTTTTTCTTTTTCTTTTTCTTTGTTCGTTAAGAAAGAGAATGGAATAAATACCATATGTCAGGACCAACCTTGCCACCGTTGTTGGATCAGACGAGAAGAGAACAAGGTCGAGTGGAGAGGTATCTGTGGAGGGATTAGCAGAAAGAGACCGCCTCACGAGGAGAATCATAAGGGCTATCAGAAGCGCGACGAGAAGGATAGTGCGACGCCCAAAAGGGAAAGGGTAGGTCGACTGTGATTGTCAAGATCCCTAGGGAGGAAAGTACATCTTCAGGCGATAGCCATTGATCAGGAAAGGATCGTCAAAGACATCAACGGTCTACACCTGAACAAATCCATTAGGATTGACACCAAGTACCTTGTACGGGCCCATCCACCGTTGTTGAAGCTTGCCAGGAAACTTGCCAAATCTTGAATCATAGGCTAGGACAAGATCACCTTCTTTGAACTCCTTGTACTTGATAAAACTATCATGATAGGCCTTGCATCATGCTTGAGTCGTTTCCATGCACTATAGGGCCATCCGCCATATCTCATCCAAGCATTCCAAGTGCAAGAGATGGCGTTGCAGTGACTCATTATCTCCCAAGCATTTATTAATTGCCACTCGCAAAGAGGGAAATTCCAACTCAACAGGGAAGGCGGCTTCTGTACCATACACTAGCTAGAAAGGGGTATGTCCTGTAGCTACCTTATGCGATGTCCTTTACCATACACTAGTTGGAAAGGGGTATGTCCTGTAGCTGCCTTATGGGAGGTTCTATATGCCTAGAGGACCTCTATTAGTCGATCGTCCCAATCGCGATGATGTGCGGCAATTGTTCTTGTCAGAATCGAGCAGAGGATGCGATTGGTGACTTCAACTTGGCCATTGGCTCTGGGGTAGTAAGGAGTGGACTTGCGATGGCGGACCTTATACAGTTCCGTCAGCTCCTCCATAATTTTGTTAAGGAAATGAGTACCTCTATCACTCACCAGCTTAAGGAGAATGCCAAAACGAGTGATAATATTCTCGTACATGAACAGGGCCACACTGTTACCATCATCCCGCTTTAGGGATTTAGATTCACACCACTTTGTGACATAATCCGTACACACTAGGATGTATCTGTTCTGCTTTTGTCTGGTGGGTGGATCAATGGACCCACAAAATCAATCCCCCACTTCTCGAATGGCTTTAGGGGAAGAATGGGTTGCAGTGGCATGGCACTTGTTTTGGTGGGTTTCCCCATTTGTTGATAAGCATCACATCTCTTAGAGTAATCATATGCATCCTTGTGGAGGGTCAGCCACTAGTATCCTGCTAACAAAGCCTTCTTGGCTATCGCATCTCCTGCAAAGTGTCCACCACATGGTTCATCATGGCATGCTTTCAATATTATGCTGATTTCATCCCCTGCAACACATCTTCGCAACACTTCATCTTTGCCTCTCTTGTACAGTGCGCCGCCTAGCAAGGTGTAAGGGTCTGATTCTAACAGAAGCTTTTTCTTCTCACGGCTTGAGATGTCAGGAAGATACTGTTGAGTTGCTAGGAGGTTGGCTATGTCTGCATACCAAGGAGTAACTGTTTCAACTAGAAACAAGGAAGCATCAAGAAGGTCTGGATCATCATGTTCCTCTTCTGCAGTTTGAGGGATCCGTGATAGATGATCGGTTAGGACATGGGAATGGCCAGGCTTAGTGACCACTTCAAAATCAAACTCTTGGAAGAGGAGCAACCATCTCATCAATCATCCTTTAACATCTGCTTTGTTCATCAGGAAGGACAGGGCTTCATGATCCACATAGAACTTGAAATGTGTTGACAATAGATAGTGTCAAAACTTCTCCAGTGCAAACACCATTACCAAGCACTCAAGCTCTGTCACTATGTAGTTCCATTCCCTATCAGTGACCTTTCAGCTTGCATAATAAATTGGTTGATCTAATTTAGAGGGCCCTTTTGACATAGGACAGCACCTAGCCCTTTAACTGATGCATCTGTGTGCACATGGAACTCCTTCATCCAGTTAGGAGGATACAAAATAGGAGCTTGGATCAGGCACTATTTTAGGGTATTAAAGGCTTCTTCACAGTCATCAGCCGAAATGAAATCAGCATTTTTCCTTAAGAGCTTATGCAAAGGGGCTGCCTTGGTTGCAAAATGTGCAATAAATCTTCTGTAGTAGCCCACATGGCCAAGAAATCCTCTCAATTGCTTGAGGTTTTTTGGTATTGTTAAGGCAGTAATATTTTCAATCTTTGCAAGGTCTGTTGGAATCCCTTGTGTCGAGACAATATGGCCCAAAAGAACTCCTGATGAGACACCAAAGATGCATTTGTCGGGGTTGAGACAAATCCCATACTCTTGGCATCTGTCAAAACATTGCTCTAGGTGTCCCCAATGCTCACGGATTAAGCTATAGACACAAAAGTCATCAAGATACACCTCAATGAAATCATGAAGATGATTCTAGAAGGCAGGCATCATTACTCATTGGAAGGTGGCAGGAGCATTACAGAGCCCAAATGGCATCACTCTATAGGCATAGGTCCCCCATTCTGTGGTGAAGGTTGTTTTGGAGTGGTCCTCTTTTGCAATTTGGACTTGGTTATATCTGCTGAATCCATCCAAGAGGGAATATAGCTCATGGCCTACCACTATGTCCAACAGTTGGTCGGTAAAAGGGATATGGAAATGATCGTTCTTCATCTTTGAATTCAGCTTTCAAAAGTCGATACATATTCAAAGTTTCCCAAACTTCTTGGGTACAACCACAATGGGCGAATCCCATTCACTGTTGGCTATAGGATAAATGAACTCTGCTTCAAGAAGTTTCAATAATTCAGCCTTCACTACAGCAGAATAATTAGGATTCATCCCGCCTTACAGGTTTGGCATCAGGCTCTAGGTCAATGTGATGTTGGCATACTGTGGGATCAATCCCCTTTAGATCTTTGTATGACCAAGAAAACACATTTAAGTTCTCCTTTAATAAGTCTCACAGGATTACTAGTTTTTCTTTTGGAAGATTGAGGCCCACTTTTAGGTGATTTTCAGTACCATCAGTATCCAAGAACGTTACTTGCCTTTTACCTTCCACCTCACGGATAAACATCCCACGGATTGCTTCTGGTGACTCTTTGAAGAGAGTCGTATCCTCATCTGATGTTCCACTAGAACCAGTGTTCTCCTTCTGAACAGATGACTCATTTGTCTGTTGAGGTTGCTGGAAGGGGATCAGAGTTTTTTTTGCTTCTGTGTAAGTGGTAATTTCTTCTGGACTTAAGGATTCATCTTCCGAGGATGCATCCAAGAATGTCACATAGCACGGACCTTCTAGAGGCCATGGCTCTGAGGGCTTTGGCTTTTGTTGGCAAGGGGCATCATCATCATCTTTTCTCCGGATTGAATGGTCAGGGCGACAAAAGCATTGGTGAACTTAATTTTTATGCTTTTAATCCATTGCCTATACAGATTCTGTATACTTTGTGGTCCATTGATCAACCCAAAATGGTGTCAAGATTGTGGGAGAGAAGGAAGGAGTCTCACTTGTAGCTTTCTTGCTTGCACAATGGGGGAATACACACACAGAGGTGGAGGCTGAAAACAGTTTTCCTCTTCTTAGTTGTGTAAGCCAAAAAAGAACTCTAGTACATAGAAATAGAAGAACCCTATATATGGGTCTCAAACCAAACTCAACTAACTAAGGTGACATAAATGCACAACGATCACCCTGGCATATCACGAGTAGAGCTCGATATCTCAACACTCCCCCTCGAGCTCAATCCCAATTCCTGCACACCAAGCAGGTCTCTAAACTTGCGCAGCTTCTCTACGCCCAATGTCTTCGTAAATATGTCAGCTGCCTGATCCTCTGTGCTGACATAAACTAGATCAATAAGACCTAGTAAAACCCTCTCTCACACATAGTGATAATGCACCTCAATGTGCTTTGTTCTAGCATGATAGATTGGGTTATTTGCCAAGTGTATACTGCTCATGTTGTCACAATAAATGACAACTGGCCCATCTGTAGGCTGATGCATATCATAAAGTAGCTTATGCAACCAAGCTACCTCACATGCAGCCATTGTTGCACCCCTGTACTCAGCCTCTGTGCTGGATAAGGCAACTATAGGCTGTTTCTTGCTGCTCCAAGTGACTGCAGCACTCCATCATTCTCCAAAGCCTCAACCATAGGGTTTGGAGGCATCCTTACTGCCATAATCCAAGAAGCAATAGGGCAAGGACGGGGAGAAGGAGATAATAAGGGAGGCAAAGAAGGAAGTGACGAGTCACCATCACAATACCCACCTCATACAGAAGAACAACATAGGTCTTCAGATGAAACAGAGATTGACGAAGACGAAGAGGGAGAGTCCCAGGGCAGCCCACAGAGGCACACAGAACAAAGAACAAAAGCCCTGCATGGAAAGAGGGAAGAAGAGTGCAAGAAAAAAGAAAGAGAAGATCTGGAGAGGGCTCGGAGGGAGACACTCAGGGATGAGGAGGAGAGAAAAAAGAAGACTGAAGAGGAGTTGAGAAGAAAGGAAGAGAAAGAAATAGCGTTGGCCACCCGTCGCTCCATTGAGGAGCAGCACAAAAGAGACAAGGAGGGCGCAAAGAGCCCACACAGAACAGAAGCACCTGGTTCTAGTACCAGTGTGCCGAGAATCGCACCCCCACCCCCAGCAGAAGGAAAAGGCAAAGAACCAATGACGCCAACTCCCCCTCTCTTCATACCTACCACACCAGCCACTCTCATCATGACAACGCCCACTACCACTGCCACCCAAGGCTCCACTCCAAAGGTCGATGAGAGCAATATGGTCACTTGGCTGCAGTTCTTGGTGGAAAGGGAGTTGGCAAGAGAAGCGGGCATGGCCACCCTAGCGTCAAGAGTGAAGAGGGCAGCCATGGTTGACATGGAGCCAAGGCCAAAGCTTAAAAGACAGAAAACAGAAGCCGCTATCACCACCGCCACCATGTCCCATCACCCACCTCCAGCAGGCCAATACGATGAATACATTAAGGAGCTGCTCTCGCAACTAGAAAAGGCCAAGGAAGAAAATAGAACTACCAAGGAAGAGTTGGCAACAGAGGAGAATCAAGAGCCACTCTCCAGCTGGAGAAAACTAAGCAGATAGTAGAATACCAAAGGGAGATTGCTGTGCTAAAGGAGGAAGCCAGCAATAGAGGTGTAGAGGAAGCAAAAGCCCTAAAGGAACATGATACTGCATGGGAGGGAAGAAGAAAAATCTTAATGGAACGCCTCAACAGAGAGAGAGAGACCATTGCTCACCTGCGGCCCAAGAATGACCAGCTCACTGCAGTCAACCTAGAGGCACAAAACCAGCTTGAGAAGATCAAACAGGAGACTGCAAAGCTAGACCAGTTGAGAGAAGAGTAGGTGTGAAGGATGCAAGTGAAGCTGGATCAGCTCAATGTACAGATCGCCAATGAATACCACGAGTAGTCCCACCTACACCGAGAGCTCGAGGACTAGGAGCAACGACTCATGGCTATGACCCTCCATTAGGGGGAGAGCTTGGAAGATATTGGAAAAGAGAGCGAAGGAATGGGTTAACCACAATGAAAGGAGGGTACGAGACCTGGCACACCGACTGGCCAAAGCGGAAGGAGATAGAGTGTTTGCTGAGAATCAAGCAGGGCTGCCCAGCTCTCTATGATAGCCGAGCAGCACACCTTCCTCAACATGCTGCTCCACTCCACCAAAACGAAAGGAAATGAGGCCCATGATCAGCTGGCAGAAGAAGCTAGCCATTGCACGCAGAGCCCTAACAGCAGGCCTGCATGTACCACTGCAACTAGGAGGCCCGCCACAGAGCCTGGAGGAGAAAAGAAAATACCTTGCACAGGTAGGCCTAATGGAGCAAGAAATCGATGAACTTGGCTTCACAGAAGAGAAGGCACAAGAAGACGTGCAAGCAGAAGGGGGTGAACCAGAGTTTAATCTGGGACCTTAGGAGGAGGAATATGTCCCACCACCCCCTCCTCCATGACAAGATGAAGTGCAACCCACTGACACATCCGCTCAAAGGAATGCAGCCCTGGCTAAGAACAAGCGAGAAATGGTAGAGAAGGCAAGGAAGAAGCTGAACGTTAGACCTCTTCCAAGAAAACTTGCCCCTCTTCCACCGTGCCCTGAGGATCTCCCCGCTGAATTCCATGCAGAGTTGATTATCTAGGAACAACAGGAATGTGCCCACGACCCGTTCGACTTGAGCTTTGAGCTTCCCACTACACTAAACAGAGTAATGCCCATTGAACTTGTAAACAATGTAATCGCTATGGGTGCAAGGCTCAAGGACAAGTGGCTAGCGGAGCGAGAGGCCAACCCAACTACTTGGGGAGCCGAGAACTGTGAATTTTGACATGATAAAGTCCTCCAAGTGTCTAGATCGGTGGAAGGCTATAATTGCCAACCCACCTGGAGAAGACACATTTTTGATGTCAACCTTGACTCTTGGATGGCGTTTTGCAACACCCTCCCTTCTGAGAGTAATGACCCCACTTTCATGCCGTATCCTCGAAGGGTAGATGTGGATTTTAATCCGTCCATCCATGGCAGGTTCGACTTCCCTATCATCTATAATGCCAATAGCACCTCCTCTAAGGATGCCCTTCTATTTACCCTCCCTAATTTGTACAGTTCTATAGATAGATTCCTTAGTAAGTTCACATTCTGCCTTGACCCCACCTTCATAACAACCTGTAATTATCTTAGGCTAATTAGGGTCCTAATCCACCAAGAGCCTGCACCTCAAGAATGCCACCTCCACCCCTTTACTTCGACCCCAATGCCATAGATAGCAGCACTATGACTTGCCTCATGATGTGCGCTACTCTTTTGCCATCCTTCTGTATTGTACTGCTTGAGAATATGAGCGATAGTAAATTCACACAGTGCAACCACCCTTTCCTTTCCACCACCACTCTCAAAACCCGCCTCAATCTCAAGGGCTACTTGTTGAGTCGCAGATTCCTTAACAAAGCCCCCCGCCCTCCACAATCCCCTACCCGCCATTCGGATGACGAGGATTAAACTCCCGTCATGCCCTTGTACCACATGCATCTATGTATAGCCTCTTCAAAAAAAAGGAAAAAAAAGAAAAAAAAGAAAAGATGAACTGGAAAGAAGCGACAACAGCAAAGAATAGCAAAGCCAAGGGATGAATCTACTACTAAGCAAAGATAAGAGAGAGAGGACTTCACATGATCTGCTTGCAACTTCCCTTCGCCTTGTTGTGCACCATAGTCACTGCACCTAGGGTTCTCCCTAGCCCCCTCCCCACTTCACACTTAGGGCACATCGAGGGCAAGACTTTCAGACCTGTCACCCTAAGACTTGCACCGCACCTCCAATGACACACGAACTGGGTCCTCAAGTGTGGGACATTACCAAGGGCTTGCACAAGGTTAGACCCATCTCCCAGTTCCACTGGCACGGGCACCACGCACTACACAAAGAGGTAGACATACCCCTTAGGGAGTGCACAAATTTTCTTGCAGGTTATATTCGAGTTTCAAGAACCGGCTACTCAGCTGAAGAAGATCACCCATGGCATCCTTTAATGACCAAAACTTTTTCCATGTGCTAGACATGATACCATTGTTGCTGTTTCAGGAGCTTTTCTGCATTGGAGTGGACGGACCAACATGCTTCATGTCACTAACCATCTGCCTGCTGATGGCTACCATGATTGAACCAAATCAAGCAAAAGGAGTACTCAGAAATAGACCTACCATTGGCATAGATCTTGGAACCTCATCTTCCAAAGATGCATGCCTAACGCCTCAAGATCTACGGATTGCTTATTGATTCCACAAGCCTGAAGATTTTCAATACAAGGTTGAAGATCTTCAACGCAGCTCTGAAAACCTTCAACTCAAAGACAAAGATCTTCAAATCAAAGACACCGATTTTCAATGCGAACACAAAGCATATCTTTGTCAAGGCACAGTTCGGGGGGACTTCTCCAGGATAAATCCCTCCAATACTAGCCTCCTACGGGATTGTTTATTGATCAAGCGTTTTTTATGCTCAAGGGACAACCGGCTATATATTTTCTATCTCTTCGGATCATCGTCATTCAACTCCATCATCTCTCATTCACACCCTCACCTTTGAATCTGTATCATCTATCCACCAGTTCCACTTGCAGCGACCCAACTACCCCACTACTTCCCATTGCAATGCCATGGGACTGGCACTTGGCTAGGAGGGGGGTAATGTTTACCGTATTTACTGCAGCACAAAGGAGCGGGAAAATGGAAAAAAGAAAAAAAAAGGAAATAGCAAAAAAGGCGCAAGATAAAAGAAGGAAAAGGCGCCCTGAAAATTTAAATGTTCGGGCACGACCTCCGAAAAGTCCCAGTGTCGCCCCGAGACAGCAAAAGAGTAAAAGGCACAACATTAAATGTGAAAGTGCTCCCGAATCCTTGTAAAAGAGCGCCAGGCTCGCTCCTGTGCAAAGTGTATGCATTAGTTGGGAATAGGATAAATTAGAATGGTGGGAAATGGGAAAAAGGGTCTAGGCTACGGCCGGCCATGTAAAAAAGGGAAAAGGAGATGACTGCCCAAAAAGGATTTAGGGCTTTGTATATGAAGTTGAAAAGTGAATGAGAAGCTCATTCTTTTGGTGTGTGACAAAAGGAGTCTTCTTCTTCCTCACTTCTTCTCTCCTTCTTGCTTGTGTGTGCTCTTGAGAGAGGGAGTGTGAGGGAGTGAGTGTGTGGGAGTGAGGGATCAAGTGGGTGAAGCTCTTCACCATCTCCTCTTCTCTTCTTCTCTTCTCTTCTCTTTTCTTCTCTCGCGCGCGCGGCTATGGAGGATGGAGCTCGGAGATGGAGGAGGCTTGAGGATGCTTGAGCTAGCATCAAGTATCGTGGAGCTACCGAGATGTGTGAGGGAGGAGGCTACTCACATCGGCATCAAGGTAAGCTCACTACATTCGTAGGATCGACGGCGCGTCGGCTAGGTGAGAGATAGCCATTAGAGCTCGCCTGAAACGCTTGAAGCAATAAGCGGTCGAGCAAAAGCTCCTGTGGGATGAATCCCCGTTTCGGTGTGCTCGATATGAGGCGCGCAAGTGCTCAAGCTTGAATCCATTGGTCCCGGCAACGGAACCAAAATGTGGAAGCTTTTGCTTGACCACCAAGACCCACGGACCGCTTATTACTTCAAGCATTTCAAGCGAGCTCTAATGGCTATCTCTCACCTAGCCGATGCGCCATTGATCCTACGAATGTAGTGAGCTTACCTTGATGCCGATGTGAGTAGCCTCCTCCCTCACACACCTCGGTAGCTCCACGATTCTTGATGCTAGCTCAAGCATCCTCAAGCCTCCTCCATCTCCAAGCTCCATCCTCCATAGCCGCGCGTGCGAGAGAAGAGAAGAGAAGAAGAGAAGAGGAGATGGTGAAGAGCTTCACCCACTTGATCCCTCACTCCCACACACTCACTCCCTCACACTCTCACACTCCCTCTCTCAAGAGCACACGCAAGCAAGAAGGAGAGAAGAAAAGAGGAAGAAGAAGACTCCTTTTGCCACACACCAAAAGAATGAGCTTCTCATTCACTTTTCAACTTTATATACAAAGCCCTAAATCCTTTTTGGGTGGTCATCCCCTTTTCCCTTTTTTACATGGCCAGCCGTAGCCTAGGCCCTTTTTCCCATTTTCCACCATTTTAATTTATCCTATTCCCAACTAATGCGTACACTTTGCACAGGAGCGAGCTTGGCACTTTTTTACAAGGATTTGGGAGCGCTCCCACATTTAATGGTGCGACTTTTACTCTTTTGCTGTCTCGGGGCGACACTGAGACTTTTCGGGGGTCGTGCCCGAACATTTAAATTTTCAGGGCGCCTTTTCCTTCTTTTATCTTGCGCATTTTTTGCTATTTCCTTTTTTTTTACTTTTTTTCATTTTCCCGCTCCTCTGTGCTGCGTTAAATACGGTAAACATTCATTGAGATCTAAGGCCTTTGAACCTTCAAAGTCATGTTCAAATCTAGACCCAATTGTTGAGAAGCCACTCAAGTAATCAGGTCCACCCAACAAGAGGACAACTTCCATTGGGGAAGTTGATTTCCTGCTTCCAATGCATATACCCAAAACATGTTTAGTTTTCTAAATAGGATTTTAGAATATTTAGTTTGGACATTTAAAACGAGCTTTTTAAATTTCCCCTTTGGTAGAAGTTTGTTTCATGCCATCGGATTAACATAAATACAAGTGAAAGCAAAATTTTCAAAAAACAAACATGTATTTCAAACAAGATAAATACAATGGCCATTAGCCAATAGTCATAAAACTAGATTTGGGCAAAAACCACATTGTATAAAGGTAAAGTTGCCATGGATAGACCATCTAATATTGAGAAAAAATTAATATGGATTAGAACTACTAGTAACAAAACTTTACCAAAACACCCCCTAACTAGTATAGGGACCTTTTGAAATGCAACTAACTCACAAGTCATTGATCCCATCGTGGACTTGTGAAAGTTCACCTAGAGTCCCACTAGTAATCACATACTTTGATGATTAGTCACCTCTTATCTATGGACCCGATCCGAGCACTCATGTTCTAGAACCAGTTTCATGTTGTAAAATTTGATGGTGTGCTTGGGGATAGCCATATCCCCTCTCAATATACTGTATGATTCAATCCACCAATAGCTTTCTTTGGAAAAGCACATACAAGGCAACTAGTATTCACTTAAAGCATTACTTGTAATAGTCCTTTCTTACAATGCTTTCCTTAATTACATCTAATGAATCAAAAAAACAAGGAAAACAATAATTCCACTACTTAATGATTGCTATGTTTTAAGTTAGAATTCTAAAGGTTTGCTTGATGATGTGTTTTGATATGTATGCCTTGAGGTTAGCAATTTTCAAAGATGTGTTCTTTTGAATTTACTTTCAATTTTGGATTCTAACAATTTTAATATCTAGCAAACTAGGATGGAGGTGGAAGAGTAGTTGTGCTTATCGTTGCAAGTGCTTATTCTACTCCCATCTTTCCTAGGAGTTGCTCCACTGCAACAACTACTCTTTTTATTATTTGGGGCTTCATATTGTAATACTTTGAGTCACAATCTTGATTAGCTCTTGAAGTAGAAGTAGATAATAGTGAGTTTGGTTCGAGAAAAGAAACACAAAAAGGTTGGTAATGAAGTAGAGTTCTTGGATATGAGGGAATTAGGGTGAGGATGGGGAAAGAGAGCAAGATGTAGGTTGGGGGTGCAAGTGCCACCATAAAAGAGATCATCAGAGGACTACACCCAAGGATTGGGGATCTCAATTTAAAGTTGATGAAGAGGTTGTGGTGAATAAAATGGAGAGTTATACCCAAGGTAGGGGAGCTCAAGGTCTCATCTCCTCTCTCAGGATCAGGGTGTTTTGTTGTGCTCATTGTATATGTGTGTATTGGGGAGAGGGAGTTTATGTAGTTTTTTAGGGATGGGATGGGGTGAGATTTTACATGAGATTGAGAGGAAGGGGGATGCTTTCTTAAAATTTTCAACTTCCATCATTGATGATGATAGGAGGAGGGAGGTTTATTTTGAGATGCTGAAGTGATAACCATGGCAACCTCTTGTTTGTCCAATGGCTAGCTTTTATGTTGAACTAATAAGCATGGAAGCCCCTTCTTTGTCATGTACATCTTTTATGGATTGAAAAAAAAAGCTTTAAATTTTGTATATTATAAAATCAAGGAGGGAGGTTTATTTTGAGATGTCAAAGTGATAACCATCCCCTTGCTTGGCCAGCCTTTAGCCTTTATGCCAAGCTGATAAGCATGGTGGTCCCTTCTTTGTCATGGCCAGCTTTCATGGCTTGAAAAAAAAGCTTTGAATTTTATAGTTATTAGTTCATTTTGTTGATGCCAATTGGGCATCATCCATAGTGCCCCTCTTTCTCATGGCCAACTTTTATGGCTTAAAAAAGAGCTTCAAAGTACCCCCTGTAAAGGCCAGTGGAGTCCTCTAGTGGTCGATCAAAATCTGTATCCATGCACATCATTTCATAGTCTCCCCTATGGAAACATTGGACTTAAGTTCAGTGTGGGAATTTAGATTCTACTTCACATGCGAAATATAGATAGGTCCCCCCCAAACAGTAGTCATGCACCCACCTAAGAAATGTCACTTCACAACCAATTAGAGGTGAGAATAGTACTAGCACTACACTTAGCTCAAATAGTGAGCATGGAAGAGTGTAACTAGATCTACCCATAGGTAAAATCTCATCTCTATCTCTCTAAAACAATATTAATCTTGGTAACTACCTTATTGAAAGCAAAGGGTCATGAACTAAATAGATCTATCTAGTGTTAGGAAAGCTATCCAACTTATTGGGTCTATCTAGCCATAGGACATTTGTCATTGAGACTGAAGCCTCCTACTTTCCTTAATGGACTTTTCTTTAGTTATCTAATTAGCAAAGTATACTACCATATTGTTATAATAGATAAACACAACTTTCTTTAATTATCTCCTTAAACTTGATAACCTTTAACACATGACAAACAATCCCACAAACAATAGATTTCATAGAATATATATAAATCCGTCACTTTGTAAAGTGGTACAAAATTTGTCTCTCTATAGAGAAGACAATTGTCCACAAGCCTAGGATAGGACTGGTGCACAGATCGGATGCTGAATGCGTGCGTAGTGAATGCCTGAGACAAAACCCTGAATGTTTGAAAGACAATATATTAATATACGGAGGTGTGTAAAAAGGGGTTCTAACCCCTATAAAAATAGAAATGGAAAGAAAGGAAAATGCTTGAGCTATTGTTTATCGCCTTGCGAAGGCCTGGTAGGTTCTTGGGGACGAGACAAGACTAGGGGCCTATGCCTTGTCTTCCTAGGGGTGGCTTCTAGCTAAAAAATAAGAATAAAACAAGGTTGGAGCGAAAATAAAAGTGAGTGTTAGAAAAGGATTAAGTGTCACCTTGTGCGGGCTTGGTAGGTTCTTAGGTACTGAGACAGGACCTAAGGCCGATGCCTTACTCTCCTTGGGTCACTACGCTTAGCTCCCTCCTTTTTACACGCTCGAGTATGGAAAATAAGAGGCTAAAGATCCAATGTGCTAAAAGATAATATTTGTTGATCAGGCTATAGGAGTCCTCACCTAGTAGGAGCTCCTAGTTGAGTTGTCCTTAGTTAGGTAGGTAGTTCAGACCACCACTGAGGATGACCTCTTCGATGGTTCTTGTTAGCTTGGTTGTGTTGGGGCAGTTGGTTAGTGACTAGCTTTCGACTTTTTGTCAGATTATACTAGGCCTACTCCTTGTGGATTTCATGCCTTGGTTTTGACAAGACGACAATTGGTGAATTTCCATATTTTTTTAACATGTCAGATGGGACCCTGGGAGATGCCTGACAGTGGAGGACTTCCAGACGGATGACCAGGATTTTTTGGATTGCGAATTGGGTACTGGACGTAAGAGATAGGATGTCCGGGAGGCCAAGAACCAAAGGCAAGTGGGAATAGAACTTAATAAGTCCAAAGGGCATGCCTTTTGGGGGCTCCCTTTAGGGAGCCCCACAAAAAAAACGAATTTGAGGGGGAGGGGGGGGGGGGGGGGGTGGCACCGTTTTTTTCGCGCCATGCAGATGAAGGCGCCTTCTTCCCAATCATTGAGAGAGGCTATGGTGGTTGTAAGCAACCCCCCCAACCGACTGGATGCCTGAGATGCACTTGATCTTCGCTCCCCATTGCTCCAGACTGTGCGTCAAATGGCTGCCTGATTGTGGAGATCATATTTCAGTCTTTCTCTCTCCTCCCTCTCTCTCGTGCAAGGGGCAGTTACTGCGTGTGAAGAAGAATGAAGCCTGGTTGGTGAATGCTCATCCGGCGCGGTATCGGATCGCTCCCAAACCGAAGGTGGGCTGAAGATGGCAATGTGGAGGTGGGATGAGCATCAAACGGGCCCTGGTTTACAGACCCGCAACAAGCTTCAAAACCCGAAATAATAAAAAAATACATAGTAATGGCATTTTTACAAGAAAAATGGCTATTTTTCCGCATTTGATGGGGCTAACAATGTTCTTATGGGCTGAAAATTGATGGACATGTTGTTTGCTACTGGTTTCCTATTTGTATAATGAAAAACTCAGAAAACATGCACTTAAAGTATGGGAAATAAATGGAAAAAACCAAAAAAGCATGGTTTTTAGAGGAAAAATTGGGTTTTTGGGCTTAAAATCGGAAAAGCATGAATCAAAACACCAATAAAATCTACAAGTTTGCTGTTTAAAGACTCAAGAGCCACAACTCTGAAATAATGCCAACTTTATTCCATTTTTATTGATAATAAATAAGGAAAAATACAGAAAAATACTTTTTAAAAGGGGAAAAAATAGGGAACGGACAAGAAAAATTATGGATGTGTTTGTGAGTGTGTAATGAGGATAAATCATGAGGGTTTGCCTCAAGTTATCCCGATTTATATGTTTTTGTGAGTATTTACTAATTTCGTGCGAAATACACATGAAATCACCCCTTTACCTATGCAACGAGGCAAAACCTTAAACGGTAGGGGAGGAGGGAGTTTGAGTGCTGAAATATAATATAAAATTTGATGCATTTGCTGCATTATTCATATAGGATGATGCTAAGTTAAATAAAGGGAAGTACAATACGAGTGTAAGGCTCGGTGTCTTCTCTCATTACAACAATTATGTGTTAGTGTATGGAAACATGAAAAGAATGGATTTGCACAATGCACAAGGCTATTTTTCAATTGTTTGAGTACTTAATCATATACACATTTGCATCAAGCATCGTTAAATGGTATCATTACAATCTCTTGGATGCATAGCACTTGGTTTCTTTAGGACTTGACCCACGTAGAGAGAGTGAGCAACCCGGTTGTAGGTCTAGACGGTGGGTTTAAGGGGACGGACAAGGGAGGATCGGTGCATTCCTGGAACGATAAATATATTTGTACCGAGAGGGGAGTTTGTTTCGAATGTGTCTATATGTGGAAGTAGCACATCGAGGGGCAAATCCCCAAGATGTAGGAGAGCTGCAGTAGGGCCACAACAATCAGCTGATGGGGTGCTCTGTGTCTGTGATATGTGGCATTTATTGCCAATATATGTATAATCTCCCTCTGAGGAGATGGGAAAGGGAACATTCCTTGGATTACAGACTATAAATGTGCAGTGATTAGTGTTTAGGATAGTGTATCCCTTGACAGATGCTCCTAGCCTGCGAGACCGTGTGGTGGGGTTGTCTATTGAGTGCATGAGGTCCGGGCTAGTGCCTTAGCCAATGCCAGACCATTTTAGGTCCCATCAGTGGTGCGTTTTCCAGGAGCCGCCAACAAATGGTGGTTCTCAAATCTAGGGTTTCTAGGGACCAAATAGTTGGTTTATGTTCTCTAACAAGAACCGTCAAGCTAAAATACAAAATGCAGAACGTGCTGAGAGGACTAGATGGCGGTTGGAGATTATAAGTCGTTATTCTCCTCAAAGGAGCAGCCCGTTGCACATAAATGGCAGTGGTTCTAGTAACCTAAGTGTTATGAGTAGCTTTTGGAGTGCAAGTGGAAGTCTTAGTACTTCCCTACTTCCAGTTAATCAACCCACAACAAGTAGGGGTGTAGTTTTACCTACACAAACTCCTGTTGTCAATCCGGTTGTAGTCATGGCACAACCTATTGCAATTCTAGCAGGGACACTAGATTTGCCAGCATTAGGAGCATCGTTGTCCATTTTCCATGGGTTAGCAGAAGAAGATGGAGAACTCCACATTAAGGAGTTTCAAACACTCATGTTCAATTATCGAATCCAAGATGAAGGACACCTAATGATGTTCTTCAACATGACGTTAAAAGGAAGAGCGGCACTATGGTACCACGGTCTCGAAGCCAGAACCATAACTAGCAGTGTCCGATTCTTTATGGCTTTCCGTAGAGATTTTGCCCTTGAGAAGGGTGGACAATATTGGTTGCGTGTCTTGAATGTAACACGCTAAGAGCCAAATGAGAATGCCTAGGCCTATAGCAATAAATGAAAGCAGGTTCTTTGTAAACTAAATATTTATATCCCTATTCCAGCGGCTGCCTAGTTACAATATTTCCTACATGGATTGGATTTTAATATCCAAGTGCAGCTGAGCATTGTTTCTTTGGCCGACATTGACACTGCTATTACCCAAGCAGAAGAAGTAGAGCTGTGCTTGCAAGTGGCTTATGCAGCAAGGATAAATTGGAATGGTAATAACTTGGCATTGACCAATGGGAGTCAAGGGGATCCCATGTCAAACGCGAATGGGAGAGGAGGTATCATGCCGAATTCGCCTATGTTACCAACTCCTCCGAGCATGACTATGCCCATGGCTAGTCAAGTGGCCTCACTAAATAGTGGGGGCCAAACAATGAATCCTAATGTTGTCCCAGTAGGTCAATGGCCAATCCCTAAACAAGTGGTTAGGCCCATGGGACGACAAACTGACGATCGCAGCTACGAGTCGAGCGCCTCTAATGTCCTTGGTGAAGTTAAGGACATGATGAACAGTATCAACAAATAGTTGTGGATGTCAATTTTCTTAAGAAGCAATATAATTTGATAGGGAGTCGACGCCCTGAAGAGGGTGGCCCCTCAAGATTCAGCTGTAAGTGGTGTGGTGGCCAACATTTCCCTAGGAATTGCCCAAATGTCAAATGTGATATTTGTAGAAAGTTTGGCCACTTAGCTGCTATTTGTTGGATTAAGATCAATTCTCTCCAAAAAGGAAGTAAATAACCTGGTCCAGTTAATCATTGCGCACAAGGGAATAATCTCCAGCAAGATGAGGGACCAAGACAAATACTGCAATGAGGAAAGGCTGTTGTAGAGGACTTGTCTCATGGTAGTGGAGTCAGCCTTATTGAGGCTGTACGTGTCAATGATGCTGAAACTTCTAATCTATGAGCCGTAACAAGAGGGCAAAAGATTAAAGAGGGTGATAAAAAAATTGTAAAGCCTGTCGAGGGAAACCCTAAGCAGGATGCTAGGGAAAAGCGAGTCCTGAATCCAGATATGGAAGGTGGACCTTTAAGGCCTGTTGACGGTAAAGTGGATCCTGAGAAGGATAGAGAGGTGCCAAGAAAGAAGACAAAAGTAAAAAAAGAGGCACTAAAGCCGACGGTCCAATGACCAAAGGAAAGAATGATTTGGCGCGACAAGAGAACTTTAGCTAACTACCATGACTTTGACCTAGCAAGTTCTCTTTGCAAAGTCAAACCAGATGTGAATCTCCTGCAATTGATTAAACTTTCTCTAGGAGTATGCAAGGAATTCGAGAAAATCTTGCGTATTGGGTATATAGTAGAACCTTTGGGCATAGCTAGAGTGGGAGAAGATTGGTTTGATCATGGTGAAAAGCATTGCCCTAGGGTTCCAGCGTATGTGGATGGAATATTAGTGGAGCACGCTATCGTCCTCCATCAATATCATAAGTTCAGACTTGATGGAGCGGCTAGGTCTCAAAATTCAAAAAGACGGCTCCACACTTCTTAGGATGGCGGATGATAGTCTAAGACAATCGGAAGGTTGCATCACTCAAGTCCATGTTACTATTGCAAGCATTGAGTGCTATCTAGACTTTGGGGTGATAAGGTTTGCAGGACGCGCTAGCTATCAAGTTTTGCTAGGAAGGCCTTGGATTTTATGCACAGACTGTCAAGTCGATATACCCGTTGGTCGAGTGATTTTAAGTTGAGGTGCCCATTGTGTAATAGTGGATGCTTACCCTGAGTCTCCTTAGAGTGAGAGAGCTCCTTTATCCCCCATTGAACTAGAAATAGTAGATGATCCATCTAATAGTGAGACATCATCAAGCAATGGATCTAAGGAAGGGTTCACTACAGAGGATATTTATCAGATAACCTTGAATGAACCGATAGAGCCTCATGATCGAATAAGAGACGTAGATGTTATTGAGCTGGACCTTGGTACGCCTAATGATTCGCAGCCAATCAAATTGGGTTCTATGCTAAGTTCGGAAGAGAGAGAGGACTATGTGTCCTAGATTCAGGAGTTCTACGACATCTTTGCTTGGAGCTATGATAAACTTAGGGGTATTCCTCCCAGTCTAGCTGTGCATACTATTCCTGTAAAGGAAGGTACCCATCCTGTATGTCAAAAAGTAAGGCGTATGCCTTTTGAATTAAGGAACGGGTTGTTCGAGAAACTACAGAAGTTGCAGAAAGCGGGTTTGATCTTCCCTATTTAGCATACTGAATGGTGCTCACCAGTTGTGATTAGGAAGAAGAAGAATAATCAGATCCAGCTTTGTGTATATTTTAGAGAGTTGAATAAGCAAACTGTTAAAGATTACTATCCGTTGCCGTTTATTGACCAAATTTTGGATCAACTAGCGGGTAGGGAAATCTATTCGTTTATGGACTGCTTTGTAGGGTATAACCAAATGGCGATTGCTGAGCAAGACAAGCTAAAAACGATGTTTATTACTGTCTTCAGTACCTTTGCATACCATGTGATGGCATTTGGGTTATGTAATGCACCAGGTTTGTGGCAGAGAACAGCCAACAAGACCTTTGGTGACATTTCCCCCGAGGAATTGAAAGTATTCATTGACGATCTGGGGATAGCCACCGTAAGGAATAGATAGTTAATTATCTTACAGAAGTGTTGAGTGTTGCAGACAATTCTGCATAGCTCTCAACCCACGAAAGTGCGTCTTCGGAGTTCCTTATGGGCTCTTGTTAGGCCATGTGGTCAGTTCCGTAGGGATTGCGACTAATCCTGAAAAGATTAAGGTCATAGTCGCCATGAGTCCATCGTGTACTCCAAAGGAAGTGCATAGCTTTCTATCATCGGTAGGGTATTATCAGAGGTTTATCGATGCCTTGGCAGAAAGAACGTTGCCACTGACAAACCTATTGTCCTTTAATTGTCAATTTTCATGGAGTGATGCTTGCAAAGTATCTTTTGACGATGTAAAGCAAGAGCTTGCCAAAGCACCTTTTTTAAAAGCACCTAAAAAGGGTGAAGTGTTCTATATATTTTTAGCAGCGACTATGTATAGTATCAGGTCTGTTGTGGCCCAAATTTAGGAGGAAAAGTGGTACCATCCGATAGCTTTTTCTAGTCAAAAGTTGGGCATATCAGAAATTAACTACAACTATATGGAGAAGTTGTGCCTTGCGATGGTATTTGCAACCAAGAAGTTCAAGCACTACATTCTGAATGAGAGGGTGGTTTTTTATACGAAGGAAGAAGGGTTTCGATTGTTGTTGAATAAGTTACAGCCGCCTGATCATTTAGCAAAGTGGTTAATTACTTTGTAGGAGTTTGATTACGAGATTAAGAGCAAGCCACCGAAGCTTCAGGGCATTGTCGGGTGTCTTGTAGATTTTGGAGAGCCAAAGAGGTTGTGGGTGAAGGAAGTGACATGGAAACATTGTTTAAGATTGATACGGCGTCTATTCCCTTTTGGTATGCTGCTATAATGCACTATCTTTCTACGGGAGAGACTAGAGCTATTCTATCAAAACCCGAGATGAGGAAGATTAAACAACAAGCATTGAAAATTTCCTTGATCGCAGGGATATTATATTGGCAAGGTATTGATGATATCTATTGCCGATGTGTGATGCCTGACGAGGTTCCCTTTATTTTGGAAGAGTGCCATGAGGCCGCTTGTGGAGGGCACTTTGCTGGGTGGTTGACGGCACATAAGGCTTTACGAGCTGGTTATTGGTGGCTGTCTATCTTCCAGGATTCATTTGACTATGTTAAGATATGTGATACATGTCAAAGACATAACAGTCCAAAGAATAGGAAGCGTCCACTTATGCGTATTATGGCTATCCTTCCATTTGAGAAGTGGGGCATCGATTTTGTGGGACCTATTACCCCGTCATCTACTACTTAGAAATATACATTATAGTAGAAACTGATTACTTTACAAAGTGGTCAGAAGCATGACGATGAGGCAGGACAATGCAAAAGAGACTACTAGTTTCGTGCTTGAGCAGATCATCTGCCGTTTTGGTCCCCCAAAGGAAATAGTATCGGACCATGGAACTCACTTTTTGAATAAGGTAATTAGAAGCCTGACTGAAGCATGGAGCATTAAGCATAACAAGACGACCCCCTATAATCCGAAAGCCAATGGACAGGTTGAAAGTACCAATAAGCAGCTTGTGGGTATCCTATCCAAGCTAGTCTCTAAAAAGAAACGAGACTGGGATACAAAATTATATGTGGCAGTTTGGGCGTATAATACGACATTTAAACAAGCCACTGGCCACACCCCATTCAAACTAGTTTACGGGGAGGAGTGTGTCTTGCCCTTAGAAATTGAGTTTCCAACCATAAGATTCAGAATCAATCATTATTTGGGTGATGAAGATGCCTTATTTGAGCGGTTTACGACTATAGCCCACTTGGACAAGCTCAAATTGTAGAGTTTGTTGCACTAGGAAGTAGCTAAACGTCGGATGAAGCAGTTGCATGATCTAAAGGTGAAGAAGTATACCTTTAAAAAAGGGCAATTAGTTCTGTATTAAGATGTGTGTAGGCAGCTATTTTTAAGAAAGCTGGAACCTAGATGGGATAGCCCTTATAAGATAGTTCGGATAGGTAAAAATAAGTCCACGGTTTTATTAACTGATATGCAAGGAGTGGAATTTAGGAATAAGGTTAATCTTAATAAGATTAAACTTTATTATTTCTAAATATGCTAACGCACTAAATGCACTGCAGGTCCATGCTGGGCTGATTTGAGACCTGCCGGAGAGCTTAAGCTAGTCAATGGGGTGGTTAATCCCTTATTTGGAGCACCCATATCTAGAGCAAAGATATCATCAAGGGACACTTATTTGGTGGAGCAAGGGATACAAAGTGGTTGAGCAAGAAGATGGTACCTTTGTGTGGGAGATTAAATTTTTCTGCCATTACTATTTATAAATCTTGACAAGCATCCCTATTGAGTTTAATAAAAAAGGTGGGATGGAGCCGTCAGTTCATCCTTTAAAAATGTTGAATTTTGATTATCATACTTATGAATAGAGGAGTTCCTGATGGCTGGCTGTGTAAACCCATTGTGGACGTACACGTTATACTTTGATGGAGCGTCCCCAGGGGGCCTAATAGAAAAGGGAGTATTGGAGTAGTTATTCGAGTCCTCGATGTAGAGTTACAATAAAATTAGCTACTTATCTTGGGGTGGGATTCACTAACAACATGGCGGAGTATAAAGCCCTGATTATGGGATTGAATATTGCCAAGAAAGGTAGCATTAGGTGGTTATTAGTAAAAGGGGATTCCCAGCTCTATATGTCTGGGGGAGGTCTGAGTAGTCATGGTCTCCTACAAGGCATTGTTAGGCATTGTAAGACCTGTTTTAGATGGGAATTCTAGTGACCTTGTTCTGCTGACGTGCTAGGCGGCCGTTCTAGGAGTTCCTGTTAGTTGTGAGGCAGTTAGAGAAGCCTACTAAAATAATGATGGAAAGAGACAAAACCCTGAATATTTGAAAGACAATATATTAATATATGGAGGTGTGTAAAAAGGGGTTCTAACCCCTATAAAAATAGAAATGGAAAGAAAGAAAAATGCTTGAGCTATTGTTTATCGCCTTGCGAAGGCCTGGTAGGTTTCTGGAGACAAGACAAGACCCGGGGCCGATGCCTTGTCTTCCTAGCGGTGGCTTCTAGCTAAAAAATAAGAATAAAAGAAGGTTGGAGCGAAAATAAAAGTGAGCGTTAGAAAAGGATTAAGTGTCACCTTGCACGGGCTTGGTAGGTTCTTGGGTATCGAGATAGGACCTAAGACCGATGCCTTCCTCTCCATGGGTCACTATGCTCAACTCCCTCCTTTTTACACGCCCGAATATGGAAAATAAGAGGCTAAAGACCCAATGTGCTAAAAGATAATATTTGTTGATCAATCTATAGGAGTCCTCACCTAGTAGGAGCTCCTAGTTGAGTTGTCCTTAGTTATGTAGGTAGTTCAGACCACCACTGAGGATGACCTCTTTGATGGTTCTTGTTAGCTTGGTTGTGTTGGAGCAGTTGGTTAGTGACTAGCTTTCGACTTTCTGTCATATTATACTAGGCCTACTCCTCGTGGGTTTCATGTCTTGGTTTTGACAAGGGGGTAGGGTGAGAGCTATGATGTGTTTGGTTGTGTATCTATTTTGTATAAGCTTGATGCTCTTTGTGGTTGTGTTTATTTGCATATTTGTTCGTGGGATTCGACAGGCTGAGTCACCCTATCTCGTGGTTGCCAATGACAGATGATTTTTGATGCCGAGAAGTGCTTAAAAATAGTCGAAAATTTTGAATTTCAGGGGAAAAATAGACTTCGTCGAAGGCAGTGGTGGCAATCAGTATGATTTTAAGTGGCAATGCCCAGAAATGCTTAAAAGATCCATTGGACGACAATTGGTGAATTTTCATAAATTTTTAGCGTGTCAGACGGGACCCTGGGAGATGCTCGGTAGTGGAGGACTTCAAGACGGACGCCCATGATTTTTCGGACTGGGAATTGGGTACTGGACGCGGGAGATAGGATGTCCGGGAGGCCAAGAACCAAAGGCAAGTCAGAATGGGACTTAATAAGTCCAAAGGGCATGCCTTTTGGGGGCTCCCTTTAGGGAACCCCACAAAAAAAAAAGAATTTGAGGGGGGGGCACCTTTTTTTTTTGTGCCATGTAGATGAAGGCGCCTTCTTCCCAATCATTGAGAGAGGCTATGGTGGTTGTAAGCAACCCCCCAACCGATTGGATGCCTGAGATGCACTTGATCTTTGCTCCCCATTGCTCTATACTGTGCGTCAAATGACTGCCTAGTTGTGGAGATAAGATTTCAGTCCTTCTCTCTCCTCCCTCTCTCTCCTGCAAGGGGCAGCTCTTGCGTGTGAAGAAGAATGAAGCCCGGTTGGTGAATGCTCATCTGGTGCGGTATCGGATCGCTTTCAAACCGAAGGTGGGCTAAAGATGGCAGTGTGGAGGCGGGCTGAACATCAAATGGGCCCTGGTTTTCAGACCCGCAACAAGTTTCAAAACTCGAAATAAAAAAAAAATACACGATAATGGTATTTTTACAAAGAAAATGGCTATTTTTCCGCATTTGATGGGGCTAACAATGTTCTTATGGGCTGAAAATTGATGGATATGTTTTTTGCTATTGGTTTCTTGTTTGTATAATTAAAAAATCAAAAAACATACACTTAAAGTATGGGAAATAAATGGAAAAAACCCAAAAAGCATGGTTTTTAGAGAAAAAATTGGGTTTTTGGGCTTAAAATAAAAAAAGCATGAAACAAAACACAAATAAAATCTACATGTTTGCTATTTAAAGACTCAAGAGCCACAACTCTGAAATAATTCCAATTTTCTTCCATTTTTATTGATAATAAATAAGGAAAAAAATGGAGAAAAATGCTTTTTAAAAGGGGGAAAAATAGGGAACGGACGAGAAAAATTATGGAAAATTATGGATGTGTTTGTGAGTGTGTAATGAGGATAAAGCATGAGGGTTTGCCTCAGGTTATCCCCATTTATATGTTTTTGTGAGTATTTACTACTTCGTGCGAAATACACATGAAATCACCCCTTTACCTATGCAACGAGGCAAAACCTTAAACGGTAGGGGAGGAGGGAAGTTTGAGTGCTGAAATATAATATAAAATCTGATGCATTTTTTGCATTATTCATATAGGATGATGTTAAGTTAAATAAGGGAAGTAGAGCACGAGTGTAAGGCTCGGTGTCTTCTCTCATTACAACAATTTCACGTTAGTGTATGGAAACATGAAAAGAATGGATTTGCACAATGCACGAGGGTATTTTTTGATTTTTTGAGCACTTAATTATATACACATTTGCATCAAGATTTGTTAAATGGTATCAATTACAAGCTCTTGGATGCATAGCACTTGGTTTCTTTAGGACTTGACCTACGTAGAGAGAGTGAGCAACCCGGCTATAGGTCTAGATGGTGGGTTCAAGGGGATGGATAAGTGAGGACCGGTGCATTCTTGGAACGATAAATATATTGGCACTACGAGGGGATTTTGTTTCGAATGTGTCTATATGTGGAAGTAGCGCATCGAGGGGCCAATCCCCAAGATGTAGGAGAGCTGCAGTAGGGCCACGACAATCGGCCGATGGGGTGCCCTGTGTTTGTGATATGTGGCATTTATTGCCAATATATATATAATCTCCCTCTGAGGAGACGGGAAAGGAAACATTTGTTGGGTTACATACTATAAACGTGTAGTGATTAGTGTTTACGATAGTGTATCCCTCGACAGACACTCCTGGCCTGCGAGGCTATGTGGTGGGCTTGTCTATTGAGTGCATGAGGTCTGGCTAGTGCCTTAGCCAGTGCCGGACCATTTTAGGTCCCATCAACAAGGAGAAGAAGGAGTGATTATTGGAAGAATCCTAATCAAATGTCCTAGGGTTTTACCCCCCTTTCAGAGTCAACGAAACCATTAGATTTGCGGTCTGGAGCAGTAGAGAAAAAGCTATTGCTTGATGCACATTTTTGGTCTACAAGGGAGCTCTAGAAGATCTAATGCTTGGAGATTTCTTTTGAGTAGTGCCAAATAAGAAATTTGTTTATCTTCTTAGGTTCTATCAATATATAGTGCTTTGAGTCATTGTGCTTTATTTTTATCTTGTGTACCTCTTGCCTATTCTTTTTCTTCTCTTTTATCTCCTATTATCTACTTCCTTCTATGTCTGATGCCTGATGGATATGATCATTCGACTAAAACCCCTCCAATACCATTACTTACTTGCTCAAACCTTGCTTCTTCTCCTTCTCTTCAGCCTTCAAAACTAGCCTCTCTCAGCGGCACTGCTCTAATATCACAATGTAAGAAGGAGTGATCTGCAAGAATTCTGACTAGGCGTCTTGGGGTTTTACCCCCTTTTAGAGCCAACGGAACCATTAGATTTGTGGTTTGAGCAGCAGAGAAGAAGCTACTATTTCGATGCACGTTTTTGGTCTACAAGGGAGCTCCAGGAGATCTAATGCTTGGACATTGCTTCTAAGTAGTGCTAGACAAAGAATTTTAGGTTCTATCAATACATAGTGCTTTGTCTTTATCTTGTGTACCTCTTGTCTATTCTTTTTCTTCTATTCTATCTCCTATTCTCTACTTCCTTCTAACTTGGATCCCCGATGGATATGACCTTTCGAGTAAAACCCCTTCGACATTGGTGAACCCAACGTGAAAGGTCGTCAGAAGGAAAGATAGGATAGGAGAACCTTCAACCACAATTTCTAGTGATGTTTTGTAGGAGTTAATGCAGTGTACAAATATGCTTATGCAGGTACAACAATAACAACAATAGGTCAGGGCTTCTGCTCAAACAGAAACTATTGTGATAAATGCTCTACTAGCAATAGAGAAAGAGATAAAGTTGTTTAATGGTAGGAATGTATCTGCATATTTGCATACCTATACTCAAAAGATAGAAATCTTTGGGGTGGCTCAACTTGTATAGAGCCAATATTTTGTACGGGTCACTGTACATGAATTAAAGGCCTAAGTTACTAAATTATACATGCAAGATGCTGACTGGGTAGCTTTTAAGAAGACACTCAGGGAAGAATTTTACATTGAAGACACCATTTTGATTACCCACAAGGATAGGAGTGGATTCTACAACCCAATAAGGGTCTTGTGGCTACAGAGTTATTAATAGAATTTGAAAGTCAATTTGATAGTTAGATCTTTCAGAACAGCAAGCTCTTGCAAGTCAAAAAATTGAATTGTGTCTACAAGAAGCAAAAGATCCCGAGCTTCAAGAGAAGCTTAATGATTTGCTAGAGGATCAAACTACAAAGACTGGGCTTAAAACATAGTGGAGGCATGTTAAGGAAGTTGTTACTGCATTGATGAAAAAGGATAGAAGAAGAGAAATATTGCATGTATCTAGCTTATCCACTGTTACAGGCAAAACAATTGATGTATCCAGTAAGCCACCCAATTCTGTGGCTAACCCTATGGCTGCACCTGCTATTCCCACTGTTAGTAGAGAAGATGTATTTGCCAAGATTGTGGGAGAGAAGGAAGGAGTCTCACTTGAAGCTTTCTTGCTTGCGCAATGGGGGAATACACACAAAGGTGGAGGCTGAAAACAGTTTTCCTCTTCTTAGTTGTGTAAGCCAAAAGAACTCTCGTACAAAGAAATAGAAGAACCCTATATATGGGTCTCAAACCAAACTCAACTAACTAAGGTGGCATACTAACTGAGCCACGAACTAGAGTAGATAAGGATAGCTATCATGTAGCTATTATTCATGGGCGGTGTACCAACCGCGTCTGCAACAACTGACAAGTCAGTGACATAAATACACAACGGTCACCCTGGCGTATCATGAGTGGAGCTCGATATCTCAACACTCCCCCTCGAGCTCAATCCCAATTCATGCATACCAAGCAGGTCTCTGAACTTGCGCAGCTTCTCTGCGCCCAATGCCTTCGTGAATATGTTAGCTACCTGATCCTCTATGCTGACATAAACTAGATCAATAAGACCTAGTAAAACCCTCTCTCGCACATAGTGATAATGCACCTCAATGTGCTTTGTTCTAGCATGATAGACTGGGTTATTTGCCAAGTGTATACTACTCATGTTGTCACAATAAATGACAACTGGCCCATCTGTAGACTGATGCATATCATAAAGTAGCTTATGCAACCAAGCTACCTCACATGCAGCCATTGCTACACCCCTGTACTCAGCCTCTGTGCTCGACAAGGCAACTATAGGCTGTTTCTTGCTGCTCCAAGTGACTGCAGCACTCCCAAAATAGAACACATATCCACTGGTAGATCGTCTATCAGAAATACTACCAGCCCAATTAGCATCAGTGTATCCATGCAACTGTATCTGAACCCCAGTCTCATAAAATAGTCCATACTGCAATGTGGACTTCACATACCTGAGTATGCGTCTAGCCGCATCCAAATGTGGTTTCCTTGGAGTCTGCATAAACTGACTTACCAATCCAACAGCATAGCTCAAATCTAGCCTGGTAATAGTCATATAAATCAAACTTCCTACTATGCGTCTGTACGTAGTAGGGTCTTCTAGAAGCCCACCTACATCTGTGCTCAGCTTCACATTCTGCTCCAAAGGAACTGAAATAGGCTTACAACCTGTCATCCCATACTTGGACAGCATGTCCAATCCATACTGCCTCTGCAAGAGCTGTATCCCACTTGGTGATCTAATCACCTCAATGCCCAAGAAATAACGCAGCTCTCCCAGATCCTTCATCTCAAACTTGTGCTTCAATAGCATTTTCACATGAAGGATATCTTCATCACTATCACCTGTCATAATCAAATCATCAACATAAATGACAAGTAGCATAATACCTTTCTCTGTTTTTCTCACATAAAGTGAGAAATCTGCCTTGGAAATCTGAAAGCCAATAGTGACAAGATACTGTCCTATCTTGTCAGACCATGCTCTAGGTGCTTGCTTCAAGCCATAGAAGGCTTTCTTCAACCTGCAAACAAACTCAGGATGAACAACATGCACATAACCTGGTGGCTGCTCCATATAGACCTCTTCTTGCAAATCACCATGCAAGAAGGCATTCTTTACATCCATCTGATGTAAAGACCATCCCTTTGATGCAGCCATAGCAATGACTGCTCTTACGGTTGCCATCCTTGCAACCAGACTGAATATTTCTTCGTAGTCAATGCCATATGTTTGTGCATACCCCTTGACTACTAATCTTGCCTTGTATCTGTTCACAGAACCATCTGCATTGTGCTTCACCTTATAAACCCACTTACAGCCAATTGTATTTTTACCTTTAGGCAAAGGTACCAATTCCCATGTAGCATTTGCTTCCAAGGCATCCATTTCTTCGTCCATGGCTTTCTCTCATTTTTCTTTTCCCATGGCTTGCTCAAAAGAAGCGGGTTCTGGTTCCTGTATCACTTTGACCATATATGCATAGTGAATGGCTGTAAATACATCATATTTCAGCCTATCCACAGGATACCTAGCTCTCGTAGACCTCCGCAAAGTAGGTTCACTCCCAGGTGCTCTCAAAACATCCCTAGTCTTCCTTACTCCATGTGTAACAATAGAAGAAATACCCAACTCATCATCAATGCTCTGTTCCGAGCCACTGGATTCACCATCCACATAAGAGTGACCTGCATTCACATCAAACATGGGCTGATCAACTTTCTCTTTTCCTTTTCGTGATACCTACATACCACTATCTGCATTACTTTGAGAAGATTCTCCTGATCTCAATCTGCCTGTCCATGGCGAAGAATGTGAACCACTGCTAGAGGACACTCCAAGTCCACTAATATTTTGTGACTGTTGCTGTGAATTTTGTGCAGCATTACCATTTTGTGCATCTACATCATCAATCACATTTACTGGTTTATACCAGCTACTCATCTCATAAAAAACAACATCTTTGCTCACTGTAAACTTACGAGTAGAAGGGTTATAGCATCTATACCCTTTTTGCTGCAGAGAGTAACCAATAAAGATGCACTTCTCAGCTTTTGGATCCAACTTGGATCTCAACTCATCTGGCACATGTACATAGGCAATGCAACCAAAAATTTTCAAATGAGAAATATCTGGTTTCCTACCAGTATACCTCTCCTCTGGAGTCATTCCATGTATTGATGCAGTAGGAGTCCTGTTCATTATGTAGACTGCTGTAGCAACTGCTTCAGCCCAATAAAAATATGGCAAGTCTTTTTCATTGAGCATGGCACGAGATATCTCTCCAATATGCCTATTTTTCCTTTCTGCAATTCCATTTTGTTGTGGGGTATGGCTGCATGAATATTGCTGCTTTATGCCATGCTCCTACAGGAACCTTGCAAAGTCATTTGAGAGGTACTCTCCCCCTCCATCTGACCTTAGGCATTTTATTTGCAGGCCTGTTTCTTTTTCAACCATAGCTTTAAGGGTTTTGAAATCCCCAAAAACTTCACTTTTCTTTTTCATAAAATACACCCAAACTTTTCTGCTATAGTCATCAATAAAACTGACAAAATAATGACAGCCTCCAAGAGATGCAGCTTTAGTAGTCCACACATCAGAGTGGATTAATTCCAATGGCTTCTCACTCTCTTGAACATGTCTAGGAAATGGTTTCCTTGCCTGTTTTCCAAACTGACAGGCTTCACATACCTTATGCATTTCTGCAACCTTGAATTTGGGCAATCCTGCAACAATATTTTGGGCCTGCATTGATTTAAGTCGCTGTACATTAACATGACCAATGCGTTTATGCCAGATATCAATATCTGCAACTACATCGGGTCCCATGTGCAAACATTGCTACACTCAATTCAGACATGTCTGCGTCCAATGTAAACATTCTGCCCTTCTTCTTTCCTTTTGCTATCAAGCGACCTTTATTTTTCATATCCTCAACAAAGCATCCATGAGGATTAAATCTGACCTGCAAGCCCTGCTCAACCATTTGACCAACAGAAACCAGATTCTTGGTGATATTCGGGACATGAAATACATCGGACATATATTTCTTTTTCCCATCCTGCATAGACAAAGGAATTTTTCCAATCTGCACAATAGGATGTGCAGTATCATCACCAGTCTCCACAAATCCTGGTTTTTCCATTTTCCTTGCATCCTCCATCCATTCTACATGACCTGTCATGTGGTTTGATGCACTTGAGTCAACATACCATACATCATTGCTTTCTTCTACACTTGTCACAGAATTGTTCATGTGCTGCACCATAAACAAGTGCTCATTTCTGTCATCACCCTGTCTACTAGAAGATGCATAATTCCCTTGTTGTAGTTTTCCATTCATGATGTCATTCTGCTTTTTATAGCAGTCTTTAGCCATATGACCCATTTTACCACAGTAGTAGCATGCAACATTACTATTTGCATTTTGGCCTCTTTGCCATCCACCACGACCTCTTTGGCTCCCCCTGCCTCTAGAGTTACCACGTTCTCCTCCATAGGACTGGTTTTCTTGAGTTTGCTGCATATTCTGATTTCTACCACGGCCTCCATATCGGCCTCCTCTACCTCTGCCTCTACCTCTTCCAGCATTTGAGTAGAAGACAGCTTCTTTTGGAGTTCCTCCTGAAGAAGATGCACCACCATTTCTCTGCTCCTCAAAAATTGGAAGAGCAATCAACTCCTCAAAATCAGGAAATCTTTCACGGACGGAAATGGATGTTCAGAACTGTGCATAATCCTTTCCTAGACCATTCAAGGTCACAGAAACTAAATCATCATCTTCCACTGGCGACCCAATGGAAGCAAGTGCATCTGCAATCTTCTTCACCTTCATGTGGTAGTCATTGATGCTCATATTTTCTCTTTGCACATTATGCAACTCTTGCTTGAGCTGCATTTTCTTGGCTTGCATATTTGTGCTATACATTTTTGACAAAGTATCCCATGCCTCCTTTGGCGTACTTGCATCTTGAATATACACAATCATAGAGTCTGAAATGATGATAGACAGCCAGTACATAACTTTCCTGGCTCTCTCATGCCATGCTTTAAATGCCTGCATTTGCTGTTGATTGGGAACATCAGGAAGAACTGGTTCTTCTTCATTTCCTGCAACAAATTTCCAATATCCTTTTCCCATAAGGAAATTCGTCATTCTAAACTTCCATGCTTGGAAGTTGTTATTGTCAAGCTTTTCAGTGACAATCTGTGAGAGAGAATCAGACACCATTACAGAACACTGCAAAAAATTCTGTCACTGCAAAGAACACAGCTTCAGCCTCACAAAGGCAAATCTGCAAAACTGACGAAAGTGGTATTTAACCACACATTCACTTCCTAGTGACGATTTTGCATCAACAGGCAACAAGGATGATTCTGTAACTCCCAATGTCTCTCCGCACAGGCATACGATGCAATTTCTACAGTAACTTTTCACCGACCCGTAGAACAGTGGTCGCACAGCATAAAACTGTGCCTTTTCTTGAGTGCGTGCAGAAAACTTCCGCCTCCAAAACAGGCCCCGAAATGGCCTCTAATAAAAAAAACAAGGTCGCCAAGGGCTAAAGCCCTTGCCCGTGGCATATACTACCCTCTTGCTTCACCGTGAAGGGCGTCTCAACTTGAGACAATGCACTCCTGCCCTTTCCGGCTGTGCTACCTACAGAGATCTGCTCCCAAAATAGAAAATGAAAGCAACACTGCTCCTCTTACCAGAACACCGCGAGCTTGGCTTGCTTTCTTGAGCTCCTTACCACGAACAAGGCTCTGATACCATGTCAAGTTTGTGGGAGAGAAGGAAGGAGTCTCACTTGAAGCTTTCTTGCTTGCGCAATGGGGGAATACACACAAAGGTGGAGGCTGAAAACAGTTTTCCTCTTCTTAGTTGTGTAAGCCAAAAGAACTCTCGTACAAATAAATAGAAGAACCCTATATATGGGTCTCAAACCAAACTCAACTAACTAAGGTGGCATACTAATTGAGCCACGAACTAGAGTAGATAAGGATAGCTATCATGTAGCTATTATTCATGGGCGGTGTACCAACCGTGTCTGCAACTGACAAGTTGGTGACATAAATACACAACGGTCACCCTGGCGTATCACGAGTGGAGCTCGATATCTCAACAGTATTAGATAAATTAGTCAAAGACATGTGGGATCTTCAGTTGAAGGTCACAAAATTGGATAAGAAAGGACAAGAGGAAAGAGGACGAGTAGCAGTCCCTAAACCAGGGAAAAGATGTGTGTGGTGTGATAGTTTGCAACATGAAAGGAAGGATTGTGCTACTTATCAAGAGGCCTTGGCATCTTTTGGAAAAATGGCAAGATCCATGCACAAGAAACATGATTGCCTCTTCCTTTGAATTTTGAAAAGGGAGATATAAAAAAGTTGTTGGAAGACTCGGATGTTTGAAATGCTCATGTGACTGTACATGCTACTACTTTTGGTCTACAGCTGGATAGAATGTCTACCAAGTGATGGTTGGTTTGAAGGCTGCGATACGAACATATGCTTTGTCTACAGCTAAAAAGAGGGAAGCTACTGATAGTGAAATGTCTCACGTAGGGCAAGACATTTGTGACATAAGTGGCTGGGAATAACTGGTAGATGCATATTCAGTGGATGTATATTTAGCAAAGTGCAAAACACGAATGTACTTGTGGAAGAGAAATAGAAGAGAGATGAAGATAATGCAGGGATATCTAAGAGAGTGATAAGAAGAAGTGTGGATCCGCCTAAAGTTGCACATCAGGAACCTCCCAAGCATGTTATGGAAGAGGTTGGGTAGGAGAAAAAACAAGATAATAAGCAAAAGGGTAAACAATTGGGATATAAGTTGCAGTCTAATATTGAGATAGCCACGGATGCCTTAGAAGATCCTATAGTGGAAGAGTTAGTCATTGCATTTGTAGATTTTCTTAATATATATGAAGAGGTTTATGAAGCTCATGTTTTACTTGATATAGGGACTCAAAGGGAGATTGGTGACTTGTTGGATGCACATGATTTGCAAGATACAATTATCATTTATGAGACAGCTCATGAGCTCAAGAATATGCCTTTAGAGGATGTTAGATATGATGCTCCACAAAGGGAGAATGTTTCAGATGCTTTGTTAGAAGCCTTGATAGGTAATTCAAAGATGCTTCAAGATATGGATTGTTTTACTATTTTTGGTGATGATCTGCATGTGTTGGATGCAAGTGAGGCTTAGTTTATGTTTGATGTGGTACATTATTGTCAGTATAAGCATATTTCCATGTGTTAGACTCTGAAAGATTAAGCATGTTGCTATGCATTTATTGATGGATGTATTGATAGCATGTATATGGAGATTCAATAGCCTCTAGTGTATGATACACATCTAAGGCCTTATGACCCTAGAGGGGGTACTAGGTGTGGTTCAAGCATTGTGCAAATGCTAATAATTTGAATCTATGATCCAGGGGGATGCCTTCTTATGTGCATGATAAGCGACAAGTTGACGCTATGGGTGTTTGACCCAGGTGGTGCATTGGTAGCATATATACTGGAGGATATGTAGGTTTAGAGGGTGTGAAAGCCGTGTCACTATGCAAACACAGTGTCAAAAACTCTAGAGTGTATCGTCATCTGGCTTTCTTATTAATCTAGAGAGTCAATGCCATATTAGTCATTAGTGATAGTGTCTATAGTATTGTTAGTTCCAAAATATGGGATTTTTCGACAAGTTTAGCCTATTTTTGATATTTTTGATATTATTTATTGTAAATATCTTAAAAAGCTATAGAAACTTCTAGAATAGGTTGACATGCAAAAAAAAAGTTGCTTTTTAAACCAATTTGGGAGATTTCGTAAAAAAAGAAGGGTTTTTGAAATCGTGTGGCGTGTGATCACAGGTTGACAGGCAACAAATAACACTCTAAACGGGGAGAAGAAGGAGTGATTTGGAAGAATCATGTATCCCCCCTTTCGGAGCCAACAGAGCCATCAGATTTGTGGTCTGGAGCAATAGAGAAAAAGCTACTGCTTGATGCACATTTTTGGACTATAAGGGAGCTCAAGGAGATCTAATACTTGGAGATTGCTTTTGAGCAGTGAATTTGTTTATCTTCTCAGGTTCTATCAATGCATAGTGCTTTGATTCATTGTGCTTTATTTTTATCTTGTGTACCTCTTGTCTATTATTTTTCTTCTCTTCTATCTCCTATTCTCTATTTCCTTCTATCTTTTATCCCCGGTGGATATGACCTTTCGACTAAAACCCCTCTGACACCGCGTGAATTTGGAAGCCCCTTCTTTTTGCATGAGATCTCCCAAAATTGGATGAAAACCACTTTCTTTTTACATGTCACCCTATTCTAGAAGTTTTCTACACCTTTTTTAGGATATTTACAAGAAATAATATCCAAAAGATAAAAAATAGGCCAAATTTATCCAAAAATCCTGTATGAATCTCCATATACATGCTACCAATGCATTTGTCAACAAATACATAGCAACATGCTTACTCTTGTAGAGTCTAGCGCGTGAAAATCTGCTTATATTGACAATTGTGTACCACATCAAATATAAATTGAGCCTCATTTGCACCCAATACATCTTGACCATCACCGAAAATAGTGAAAGCATTCCATAACTTGAAGCATCTTTGAATTGCCTATCAAGGCCTTTGACAAAGCATCCAAAACAATTTCCTGTTGTAAAGCATTATATGTAGGATCCTCTATCTTCATAGCCTTTAGCTCATGAACTGTCTTAGAAATGATAACTGTATTTTGCAAATCATATGCATCCAACACTTCAGCAATCTCCCTCTGAGTCCCTACATTAGTAAAACATGAGCTTCATAAACCTCTCGAGATGCATTAAGAAAATCTATAAATGCAATGGGTGACTCTTCAACTATAGTATTCTCCAAGGCATCTGCAGTGCGGCTGTCTTAATATTAGACCGTAACTAATATCCTGATTGTTTGCCCTTCTTTGTGATGTCTTGTTTGCTATCATGTTTCTACTCTTGCCCAACCTCTTCCATAATATGCTTGGGAGATGGTTGATTTGTAGCTTTAGGCTAATCCACACTTCTTCTTGTCACTCTCTTAAATGTCCCTGCATTGTCTTCATCTCTCTTTCGTTTCTCTTCCACAAGTATATTTGTGTTTTGCATCTTTGCTAAATATGCACGCACGGAAAATGCATCTATCGGTGAACTAGTTATGTCACGAATATCTTCCCTTGCATGAGATGTTTCACTATCAGCAGGGCTAGCTACAAAAGTGGGTGGCTTATTGAATATATAAACTATTTTGCCCGTAACAGAGGGCAAGCTAGATACATGCCATGTTTCTCTTCTATGCTTTTTCACTAGTGTAGTAACAACTTCCTTAGCATGCCTCCATTTTGTTTTAAGAATTATCTTTGCAGTGTGATCCTCTAACAAATCATCAAGCTTCTCTTGAAGCTCAAAATCTACCACTTGTAGAAATAATTCAATTTTCTAACTTGCAAGAGCTTGTTGTTTTGCAATATCTAACTACTCAAACCAACTTTCAAATTCTCTTAATAACTCTATAGCAACCACAACACCCTGATTGGGTTGTAGAACCCACTCTTGGAAAGTCTTGTGTATCTTCAATATAAAATTCTTCCATGAGTGTCTTCTTGAAAGCTACCTAGCCACAACAAGCCACAACATCCTGCATGTACAATTGAGTAACTCGAGCTTTCAATTCATGTACAATGACTCGTACAAAATACTGGCTCCATGCAAGTTGAGCCACCCCAAAAAACTCCATCTTCTGAGCATAGGTATGCAAATATGCAGATACATTCCTACCATTAAAAAACTTCATCTCACACTCTACTACTTTTGCAGAGCATTCATCACAATACTTTTTGTTTGAGCAGAAGCCTACATCACCTGTTGTTATACATGCATAAGCATGTTCATATTCCGCACTAACTACTGCAAAAAATCACTAGAAATTGTGGTTGAAGGTTCTCCCATCCCGTCTTTTCTTTCGATGACCTTTCATGTCAGGTTCACCAATGTTGGAGGGGTTTCAGTCGAAAGGTCATATCCACTAGGGGATCAAAGAGAGAAGAAATTAGAGAATAGGAGATAGAAGATAATAAAAAGAATAGATAAGAGGTATATAAGATAAAGTCAAAGCTCAATGAATCGAAGCACTATGTATTGATAGAACTTGAGAAGATAAACAAAATCCTTGTCTGGTACTAGAAAGAAATCTCCAATCATTAGATCTCCCGGAGCTCCCTAGTAGACTAAAAATGCACACCAAACACTAACTTCTTCTCTTCTACTCAAATGGAAAATTTGATGGTTCCATTGGCTCCGAAAGGAGGGTAAAACTGTAGAACACGTGCTTAAAATTCTCCCAAATCGCTTCTTCTTCTTCTCCCCATTTGGAATGCTGTTTGTTGCAAGCTTGTAATTTGCGATCATGCACCACGTGAATTTAGAAGCCCCTTCTTTTTGCATGAGATCTCTCAAAATTGGCTAAAAAGCCACTTGATTTTTGCATGTCACCCTATTCTAGAAGTTTTCTACACATTTTTAAAGGATATTTACAAGAAATAATATCCAAAATATAAGAAATATGCTAAACTTATCTAAACATCTTGTATTTTGGAACTAACCATACTATGGACACTAGCAGTAATGACTAAGATGACATTGACTCTTTAGATTCATAAGAAAGTTGGATAATGATGCACTCCAAGTTTTTTCACATGGTGCACATCATATCCCAGCTTTGACTAAAATCCTTATTTTAGCTAGATTGTTGGATGATGACAAGTACCATGTATCTTTTGGCGATTTGTCATGAAAGATCACACATGGCAGTCTTGGTTTTGCTAGAGGTGCAAAGATTAGTAGCCTCTATTCTTTGCTTGTCTCTAGGTCTATTGACCATGTTTTGGCTATGATCAATCTTCCACACGTAACTTTATGGCATTGTTGCTTTAGGCACACATCTTTGAAAGGAATGAAAATATTGATTATTTTGTAGTATTTTTGTCTCTTGATTATTTTTGTTTTGATTCATGTGATCATTGTTTGTATAGCAAATAAACTCATAACTCGTATAAGAAGTTTGGTTCTATGCATGTGGGTGAGCCTTTGGCTCCTATGCATTTAGATGTTTGTGGGTCCATGCCCTATTAGTCATTGGGTGGCGTGAAGTACTTTATTGCATTCATAGATGATTATTTGCATAGGGTTTGGGCTTATCCTATTAGGAAAAAATAAAATGTTTTGCCTATGTTTCAATGCTTTCTTTCCATGGTTGAGGACAAGTCTCTAGGTCTAGGCTAAAACACATATGGTCTAACAATGGGGGTGAACACATCTCTAAGTCTTTTAGGCAACTTTGTGATGATAGAAATATTAAGTGTCAGTTGACCACGACATACATCCCACCCTAGAATGGTATTACAAAGTGAATGAACATGACTATTCATCAAGAAAGAGTCCATAATATGCTTAGATAGACTTAACATAGCACTTTTGGATTGAGGCAGTTACTACTATCATGCGTCTCTGTTGAGAGTGGAAAAAGATCAAAAATTTGACTGATTTTTGTTGTTTTTTAGGTCTGAATGATTGATTTTTGATGGATTTAGAGTGATGTATGGTTGATAAAGGAAGCTTTTGAGAGTGTTTTGGATGACGTTGATTATGTTTTGGAAGTTCATGATGATTCTTAGTAGAGATATGAAGTTCTGTAATGTTCTGATAGGTTCTATTGAGGTTCTGATTGGTTATGTATACCTTTTGTATAGCTTCTATTTTGTTCTGATTTTCTTCTGTATGAAGCATGGATTGATGATTGATGAAGATTGAGATCTTTTGAAAGCTTATTGAATAGTTTTTGATAGTTTGGAATGGTTTTAGTATGAGTTATGAGGTTGTGATGACCTTCTGTAGAGCCTCTATCTCTGCTCTGTCTCTGGTCTGTAACTGTTCTGTAGCTGCTCTTGTACTGTACTGTAACTGTTATGTAGACCTTCTGTAAGTGTTCTGTAGAATGTATGTGTGACTTTGGGAAAGTTTTCTAACCTTTGGAAAGGATGAATCTAAGTTCAAAAACTGAGTGACAGTGACAGTAGTGAGCTGTGAAAAGACACTGTAGTGGCTTTGGTGCCTCTTCATATCAGACATACCTCTTGGGAGGTGTATCCATGACCTAATAAAGATTATTGAGAGTTATTATGAGAGTATTGTAGTGAGGAGATGATGTACTATTGATAGAGAGAGAGAGAGAGTTATTGATTTCCATTCAAAGATGGTGTATTCTACTATGTTCTTTGTTATATTTGTGGATTCTATGAAGATGTTGAAGATTATGGTTGATTCTATCAAATCAGTGGGAGATATATACTGTGATGCTGCGTGAAGAATTGTTGTTTTCTTTGTTTTGATGATCAAAAGAATGAAATAAAAGCTTGTTGATGTTACAAGATAGATTTTCTTGCAGTAGAATCCCCTTTTCCTTGGTGTTCCTCCTGGGGCTCCATGTTTTTTGTGCGTGGCTGGGGAAACTTGCCATCAACAAAGCACCTGAAAATGAAAGAAATGGCATTGTCAAGAAGAGGAGAATTCAATGGATGTTTGCAAAGTTTCTTCTTGCACTGAAGAGTTGGAAATTCTTATTATCAAAGCCACTTTCCACAATAAGTTCTCATCCCACAATGGCGGAAACATATCACCATCATGATGCATGCTCTATATGGTGGATTGTTTCCTCTTCCTGTTGAAGCATCAGAACTTGCATCTTGGTGGAAAAATATTTGGGAACAAATTGAAGAGCAGAAACAGAGAGAATGACCATCCATGGAAGATTTGGCATTCATTGAGAAGTTTCCAGACATCATCAAGTGGGAGATTGTGAAGAAGCTTTAGGAGTCGTGGTCTGTGGAGGTTCACGAAAACAAGAAGGAAAAGAGTTGGAATTTGTTTGTGGATGCTCAACAGCAAGATACATGGGATGCTTGGTGCACTGAAAATCTTTTATTTGTCCAATTAGCAACCCACTGGAAGTTGGTAGAGAGAGTGTTTTTCACAACATACACTGTTGAAACCCTCAAAAGTTGGCATTATTATAATGACACAATAACGATCCTAAGAAGAATGAGTTTTGATACTTTCAGAATGGAATATCTTCCCCTCTATAGTGGTTTGAAAGTTGAATTCAGAGATGTTGAAAAGAAGGAAGTAGAAGAGATGTTGGCCAGAGAATCCCCCAAAGACTGAAGCCCTCTCTAATACTATCCTATTGAGTACAGACCAACTGGTTGGAGCCAACCCCCTGATGAATGATGCAATCAAGAGGTAAGCATTAGAATGAGTCCAGAGGTACGTAAGAAGAGAGAAGACAAAAATCAAAACTGAGAACGAGCTTGCAGCAGAAGCCTCCTTTGACACCCTAAAAGCACTCTTGTTTTACAAAAGTCCCCATGGCGACTCAAGGTCCCCTTCCTAGTCAGATTCATCCTGGAAATATTGATGACAGGCTAGCAAATGTAGTCCCATTGCCAGTTTTTAAGGGAGAGTACAATGAAGACCCTGATCTTCATGTAGCAGAGTTCATGGTAGCATGTGTGGCTAACAATGCTAGAACCCTTGAGCATTGGTTAGCAATATTCCCTGCCACTTTCAAGGGCGCGGCATTTCAGTGGTATGAGAGACAAGTAGTAGGAACTTTTGGCACATGGGAGGACCTGAAGTTGGCCTTCCTCACTAAATTCAGGCGTGAAGGTTTCGAAGAGCGGATGCCAAAGGAGTTCATGAACCTAAGTCAGTCCTTTGGAGAAAGAGTAGAAGCTTATGTCTTCCGAATGGAATCCATCCTAAAGAGATGGACTAACCATCATTTGGATGAAGGCATCCAGAAAGGAGTGTTTCTTAGGGGCCTACAACCAGAAGTTTGCAAGTTTGTGGAATTGAGAAGACCAATCAATCTACTAGCTAGAGTGGAAGGTGCAAGATTGTATGACGAAGTTGAAGCAAGGTTGTCAATGACTCCAGGAAGAGGAGTCTTACCTCCTCCCATGCCAGGAATGGTATACCCACCAAATGCAGTCCCAGGGATAGTTCCCTACCCCTATCCCCAGATGCAAACAATGCCACAGTATAATGAACCTAATCCACTGTGGTCACCACAGATGACAGTGCCTCAAATGATGGTTCAACCACAACAATAGTGGCCTCAAACAGTTCCTCCAATGGTGACTCAACAACAGTGGAATCCTACCAACTGGAATCAACAATCCCAAGTCTCAGCGGGAGCTCTAAATCAGAACCAGAACAGAGAACCTTCTAGATCGACCCAACTAGTGTATGCAGTAATTACAGAAGCTTCCCAAAATCCTACTACAAGTACTTCAGGAGTGAAAATCTGAAGGACTACTTATCCAACTTAGTTGCAAGTATCAAGAAAGAGCTTCTAGATGTGATTACAGAGCAGCTACAGAACGTGAATACCACCAATATATCCACTCCTGTGAGAGCTGGAAGAGATGTGATGTGCTCTAATACATGGTGTGGAAAGTGTCATCAAGCGGGACATTTAGCCACTGAATGTACCCAAAAACCAACCATTCTTGGAGCTTTCTATTCCTACTGTTTGCGGAAGAACCATACAGAGGATATTTTCTCTCTGAAAGAGATGCATAAACAAAGACAGAAGGATGAAAATGCAAGATTCAACTTGCTGGAATCCAAAATCACAACACAAGATATTGGACCCAAGCCTAGGGAATTTGGTCCTAATTTTGGTCCAAGGAGATTTCCCTCTCAAAGTTACAGAGGGACGACAGTCTGGCAGATATTAGAGGTGGAATGTTATAGGTGTGGAGAAAAGGGACATATCTCCCCGGATTGTCCAAACCCTAGATGATCTATGGATTACAAGCCCTTATGCAGCCGATGTAAAGGTGAAGGCCACAGTACAAAGGACTGTCCAAGCCCAGCCCCTGTAAAGGCCAATGGCACTGATAGCCAACAGAAGGTACAAGAGCTTGCCTCCAATTTGGTAGAGTTGGAAGTTGCCATTGTCACAAGCACCAAGAAGAAGGAACTAGTTGTTCAGAACAAAAATAACTCTCCTGCCAAGACTGTGAAGTTCAACTTGCCAAGAGAGGGACAGAGCAGTACAGAATAGAACAATGCAGTACAGAGCACTACAGTGCCACAGAGAGTCACAGAGATAGTCCCAAAAACAGGACTAGAGGCCCAGGAGATAGAAGAGACAGAAGCACCTCTAGAAACAGAGGAAGTGCCGATGCTATAATTATTAGAAGAAAAAGGAAAGATGAAAATGGGTGTAGTACCATTCCCTAGCCGGCTAGAGAAGCCTGTGGATCCTATTAAAGATTATGACTTGGTCAAAGACCTAAACACTTTTAAACCAAACCTAACATTCCGACAATTGCTGATGCTGTCTCCCAGCTATCAAAAGAAATTCAAGAGCATCTTGACAAGAAGACATGGACTAAGGATCACTCCTTCAATAGTGACCATGGCCAATAAGGCCTCGGAGCCTGTAAAGGAAGTAGATGTGGCTAATACCTTCCTAGATCCTGGAACCCCAGAGATTAGTGTTTGGATAGAAGGATACTTTATTTCAGATGCATTGATTGATGGAGGCTCATCAGTAAACATAATGACGGATGTGACAATGAAGGACTTAGGATTGCAAGGAATTCAACCTACACAGTGGCTTATCAAATTGGCAGACCAAAGCAGAATTAAACCATTGGGCATCCTCCCATATGTCAAAACAACCCTTGCAGGAAGAGACTATTTGCTGACATATTTGGTGGTCAAACCAAATTCTTATGGAACCTCATACCCTCTGCTGTTGGGAAGACCTTGGCTTTTTGAAGCAAGACCTAGGACGACTCGTTCAAAGGAACCCTGACCCTAGGCGCAGAGGACCCAACAAAGTGGTGTTGAAGTTGTATGGATGGCAAAAAGACAATGGATCCACATCCATCGAAGTTATAACTGACTCCTCCAACGAGATAACAGATGGTAGACAGGAGACGAAGAGGCTGTTAAGCAAATCTTTCCTAAGAAAACAGAGGCACAGTCCCTAACTGTGGGCACTATAAGCCAATTGCCAAGGGAAGCAAAATCCTTGTCCATGGGAGAATACCTCCTGCCTCAACTAGAATTAAATTTTGAAATCACCTTTAACAGTGAAATAGAAGCATGGATGTACTGTTCTCCCTGTTACATGACAGCCGCAGAGACAGAACAAAGGTAGAACAGATACAGAATAGAGACAGAGCAGAGACAGTATAGATACAGAGCAGAGGTAGAACAGAGACAAGAGCGGATACAGGAACAGTCACAGAGACAGTAACAGACACAGAGCCAGAGGCAGAAGCAGAGTTAGAAGCTGTGACAGAAGTAGAAGCAGATGCAGAGGCAGAAGATATGTTCTTCTCTTATAGAGCCTCTATAGAAACAGAGACTGATCCTCCAGAGGAAGAGGATGAAAATGATGAGGAAGAAAATGAAGTAGGTTATGAAAGTACAGATGAAGAATTTCCTCTGATAACAGATGATCTTGTTGATGTCCCTACAGAGACCTCAGAGACTGAAGATCTCAGGGTGCTGGATGGAATGACCATGGTTCCATTTGTTGAGATATCGAGCTCTACTCGTGATATGCCAGGGTGACCGTTGTGCATTTATGTCACCTTAGTTAGTTGAGTTTGGTTTGAGACCCATATATAGGGTTCTTCTATTTCTATGTACTAGAGTTCTTTTTTGGCTTACACAACTAAGAAGAGGAAAACTGTTTTCAGCCTCCACCTCTGTGTGTGTATTCCTCCATTGTGCAAGCAAGAAAGCTACAAGTGAGACTCCTTCCTTCTCTCCCACAATCTTGACATGGTATCAGAGCCTGGTTCGTGGTAAGGAGCTCAAGAAAGCAAGCCAAGCTCGTGGTGTTCTGGTAAGAGGAGCAGTGTTGCTTTCATTTTCTGTTTTGGGAGCAGATCTCTGCAGGTAGCACAGTCGAAAATTGCAAGAGTGCATTGTCTCAGGTTGAGACGCCCTTCGCGGTGAAGCAAGAGGGCAGTATATGCTGTGGGCAAGGGCTTTAGCCCTTGGCGACCCTGTTTTTTTTATTTGAGGCCATTTTGGGGCCTGTTTTGGAGGCGGAAGTTTTCTACACGCACTCAGGAAAAGGCCCAGTTTTATGCTGTGCGACCATTGTTCTACAAGTCGGTGAAAAGTTACTGTAGAAATTGCATCGTATGCTTGTGTGCAGAGACATTGGGAGTTACAGAATCATCCTTGTTGCCTGTTGATGCAAAATCGTCACTAGGAAGTGACTGTGTGGTCAAATACCACTATCGTCAGTTTTGCAGATTAGCCCTTGTGAGGCTGAAGCTGTGTTCTTTGCAGTGACAGAACTTTTTGCAGTGTTCTGTAATGGCGTCTGATTCTCTCTCACAGATTGTCACTGAAAAGCTTGACAAGAACAACTTCCAAGCACGGAAGTTTAAAATGGCGAATTTCCTTATGGGAAAAGGATATTGGGAATTTGTTGCAAGAAATGAAGAAGAACCAGTTCTTCCTGATGTTCCCAATCAATAGCAAATGCAGGCATTTAAAGCATGGCATGAGAGAGCCAGGAAAGTTATGTACTGGCTGTCTATCAGTATTTCAGACTCTATGATTATGCATATTCAGGATGCAAGTACGCCAAAGGAGGCATGGGATACTTTGTCAAAAATGTATAGCACAAATACTCAAGCCAGGAAAATGCAGCTCAAGCAAGAGTTGCATAATGTGCAAAGAGAATATATGAGCATCAATGACTACCACATGAAGGTGAAGAAGATTGCAGATGCACTTGCTTCCATTGGGTCGCCAGTGGAAGATGATGATTTAGTTTTTGTGACCTTGAATGGTCTAGGAAAGGATTATGCACAGTTTAGAATATCCATTTCTGTCCGTGAAAGATTTCCTGATTTTGAGGAGTTGATTGCTCTTCTAATTTCTGAGGAGCAGAGAAATGGTGGTGCATCTTCTTCAGGAGGAACTTCAAAAGAAGCTGTCTTCTACTCAAATGCTGGAAGAGGTAGAGGCAGAGGTAGAGGAGGCCGATATGGAGGCCGTGGTAGAAATCAGAATATGTAACAAACTCAAGAAAACCAGTCCTATGGAGGAGGATGTGGTAACTCTAGAGGCAGGGGGAGCCAAAGAGGTCGTGGTGGATGGCAAAGAGGCCAAAATGCAAACAGTAATGTTGAATGCTACTGCTATGGTAAAATGGGTCATATGGCTAAAGACTGCTATAAAAAGCAGAATGACATCATGAATGGAAAATTGCAACAAGGGAATTATGCATCTTCTAGTAGACAAGGTGATGACAAAAATGAGAATTTGTTTATGGTGCAGAACATGAACAATTCTGTGACAAGTCCAGAAGAAAGCAACGAAGTGTGGTCTGTTGACTCAGGTACATCAAACCACATGATAGGTCATGCAGAATGGATGGAGGATGCAAGGAAAATGGAAAAACCAGGATTTGTGGAGACTGGTGATGATACTGCACATCCTATTGTGCAGATTGGAAAAATTCATTTGTCTATGCAGGATGGGAAAAAGAAATACCTGTCAGATGTATTTCATGTCCCGAATATCACCAAGAATCTGGTTTCTGTTGGTCAAATGGTTGAGCAGGGTTTGCAGGTCAGATTTAATCCTCATGGATGCTTTGTTGAGGATATGAAAAATAAAGGTCACTTGATAACAAAAGGAAAGAAGAAGGGCAGAATGTTTACGTTGGATGCAGACATGCCTGAATTGAGTGCTGCAATGTTTGCACATGGGACCGGTGTAGTTGCAGATATTGATATCTGGCATAAACGCATTGGTCATGTTAATGTACAACGACTTAAATCAATGCAAGCCCAAAATATTGTTGCAGGATTGCCAAAATTCAAGGTTGCAGAAATGCATAAGGTATGTGAAGCCTGTCAGTTTGGAAAACAGGCAAGGAAACCATTTCCTAGACATGTTCAAGAGAGTAAGAAGCCATTGGAATTAATCCACTCTGATGTGTGGACTACTAAAGCTGCATCTCTTGGAGGCTGTCATTATTTTGTCAGTTTTATTGATGACTATAGCAGAAAAGTTTGGGTGTATTTTATGAAAAAGAAAAGTGAAGTTTTTGGGCATTTCAAAACTCTTAAAGCTATGGTTGAAAAAGAAACATGCTTGCAAATAAAATGCCTAAGGTCAGATGGAGGGGGAGAGTACCTCTCAAATGAGTTTGCAAGGTTCTTGCAGGAGCATGGCATAAAGCAGCAATATTCATGTAGTCATACCTCACAACAAAATGGAATTGCAGAAAGAAAAAACAGACATATTGGAGAGGTATCTCGTGCCATGCTCAATGAAAAAGACCTGCCAGATTTTTATTGGGCTGAGGCAGTGGCTACAGCAGTCTACATAATGAACAGGACTCCCACTGCAGCAATACATGGGATGACTCCAGAGGAGAGGTATACTGGTAGGAAACCAGATATTTCTCATTTGAAAATTTTTGGTTGCATTGCCTATGTACATGTGCCAGATGAGTTGAGATCCAAGTTGGATCCAAAAGCTGAGAAGTGCATCTTTATTGGTTACTCTCTGCAGCAAAAAGGGTATAGATGCTATAACCCTTCTACTCGTAAGTTTACAGTGAGCAAAGATGTTGTTTTTGATGAGATGAGTAGCTGGTATAAACCAATAAATGTGATTGATGATGTAGATGCACAAAATGGTAATGCTGCACAGAATTCACAGCAGCAGTCACAAAATATTAGTGGACCTGGAGCGTCCTCTAGTAGTGGTTCATATTCTTCGCCATGGACAGGCAGATTGAGATCAGGAGAATATTCTCAAAGCAATGCAGATAGTGGTATACAGGTATCACGAAAAGGAAAAGAGAAGGTTGATCAGCCCATGTTTGATGTGAATGCAGGTCACTCTTATGTGGATGGTGAATCCAGTGGCTCAGAACAGAGCATTGATGATGAGTTGGGTATTCCTTCTATTGTTACACCTGGAGTAAGGAAGACCATGGATATTTTGAGAGCACCTGGGAGTGAACCTACTTTGTGTAGGTCGACGAGAGCTAGATATCCTGTGGATAGGCTGAAATATGATGGATTTATAGCCATTCACTATGCATATATGGTCAAAGTGATACAGGAACCAGAACCTACTTCTTTTGAGCAAGCCATGGGAAAATAAAAATGGGAGAAAGCCATGGATGAAGAAGTGGATGCCTTGGAAGCAAATGCAACATGGGAATTGGTACCTTTGCCTAAAGGTAAGAATGCAATTGGCTGTAAGTGGGTTTATAAGGTGAAGCACAATGCAGATGGTTCTATGAATAGATACAAGGCAAGATTAGTAGTCAAGGGGTATGCACAAACATATGGCATTGATTATGAAGAAACATTCAGTCCGGTTGCAAGGATGGCAACCATAAGAGCAGTCATTGCTATGGCTGCATCAAAGGGATGGTCTTTACATCAGATGGATGTAAAGAATGCCTTCTTGCATGGTGATTTGCAAGAAGAGGTATATATGGAGCAGCCACCAGGTTATGTGCATGTTGTTCATCCTGAGTTTGTTTGCAGGTTGAAGAAAGCCTTGTATCGCTTGAAGCAAGCACCTAGAGCATGGTCTGACAAGATAGGACAGTATCTTGTCACTATTGGCTTTCAGATTTCCAAGGCAGATTTCTCACTTTATGTGAGAAAAACAGAGAAAGGTATTATGCTACTTGTCATTTATGTTGATGATTTGATTATGACAGGTGACAGTGATGAAGATATCCTTCATGTGAAAATGCTATTGAAGCAGAAGTTTGAGATGAAGGATTTGGGAGAGCTGCGTTATTTCTTGGGCATTGAGGTGATTAGATCACCAAGTGGGATACAGCTCTTGCAGAGGCAGTATGGATTGGACATGCTGTCCAAATATGGGATGACAGGTTGTAAGCCTATTTCAGTTCCTTTGGAGCAGAATGTGAAGCTAAGCGTAGATGCAGGTGAGCTTCTGGAAGACCCTACTATGTACAGACGCATAGTAGGAAGTTTGATTTATATGACTATTACCAAGCCAGATTTGAGCTATGCTGTTGGATTGGTAAGTCAGTTTATGCAGGCTCCAAGGAAATCGCATTTGGATGCAGCTAGACGCATACTCAGGTATGTGAAGTCCACATTGCAGTATGGACTATTTTATGAGATTGGGGTTCAGATACAGTTGCATGGATACACTGATGCTGTTTGGGCTGGTAGCATTTCTGATAGACGATCTACCAGTGGATATGTGTTCTGGACGATGGGGATTCTCCTCCAGCGGCTCTTCCTCCCGCTAGATCCTTAGGTGAAGCCTCTATGGTTCTCCTCACAAACCCATTCAGGTTTACCTCATCTAGTGATTGTGCCGCAATGCTGTCGAGCAAAGGCATGTTGATCCAGCTCATTATGCTGTTGTACCTCTGGCTCGAGAACAAAATGTGCACCATTTTTGCTTGCAACTGGATATCTGGGTTTGGGATGTGTACTGATGGACCTAAAAACGGGCCGGCACTGGCTCATGCACTAGCCGGACCTCGTCACTACGCACAAGACAACCCCTCGGCCTCGCGGCCAGGAGCGTCTATCAAAATCTCTGCCTTCCTAAACATTGCGTTGTAATACGTTGTAGTCCAACTGATCCTAGCCCACTACTCCTCAGAGGGAGTCCCTTTCACATAGCCAAAAGGCTCGAATCACATACACATGGGGTTCCTCCTACGGCTGAATGCCGTCAACCCTCTGCGACTCTCCTACACCTTGGGGATTGGCCCCTCGATGCGTCGCTCAACACTTAGACATTTCGCACAAACGTCGCTCAAGGTACCAAATAAACGTGTCCAGGAATGTACCATTGTCCTTACTTGATTTCCCCTCTAGGATCCCACGACTAGCCTACAGTATGGGTATCTCACTGCCTCTCAACGTAGGTCATGTCCTCATAAACCAATTGCAATGCATGTCCAGGAGCTGATCACTGATACTTTTAAATTCTTTTCCATGCTCCATGCATTTGGTGGATGTCTAGTGCTCAAACATTTAGCAAAACAGTATCGTGCACAAGTGCAAAAACATCCCTTTCATGGTTTCTTTCTAACGATTGTATGCTTCATTGCATGGCATTTTACGGCTTTTTCCATTAAATTTCATATCAAAAGCGGACAAAACCGAACTAAAACCCGGAAGCAAGGCTGATCTGAAGCAAATCTTCATGCCTCAGCCTCACTATACATTCACGAACATTACTCATAATTTTACTAATTTTTCGAAGCCCAAAATATAATTTTCCCCTATTTTTTAGGGTTTTTCCACCATTTTCTTGTATTTTTCTCTTATTTTCCTGCATTATTTAATTACTAAAAATTCAAAACAGGTTATGGGTTGTGGCCCTTAGTTCCTTCTTGCAGAAAAATGAAAGTCTAGTTGATGTTCCTATTTACTTCCCCATTTTTATGCCAAAAACCCTCATTTTCTCTCGTTTTTTCATGTTTACGTGTTTTAGCATATTATTTTGAACCATAAAATGCATATTTTTCTGATTTTTTGATTATGACCAGCAAGAACTCATAGAAAATAGTAACATGCACAGTTTTTATCCCACATGAACAACTTTTCATCCATCAAAAGCCATAAAAGCTCAAATTTCCTTTGAAATTTTTAAATTACCGCTTATTTGCGTGTTTCGGGTTTCATGTTCATGGCTGTAAATTTGGAAATCAGCAGCACTTCATGTCCAGCACAATCACCAATCACCATTTCCAGCCCGTGGAGCAATCCGATCCATGCCGGACAAGCCTCCATCATTCTTTCTTCTTCCTTCTTCTTCCCACATGAACTTGCCTTTAGAAGAGAGAGAGGGAGGAGAGAGAAAGACTGAAATCAGAGATCTTCAAAGAGGGCATCATTGCGCGAGCGAAGGGCGGCGATAGAGTCAGGATTCAGAGGGGAATGAGGACCAATGATGATCTGCATGGGTTGTTCACAGGCAGGAGGGAGCCTCCATGATCTTCAAGCGCATTTTTTGGGCGCAGCATGGCGTGATGTTCTCCTCCTTTCTCTCTCCACGATTTGGTTCAAACATTTCATGTGGCATTTCATTTTGGGCCCCAAGTGTCACTTACCCATTTGGCCAAACTTTGGTCCACCTTTTCAAATCTTGACCGGTTTCTTGGCCATTCCCCCGTTCGGACTCGGAATTGAGCTCTGAAAAATCTTAGGCGTCTGGATTAGCATCCCGCATTGGCCAGTAGCTTGTGTCAACCCGCACGACTATCTCAAAAATTATGAAAAATCAACAAGTGTCGCTCGGGCGCCTTTAAAGCACTTTGACGCTTAAAATCGTCCTAGATCGAGCCGCTGCCTTTGACGGTGAACATTTTTCCCTTGATATTCATAATTTTTTGCTATTTTTAAGCACTTTCCGTCACCTAAATTCCGCTCTCATTGGCGACCACGGGATAGGGTGACTCAGCCCGTCGAATCCACGAAATCTGCACATAAACAACCAACGAAGCATCAAACTGATACAAAACAAATATATAATAAAACTCAGCACAATGCTCCCCCTACCCCTGGACAGAACCAAGGCATGACATCCACAAGGAATAGGCCTAGCATCATCTAATAGAAGATCCGAAGTGAGTCACTAATCAGCTGCTCCAACACAACCAAACTAAAAAAACCTATCAAAGAGGTTGCCCTAAGTGGTAGTCTGCACTACTTACCAACTAAAGACAACACCACTAGGAGCTCCTACAAGGCGAGGTCTCCTATAGCCTGATCAAAGAGTATTTTCTTTCAGTACATGTCTTCTTTTAGGGTTTGTATTGGATGAACATACTTAGGCATGTAAAAAGGAGGGAGCTGAGCATAGTGACCCAAGGAGAACAGGGCATCGGTCTCAGAACCTGTCTCGGCACCCAAGAACCTACCAAGCCCTCACAAGGCGACACTTGATCCTTTTTTAACGCTCACTTTTATTTTCGCTCCAACCTTCCTTGTTTTGGTATTATTTTTCCAGCACGAAGCCACCCCTAAGAAGACAAGGTATCGGCCCCGGGTCTGACTCGTCCCCAGGAACCTACCAGGCCCTCCCAAGGCAATGAGCAACTGCTTATATATTTTCATTCATTTTATTTTCTTTGATAGGGGTTAGAACCCCTTTTTACACACCTTCGCATTTATATTCATCTTTTGAGATGTACAGAGTTTCTGGCATCATCATTGTTATCTTCTGTCAGGCTTCCCTAACTGCCTCACTACTAAGAAGAACTCCTAGAATGGCTGCCTAGCAGGCTAGCAGAACAGGGCCACTAAGACTTCCTTCTAAAACAGGTCTTTTGATGTCGGGCAATGTCTTTGCAGGAGGCAAGGACTACTCCGACCTCCCTCAAACATACTCAACCTAAACCTGGGACTTCATGCCTTGGTTGCCGGTCCCCAACAAAAATGTATCCCCTCGACAATTACAAATACACATATAACAGGAAAGAAAGGTACTCGTAAAGGAGAAATATCACCTGGATTGGCCGCAAGAAGCTTCCATCGCAGCAAAGGCTCCTCCAGGCTCCACAAAATTCCACGAACCACGAAATCTGTCCATCACAACACTTAAAACAAAAACCCGATTAAACGCACCCGCACTAGACAGGGAAATGGCCCTCTTGGCCTAATGAAATCAGACACTTCACTATAAAACTGAATTGGCCCTCTTGGCCTAATGAAATCAGACACTAACTACGCATAACATCCACCTGGAAACAACCATGATAGACATTCTAGGTGCATTAGATTATGACCTATCCCTCCTGCGTATATTGCAAGAGGTGTTCGCATCACATGTCGTCGAATCAGTCTGTGGGTCTGAGATAATAAAGGCAGATGAGTCTCGCTTACCCGTTGCATCACCCAAAGCAACCATCGTCTGTCAAAGAGGGCATGTTCAGAAAGCATACCCCACAAACGACCAGGTCCTCCCTCAGCATCAATAGATATATCGGGACAAGGACCACAATTAAAGAAGAGGTCTTCATCATACGCAAAATTAGCCAATGAATCGGCAAACTAATTCCAATTCCGTGGAATCAGTTGAAAAGACACTCTATCGAATTCGTCTAGCAGGGCTATAGCAGTATGATGGTACATACAAAGGATGGTGTTTCGCACCATGTACGTTCCATCGAGTTGATTTAAAACCAACTGAGAGTCCCCTTTCACCAACAACTGGCGGATACCACCCTTCTTCGCAATATTCAAACCCATAATCAGGGCTTTGTATTCTACCATATTATTGGTAAAATTCACCCCGAGATAAGCAGCTAACTTCATGACAATGCGTCATCGGGGGTCTCGGATGACAACTCCGACACTTCCTTTTTTGCATGGACCCCTGGACGCCCCATCAAAGTACAAGGTGTACGTCCATAAAGGGTTTACATATCCTGCCATCCTGAACTCTACTCGTAATTATGGTAATCAAAATTCAGCATATTCAACGGGTGGACTGTAGGTTCCATCCCTCCATCATCATTGAATTCAACAGGGATGCTCGTCAAAATTTGTAGGCAGTGATGGCAGAAGACCTTGATCTCCCAAATAAATGTCCCACCTTCTTGCTCAATCACCTTGTATCCTTTGCTCCACCAAATGAGCTTTCCCTGATGATACCTCTGTTCCAAATATGGGTGTTCTAAATAAGGGATCAGACGACCCATCAACCTCTATCACGATTTCCTTGTAGATGTTTGATCGATCTCGCCTAGACCTGCAAGGTAGTCATAGCATTAGTGCAATCAAAAGTAATAAGGTTTAATCTTATTAAGATTAACCTTATTTTTAAATTCTATCCCCTCAAGGTCAGCTAACAAAACTGTGGATTTATTCTTTCCTATTCTAACGATCCTATAGGGCCCATCCCATTTGGGCTCTAGCTTGCCTGGAAATAATTCACGTCGTGCGTCATAATACAGAACAAGCTGTCCTTTCTTGAAGGTGTATTTCTTGGCTTTGAGGTCGTGTAACTGCTTCATTCGGCGCTTCGCCACTTCTTGGTGCAATAAGCTCTGCAACTTAAGCTCATCTAAATGTGCCAGTGTCGTCAAGCGCTCAAAAAGTGCGTCTTCATCGCTCAAAGAATGATTGATGGCAAACCGAATAGTCGGCAATTCAATTTCTAAAGGCAAGACACACTCCTCCCCATATACTAACTTGAACGGGGTGTGGCCAGTGGCTCGTTTGAAAGTCGTATTATAAGCCCACACTGCCACGTATAACTTTTTATCCCAATCCCGTTTCTTTTCCGACACAATTTTGGACAGGATGCCCACAAGCTGCTTGTTGGTGCTTTCAACTTGCCCATTGGCTTGCGGATTATATGGGGTTGTCTTGTTATGCTTGATTTGCCACAACTCTGTCAAACCTTTAATCACCTTATTCAGGAAATGGGTTCCGCGGTCCGACACTAATTCTTTCGGCGGACCAAACCGGCATATTATCTGCTCAAAAAGGAAACTAGCAGTTTCTTTAGCATCATCTTTCCTTATTGCACGTGCTTCTAACCACTTTGTGAAGTAGTCAGTTGTGACAATGATGTACCTCTTTTATGTAGTCGATGATGGAGTAATAGGACCCACAAAGTCTATTCCCCACTTCTCAAATGGAAGTATCGCCATAATAGGGGTGAGTGGTCGTTTCCTATTCTCTCGACTATCATGTCGTTGGCAAATATCGCATCTCTTAACATATGCAAACGCATCTTGGAAGATGGCAGGCCACCAATAACCTGCTCTTAAAGCCTTTTGTGCTGTAAGCCGTCCAGCAAAATGGCCACCGCAAGCAGAATCATGGAACTCCTCCAAAATGAATGGTACCTCGTCAGGCATCACACATCGGCGATAGATATCATCAACCCCTTGCCGATATAATGTACCTGCGATCAAGGCAAACTTTAACGCTTGCTGCTTAATTTTCCTTTTCTTAGCCTGAGATAGTTCGGATCCCACCTCTCCCGTGGATAAATAATGCTTAATACCACTGATGGACCTAAAAACGGGCCGGCACTGGCTCATGCACTAGCCGGACCTTGTCACTACGCACAAGACAACCCCTCGGCCTCGCGGCCAGGAGCGTCTATCAAAATCTCTGCCTTCCTAAACATTGCGTTTGTAATACATTGTAGTCCAACTGATCCTAGCCCACTACTCCTCAGAGGGAGTCCCTTTCACATAGCCAAAAGGCTCGAATCACATACACATGGGGTTCCTCCTACGGCTGAATGCCGTCAACCCTCTGCGACTCTCCTACACCTTGGGGATTGGCCCCTCGATGCGTCGCTCAACACTTAGACATTCCGCACAAACGTCGCTCAAGGTACCAAATAAACGTGTCTAGGAATGTACCATTGTCCTTACTTGATTTCCCCTCTAGGATCCCACGACTAGCCTACAGCATGGGTATCTCACTGCCTCTCAACGTAGGTCATGTCCTCATAAACCAATTGCAATGCATGTCTAGGAGCTGATCACTGATACTTTTAAATTCTTTTCCATGCTCCATGCATTTGGTAGATGTCTAGTGCTCAAACATTTAGCAAAACAGTATCGTGCACAAGTGCAAAAACATCCCTTTCATGGTTTCTTTCTAACGATTGTATGCTTCGTTGCATGGCATTTTACGGCTTTTTCCATTAAATTTCATATCAAAAGCGGACAAAACCGAACTAAAACCCGGAAGCAAGGCTGATCTGAAGCAAATCTTCATGCCTCAACCTCACTATACATTCACGGACATTACTCATAATTTTACTAATTTTTCGAAGCCCAAAATATAAATTTTCCCTATTTTTTAGGGTTTTTCCACCATTTTCTTGTATTTTTCTCTTATTTTCCTGCATTATTTAATTACTAAAAATTCAAAACAGGTTATGGGCTGTGGCCCTTAGTTCCTTCTTGCAGAAAAATGAAAGTTTAGTTGATGTTCCTATTTACTTCCCCATTTTTATGTCAAAAACCCTCATTTTCCCTCGTTTTTTCATGTTTTACGTGTTTTAGCATATTATTTTGAACCATAAAATGCATATTTTTCTGATTTTTTGATTATGACCAGCAAGAACTCATAGAAAACAATAACATGCACAGTTTTTATCCCACATGAACAACTTTTCATCCATCAAAAGCCATAAAAGCTCAAATTTCCTTTGAAATTTTTAAATTACCGCTTATTTGCGTGTTTCGGGTTTCATGTCCATGGCTGTAAATTTGGAAATCAGCAGCACTTCATGTCCAGCACAATCACCAATCACCATTTCCAGCCCGTGGAGCAATCCAATCCATGCCGGACAAGCCTCCATCATTCTTTCTTCTTCCTTCTTCTTCCCACATGAACTTGCCTTTAGAAGAGAGAGAGGGAGGAGAGAGAAAGACTGAAATCAGAGATCTTCAAAGAGGGCATCATTGCGCGAGCGAAGGGCGGCGATAGAGTCAGGATTCAGAGGGGAATGAGGACCAATGATGATCTGCATGGGTTGTTCACAGGCAGGAGGGAGCCTCCATGATCTTCAAGTGCATTTTTCGGGCGCAGCATGGCGTGATGTTCTCCTCCTTTCTCTCTCCACGATTTAGTTCAAACATTTCATGTGGCATTTCATTTTGGGCCCCAAGGGTCACTTACCCATTTGGCCAAACTTTGGTCCACCTTTTCAAATCTTGACCGGTTTCTTGGCCATTCCCCCGTTCGGACTCGGAATTGAGCTCTGAAAAATCCTAGGCGTCCGGATTCGCATCCCGCATTGGCCAGTAGCTCGTGTCAACCCACACGACTATCTGAAAAATTATGAAAAATCAACAAGTATCGCTCGGGCGCCTTTAAAGCACTTTGACGCTTAAAATCGTCCTAGATCGAGCCGCCGCCTTTAACGGTGAATATTTTTCCCTTGATATTCATAATTTTTTGCTATTTTTAAGCACTTTTCGTCACCTAAATTTCGCTCTCATCTACCAAGCTAATCCCATCGTTGGTATGGACCTTCACCTTGTCCATTCCCAACATGGCGTAGACGTCCCTCTTCGGCTTTCTTTCAACTTTATTTAGCAGCCCCAATGCCCTTTCCACCAATTCCGGGGTCAGCTCAATCTATACTTGCCAGGTGGCTTCATTCTCGCCCACCATGATGGTGCCTCTGTTTCTCTTAAAGGTGCACAAAAAGTCGGCGCACTGGGTGTTGTCCACCCTCTGGCCCACTGCATCTAGGTATTTCTGCAGATGGCACTGGTCTATAATCTGGCACACTGCTGGCTCTTTGATGGCCACGTCTTCAAGGTTGAAGATGTGACGGAACTTCAACTGGTTAAAAGCTCTAGTCTCCACCGTGAGGCCGTACTTCACTTGCTCCTCCTTCAAGAAGGGGAGCTTGCCAGCCTTGTCCTGGCTTGCCATGATCGATGCTTGCAAGTTCAACCATTTCCACTATTAGTGCTTTTTGACAAGTAACTTGCTGAAAGAAGAAAAGCGTAGCAGATTTTATTGATCTGAAATATTTTGAGTATAGCCTTAACTTTTCTTTTCGGACTTTTACCATTGCATTTCAAATTTTATTGACATTTCATACTTTGTTCACTTTTTAAATTCCGCCTTACCCCCTCCCCCTTTGGAATGAGAAGAATTTGTCCCAGGGTTGGAGGTTGAGAGGACAAGGGCGTTCATCATAAAGAACGTCGGTCTATTTGCGCACGAGCCAAGCATAGAAGTTGGGGTTGTACTCTAGCTGAGCTTCACGGTCTAATTCGAATGGATGGATACCACGTGCGTGATGTATGTCAGAACATCGGTTAGGATATCGCCAGAATCGACCCGACTTGCAATGTAGAGTTCTTCCTCTGTTAAGAGGCGGTCAAGGTAGGGATGCCCCTTGATGTGCTCTTCCATGGGTTGGCCACGAAGAGTGTTTAATACTCGATACGAGGTTGGCGCGACGTAGGTGGGGTCGTACTCTGCTGTTTTGATTGCGCAGCGCTGCTCAGCATTGGTCATTATGCGGCACCCCTCAACTTCCCATTGCAACCTAAGAGTGTACCAATGCTTTAAAAACGTGGAGTCAGTATCAGCGAGCTTGGATAACTCGGTGATTTCCTGATCAGTGATAGCAGAAGTGGTTCATTGATCGTAGGATGTAATGAGACATTGTGTAATGGCTTGCTTTTTGGAGATCTCGTTGTTGAGCAACTTAGCAGCAGAGCGAGAAGCTTTTGCAAATGCGAATTCAAAGGTCTCCCAAGAGCAAGGCATATTGCGCACTTCCATTGCAAAGGGTTCTTCCAATAGATCTAAGTCCAAACGGTCATAGCTGAGGGCTAGCGACACGAAGGTGGCATCGAGTCATTTAATGCATTCCACCACATCATCCGTGGTGTCCTCCACAGGTCAGTGGCTAGCGATAGGAAGGATTTTCATTCGTAGGAGGGCGTAAGCCTGACAAGTGGTTTGACAGAACAAGCACTTTTGACAACGAAGATGGGCGGTTGGAAGGGTTCGTGAGTTTGTGGTTGGGCTATTTGGATGTTGAATGGATTGGGAGCAGCCATGACAGACGGGTTGTTGCATTCAGGTTGGAGTTGGGGAGGCGATATATATATATATATATATATATATATATATATATATATATATATATATGTGTGTGTGTGTGTGTGTGTGTGTGTGTGTGTGTGTGTGTGTGTGTGTGTGTGTGTGTGTGTGTGTTATTGCAGCTTGCGGTTTTGAGGGTTGATGGAACGCGGTTTGAGCAAGCTTGAGGGCGGCGTATGAGTGGTGCCTTTGGGCATGTGGGCCCTAAGGATCCACAGCCAAGTATTTCCCTCATAGTAGCCTTGCGCACGTAAGAGGGCTTTAGGGACTCATCATTGCTTGATCATGCGGCGCTTTCTGTTACTGCATCTTGGCTTCCTAGGGCTAGAGTTTTTAGTCCTATGAGGATAGGAGTGTCGACTTCTAGGCAGCGATTGCGGCTGTTTGGGCTTCCCTTGAAATCTAGCCTATTGAGCTTGATGTTTTACTACTGTGGGTTGTGATTCCTGAATTCTGGAAGGTGACGGCCACACACGATCCCCCTCCGTAGATTTGGTCATGGGGAATTCTATCGGTGGCTTTACGGATGGTGGTGAAGTCGCGCAGCCCTTACTGAAAGCAATGACAATGCAAACGTTGCCTATTGCGAGGTGGATGCACTGCGACTCATAATCGACATTGCAGTGAGTCTGCTTTTTGAAAGTTCGCCCCAGCAGTGACTCCGTGCCTGCGTCTTTAACATTTGGAAATATGTAAAAAACCATTGCAACAGTCTCAGACTCGATAGAAACGGCTACTTTGCACTTGCCGAGGAGTGCATAGGAATGGGCCCCATATGGGCTCAATTTAGCATTCGTGGGCTGAAGTGGTGGGCTGCCAAGTTTGATCCACTGATCGTGAGTTAGGACATTGCAGTCTGCTCCCTCATCGATCAAAGCGTTGAAAGCGCACCAAGTGGATCTGGAAGGTAAAGTACAAGGCTGATGCTACCTTAGAAAAGTACAAAGCTAGACTGGTTGCCCAAGGATTTTCACAAGTTGAAGGGTTTGATTTTCAAGAGTCATTTGCCCCAACTGCCAGAATGACCACTATTCGCACGGTACTTGCAGTGGCTGCCCACAAGAAGTGGCCAGTATACCAAATGGATGTTAAGTCAGCGTTCTTAAATGGTTACCTCAAGGAGGAGGTGTACGTGGCTCAGCCACCAGGGTTTGAGGCCCCCCATTCTGAGAACAAAGTGTGTAAACTGAAGAAGGCATTGTATGGGCTGAAACAAGCCCCCAGAGCATGGTACCAGTGGATAGATAGGTTCTTTTTAAACCTAAACTTCAAAATATGTGCCTCAGATGCTAACTTATATGTTTATAGGGATGGTAAAAAGTCTGTAGTGATTGTCCTATATGTGGACGACCTTCTTATTACAGGTGACTATGAAGATATGATCAACCAAACTCGAAAGGCTTTGAGTTCTGAGTTTGAAATGACAGACTTGGGCTTGCTGCACTATTGTTTGGGGATTGAAGTCTGCCAGGAAAGATCCTCATCTCTCAGAAGAAGTATGCATGGGAGATCTTGAAGGCATTTGGCATGACCGAGTGCAAGGAGATAGCTACACCTATGGAGGTGAATGCAAAGTTATCCGTCGAGGATACATCAGCACCAGCAGACATTGGGAGGTATAGGAGGTTGGTTGGCAGTCTGATCTACTTGTGTAACACCAGACCAGATATCAGTTTTGCTGTTGGTGTTTTGAGCAGGTTCTCAAACAAACCTCATGAGAGTCATTGGAAGGCTGGGATGGGGTGCTTAGATACTTGAAGAAAACTCTTGACTATGGTATCACATACAGTTTCGGAACCTCTCTTGTGGGGAACTGTGACTTAGATTGGGCAGGAAACACTGATTCCAGGAAGTCAGTTTCTGGTTATTGTTTCTCTTTGGGTTCAGGAATTTTCTCTTGGATTAGTAAGAAGCAACCAACAGTGGCATTGTCTTCTACCGAAGCAGAGTACAAGGCAGCTTGTTTTGCTGCATGTGACGCCATATGGCTGAGAAGGATTCTATGGCATATAGGAGTGCAGGATGAAGAACCAACTGTGCTGAGATGTGATAATCAGAGTTGCATCGCCATTGCCAAAAATCCAGTGTTTCATGCACGCACCAAACATATAGAGATCCAGTATCACTATGTGCGTGATTTGATGGAGGATGGAATAGTGGAATTGGTCTACTGTCCAACAGAGGAGAATGGAGCAGATATCTTCACCAAAGCACTTACGAAGGATCTGCTTCAAGTTCATCTTCAGAGACTCGGCATTGGGACGAGGAGATAGTTCACCTATGGGTGGAAATTGAGGGGGGGTGTTAGATATGATCAATGCCCCACCCTCATTAGGTGCTACCAATGATCCATGGTGCTCAAAGTTGTAAGTCCCCCATTATGAGGAGAAGCCAAATGTGAGCCCGGACATTGGTTGAGTCCTGACTTGTATATCAGATGAGGTCTATGTGACCGGATGGCAAAAAGGTGACTGTTGTGGGTCTAATCTTTGGGTTAGACGGAGTGATAGTAAAGGGAATATTCCCTGGAATATTCCCTGGCCGACTAGTGGAGGCTCATATGGTAGGTTGGGGTCAGCAGGCCGACCTAACGACCTTCGCGGGCTATAAAAGCTAAACCCCTTCGCAGCCATCTTTCACCCAGTCAGAGTTGTTATTCTAGCTAGCCTTAAGCTCTTCACCTATCTTCTGTCTAGATCGCCATCTAAGCTTCACACAGTGGAAGCGCATGGGTGGACAGAGCCATCTTTGTATCAGTTGTTTGGAGTTAAAGAATTTACTGATTCTCCTCTTATCTGTTGTGTACTCTCTATCTCTTTCTCAGATTCTATTCACTGCGCCGTGTAATATTTTACAGGTCGGGCGATCAACGCATAGTTCAGTACAAACTGCCGATAGTATCCTGTATGGCCTAAGAAGCATTGAACTCCCTTGTAATTAATTGGGGGTGGAAGGTCAACAATAACCCTGACCTTCGAGAAGTCAGTGGCAATGCCATTCTTCGACACCACGTGTCCTAAGATGCATCCGTGCTTTACCTAAAACTAACACTTCAAGGGGTTCAAGGAGAGATGATATAAGCGACACCGTTCAAAGACTGCGCGGAGTTTGTCTAAGTGTTCGATCCAAGTCGAATGGACACACAGGTCGTCGACAAAGACCTCTAACTCCTTGCGAAGCATGTCCTTAAAGATGGTGCACATGAGACGTTGGAAAGTGGCAGGGGCATTGGTCAACCCGAAGGGCATGACTATGTATGCAAAGACGCCCCACTTGTTGGGGTAAAGGTGCCTCCGTCGTGCCGCCCCGTGTATTACTATACTGACAGTACCCGCCACTGCACACTGTAGGTGGTGGGCGCCCATCACGTCACTTTATTCTTTACATTCATTTTAGTGACTAGTAAATAAAGGAAGGCCCGGTCACACATTGTGACTGTTGGAGTTCCCATTTCTTGTCTCTCTCTTTCTTGCTCTTGCTCTCCCGCCATAGCTCGCGTGCAAGCTTCGATCCTTCTCACCTTTCAACCGGTATCAAAGCTTGGCTTCCTCTTGCTCAAGCTTGACTCGTTGCTTCTCTACCTTCGCATCGACTCCCTTCACACATTGGATCTCCATCCCGGCAGCCATATTCGATCTCCCCGAGCTCCTGTCACTCCCCGGCTTCCCGAGAGCACCTTCCCGGCCTATTGAGGCACCTTCAAGGCATTGGTACTGAGGTATTTGATCATTCTTTCAGGGTTTTATTTCAGTCTACAGGTTGCAAACAACAAGGGCAGCCATGACTTCAAACCCTTAAGCTTATTCCCCTCATATTGTGCCTTACACTTATCAAGGCTCAAAGAGGCTTGTCATAGGCCTTTGATAGGCCCTTCTTAAGTCCCCCCATTACCCCCTTTCAGCCCATGTGGAGCAGCAACAAGTTCAGCACCAACAGGGCAGATTGCACCATTTTTTCGAGGCTGTTAGCACTCGTCTACTTCAGCTCCACACTTGGCCATTGCTTCTGCTCTCTACCTTGATCAAGAGGGCTATTAGACTTCATGTTTGATGTCATTCAAGCTTTGGGGATTGGTCTTGATCATTCGGGGCTGATTTCTTCAAATTTGGGACTGTCATAAACTATCATAACAGGCTGAAAACAGGGCAGCACCATTGGCATTAGCATTTGTTGCTTACACTCCATTCCGGTTGTGCTATTTGATGCCCGTATGCGGTCTACTTGATGCCGGAATGCCTTGGGAATGTATGCACATGATTATGCCATGATTTTGGCCTGAAATATTGGCTGATTTGGGATTGTCATTTACTGTTATACAGTGCTGGAAACAGGGCAGCCACACTTGGCATTGGCATTTGATGATTATACTCTACTCCGGTTACCTTGTTTGATGCCCGTATGCAGCCTACATGATGCCTAGTGCCTTGGGAATGTATGCACATGATTATGCCATGATTTTGGCCTAAAATATTGGCTGAAATTTCTCAGTTTTGACAGTCAAACTTGCCTGTAATAACAGTGAGATGAAGATACTTTGGATGCTTTGTCACTTACCTATTGGTACCGGATGTATGCTTTGGGATTTGCCATCATGTATCTGATATTTGGGGATGACTTTGAGCTCATGTTTGAATCTATGGAATGTATTTGAGCTACGTATAAGCTCCATCTTGGTTGGTATTCACTAGCATTTAGACCGACTTGGCATGCTCTTGGACCGCTTATGCCTCATGTCTATGCTTGACAGTTAGGCTTCATATATTACATGCTTTGGTTCGTGATATATGCCGCTTGGTTCGTCTATGCTTTACCGACATTGGGAGCTTTGCCTTGGATGTATTTGAGCATTTCCGACTCAGTTTGATCATTTACTTGGTTGCTTCCATCAATTGCTTCATGTATGTCAGGCTCTTGGGATGCGTATGACGCATTGACTTGGTCACTTGTCACTAGTACTTTGTCTTGGGTTGCTTGAGCCCTTGAGCTCGTTTGTACGCCTTTTGTGCCAGTGGGAGCATCTTGCATGCTTACTTGACCTTGAGCAGGGATTACATGCTATTGGAGCAGTTACATGTATTGAAGCAGTCTATGTCATTGAGTAGTTACAGATGTATTGAGACTTTGGGATTATACTCCGACAATTGGATGTTGCATTGAGTATATGTCTTGGTTCACAGGATGCTTATGAGCTGAGTCTCAATTTTGGATCCGCTTTCCTTTGAGCAGACACCTATTTGTGTCAGGTTTTGGCAGTTGCAAGTACATTTTGTCTGGATTGTCTAGGGGTGTACCTCTTACTGGCAGATGCTATTTGACATCTCTCGGTGTTATGCTCATGTATTTTCACTATCATTTGGCTTTGCTTTGTCCTCTTTATGCCGGCTTTGGACCTAGCATTGTTTAGTTGACATTAGATCCAGTTTTGGGACAGTTTGCTCTCATTATTGCAATTCTGAAATTTATTACAGCAAGCATTTATTGGTGGACTGAGCAGTATTTTTTATGCTAAAATTTCATGATTTGGTGTACCGCACCTAGTACTAAGTGAGCAACATCTTTTGCCACACTTTTCTCGCCATTTGGAGCTCATTTCAATGGATTTTGGGCATTTTCTGCAGTAAAACAGCCAGCAGTTTTACATTGTCTGTGCATTTCCAGTCTGCATTATGGCATCCTCTTCGATTGATAATGCCATATTTAACATCACAAAGTTGGATGGTACCAACTACTCGTATTGGAAGAGTCAAATTTGGTAAGTCTTGGTGCAGAAATCTCAGATTAAGCCACTTCGATTGAGCGGGGAGCAGCCTGAAACTATGGACAATGACGACTGGCTTGAACTTGATGAGCTATGCAAGTCCACGATTGTATTGTCTCTCACCGAACAGGTACATTATAATGTATTTGAGGAAGCACAGAGTGCATGGGATCTATGGAATAAGATCAAGAATCTTTATGATAACAAAAGTCCGGCGAGTCAGATGTACTAGTTGAAGCAGCTTATGGATCTGCGCATGAAGGATAATGCAACTATGTCTACTCACTTGAGCCAGTTCCATGCTATACTAAAGAACCTGACTTCGCAAGATATCACCTTTGGAGAGGAAGTAACTCCTCTTTTCTTGCTTGGGACTCTGAATGAGTCATGTGAAGGATGGATTTTAGGCCCCGGAACATGCCTAAAAATAGAAGAAAAATATGGAAATGCGGGGGAAAATGCTCAACCACGAAGGCGGCAGCTCGACCTAGGACGATTTTAAGCATTAAGTGCTTGACGGGCGCCCATGCGACACTCCGTGAATTTCCATAATTTTTCCGTGCGCCCGTGCCAGTCAGTGAAGCCGCAGGCGTGTCCGAGGGTCCGAGACGAACTCACAGAAATTTCCAGAACTCAGTTTCGATGCCGGATGCTCAAGATTGCCCAAAACCGGCCGACCGCCCGCAAGAAGGGCCAAAATTTGTGGAATGAAAAGGCATAGTTAGTGGGGGGTGCCCTTTGGGGGCTTCCCCCCCACAAAAACTTCGCGTGAGGACGAGAGGAGGTTGACGACCTGCACGCGCCGAAAAAAACGCGACCCCCCCCCCCCCCAATCGATTTGCTGGCTTGCAAAGAAGCCATACTAATGAACCTCCAGGCCTGATCAAGACGATGTGCCGATCAATTCGCCGGTCTCCGCTCCCGCAATGGTGGACTGGTTGGAGAGAGAGAAAATCAGTCTTTCTCTCTCCTCCCTCTCTCTCCTCTTAGCCCCCGTTCGTGCTTGAAGGGATAGGATGGAGATGGACGGCCGGATGGATGCCGATTCTTGACGGGATGAAAGAGCAATGCAAAATCATTGTAGATTGCTGATTCCAAGCAGAATTCATGGCTGGAAATCAATCGTGGGACGTGCCAAATTTAATGGAAAAACCCGCAAGACACGGTAATAATTGTTTTTACAAAGAAAATGGTCTTTTGATGCAAATTTGGTTGATAAAAATGTGTTCATATGGAATGAGTTTTGAGTATGTCGTGCTTTGAGTTGGTTTCTAGCTGTTCATCATTTAAAAATCCGGAAAACATGTGTGGGATAGCAGAAAATAGGGAACCGAGACACGAAAAACCATAAAAATGAAGGAAAACAAGGGTTTTGGGCATATAAATGGGGAAAACCGTCGATACACATCAACTAATCTTTCAATTTTGTTGCAAATGAACTAAGGGCCACAGCCCACAAACTGGTTTTCATTTTCAGTAATTTAAAAAATACAAGAAAATGAAGAAAATGGGGGAAAATGATAAAAAAACCATGAAAAATAGGGGAAAAATACATTTGGGGCTACGAAAAATATAGAAAAATAGGATTTATGTTTGTTGATGTATAGCAAGGCTGGGGCATGAAGTTATGCTTCAGTTCAGCCTTGTTTATATGTTGTAGTGTGTGTTTCCTTCCTTTCTCCACATAAAATGATAAGGAAACCCTAAAAAGAAATGAATATAATGATGCACTATCAACGGGGAAGGGTAGAGTTGTGGAAAAAATGGTTAAATGCCGCCGAGCATGAGGAATAATTTGCTGATTGTATATGTATTGCATCTAGGACGGAATAATAATGATAAAAATTAAAACCTAGTAGCACGAAGATCACTTCGGTGCTAGGTGTTGCAACGAAGCACAAAGCGGTTAGAAAGAAAAGCATGAAAGAGATGATTTGCACTTGCACGCGGCTGGTTTTTAAAATGTTTGAGCACTAGGCATCCACCTCTTTGCATGATCATTTAGAGGAAATTAAAAGTATCAGAGTTAGCTCCTGGATATGCATAGCAATTGTTTTCAGCAGGCCTGTGACCCACCGTTGAGAGTGTGAGGTTCCTATGCTGTAGGCTAGTCGTGGGATCATAAATGGGAAGTCAAGTAAGGACAATGGTACATTCCTGGATACGTTTATTTGGTACCTTGAGTGACGTTTGTGCGAAATGTCTAAATGTTGAGCGGCGCATCGAGGGGCCAATCCCCAAGGTGTAGGAGAGTCGCAGAGGGTTGACGGCATTCAGCCGTAGGAGGAACCCCATGTGCATGTGATTCGAGCCTTTTGGCTATGTGAAAGGGACTCCCTCTGAGGAGTAATATTGGGTTAGGATTAGTTGGACTACAACGTATTACAAACGCAATGTTTAGGAAGGCAGAGATTTTGATAGACGCTCCTGGCCGCGAGGCCGAGGGGTTGTCTTGTGCGTAGTGACGAGGTCCGGCTAGTGCATGAGCCAGTGCCGGCCCGTTTTTAGGTCCATCAGTGGTGCGTCTGCCGGGAGCTGCTTAAAAGTGGCAGTTCTCGAATCCTGGTTGTTTAAGGACCAACTAGCAGTTTATGCCAGAGGATACTAGGCTTGACCCGTTATTTATTGATAAGCATCGTCTAGCAGAAATCCAAAAGCAAGAAAGAGACGAAAGAGCTAGGCGACGTGCTGAAATTTTTAGGAGATATTCCCCTAAGCGTAGCGGTGCTGAACCCTTACGAGGGAGTGGATCTAGTGGTCTTAGGACCACAAGCAGTAAGTTAGGAGAAGGTGGAAGCTCTAGTGCTCCCCTTTCTTCTATAAGTCAGTCCACGTCAAGTACGGGAGGTGTAACCCCACCGTCCCCTATTCCTAGTACAAATCCAATCCGCGTCATGGCGCAGCCTATTGCAATTCCAGCAGGAACGACGGATTTGCCGGCTCTAGGTTACCCGCTACCCATTTTTAATGGGCTAGTTGAGGAAGATGCGGAACTCCACATTAGGGAGTTTCAAAAGCTGATGTTTAACTGTCGCATTCAAGAGGAAGGACATTTGATGATGTTCTTCAATATGACTCTCAAAGGAAGAGCCGCTATATGGTATCATGGTTTAGAAGCCGGAACCATATTGAACATTGATGCATTTTATGGAGCTTTTCGAAGGGAGTTTGCCCCTGAAAGGGGTGGGCAATATTGGTTGCGTGTACTCAATGTGACCCGCCAAGATCCACATGAGGATATTCGTGCTTATGCGAAGAAGATAAAAGAGGTCTTCCGTAAGTTGGACACCTCTATTCCTATCCCCGCAGCTGCCCAATTGCAATATTTTCTACATGGGTTGGACTTCAATATCCAATTGCAGTTGAGTAGTGTCCCCTTGGGGGATATAGACACTGCCATTACACGAGCACAAGAGGTGGAATCCCGACTACAAGCAGCTTATGCTTCTCGAGGCAATTCGAATATGGGTTTAGTATGGGGAAACAATATGGCGATAGCCAATGGCAATAGTGGCCAAGGGATAGCGATGGCTAACCCTAATGGGAGAGGGAACATGATACAGAATGTCCCTCTATTACCAGCTCCCCCTAGCATGTCGATGCCGACGGGCAGCCAAATGGCTCCAAGTGGTGGAGGCCAGGCGGTCAATTCCAATACCATGCCTGTGACTCAACAGCCTGTGCCTAATCGAATTGTTAGGCCGATGGAGCGACATGGTAATGACCAAGGCTATGAGTCGAGTTCTTCCAATGTTCTTGGCGAGGTTAAGGACATGATGAAGCATTATACCGACATGATTACGGAGCAGTATCGACAAATAGCTGTTGATGTCAACTTCCTTAAAAAACAACAAAATTTGATAGGAAGTAGATACCCGGAGGAGGGTGCACCGTCGAGGTTTAGTTGCAAATGGTGTGGCGGGCAGCACTATCCAAGAAATTGCCCAAATGTTAAGTGCGATATTTGTGGAAAATCTGGTCATTTAGCAGCTACTTGCTGGAGTAAGATCAGTTCCCTCCAGCGAGGAAGTCGGCAACCAGGGCCTGTTAATCATCGTGCCCAAGGAAATGATTCCCAGCCAGAAAATGGGCCTAAACAAATACTTCAACGACCAAAGACTACAGTGGAAGAGCTACCAAGTGGTAGTGGGGTTAGTTTGATTGAGGCTGTACGCATGAATGATGCTGAAACCTCTAATCTACGAGCTGTCCTTACAAGAGGTAAAAAGGGTAGAGAAGCCGACATGGATAAGCCTGTCGACGGAAACCCTAAACAAGGCGACAAAGGAACGCAAGTCTTGGATCCTGCCCTAGAAGGGGGACCTTTGAAGCCCGTAGAGAGTAAAGCCGATAAGGAAGCACCAAAGAAGAAGGTGAAAGTTAAGAAAGAGGCAATAAAGCCAGTTCAGCAACCTAAAGAGCGGATGATTTGGCGTGAAAAGCGAGCTCTATCGAACTATCATGAATTCGATTTGGCGGGCTCTCTTTGCGAAGTCAAGCCGGATGTGAACCTTTTGCAGCTTATTAAGCTTTCCCCAGGAGTACGTAAGGAATTTAGAAAGATCCTACGTACTGGGTATATCGTAGAACCTTTGGGTATTGCGCGAGTTGGTGATGACTGGTTCGAGCATGCTAAGAAGCATTGCCCAAGGGTTGCAGCCTATGTCGATGGGATATTAGTAGATTATGCCATTGTCGACACGGGATCATCGGTCAACATTATGAGTTCTGAACTGATGGAAAGGTTGGGTCTTGCAATCCAGAAAGATACCTCCACAATTCTCAGAATGGCAGATGACAGTTTGAGACAGCCGGAAGGCTGCATTACTAAGGTCCATGTCACTGTTGCAAATGTAGAATGCCTGTTGGACTTTAGGGTGATTCGTTTTGCAGGGCGGCCAAGTTACCAAGTATTACTTGGACGACCTTGGATCTTGCAAGCGGATTGCCAAGTGGATATACCCGCCGGTTGATTGTTATTCGGCAGAGGTGCCCAGCGTGTGGTGGTTGATGCTTATCCTGAGTCCCCGCAGAGTGAGAGAGCTCCTCTATCTTCTACAGAATTGGAGACATTAGAAGATTTATCTGGCAGTGAGACATCATCGAGTGATGAGTCCAAAGAAGGATCCACCACAGAGGACATCTATCAGATCACTTTGAACGAGCCGATAGAGGCCCAAGATCGTATAAGAGATGCAGATGTTATCGAGCTAGACCTTGGTACGCTTGATGATTCGCGGCCCATCAAATTAGGCTCTATGCTCAGCACAGCAGAAAGGGAGGACTATGTGGCCTTGATCCAAGAATTCCGTGATATCTTTGCCTGGAGTTATGATGAGTTGAGAGGCATTCCTCCTAGTCTTGCTGTTCATACAATTCCGTTGAAAGAGGGCAGTCGTCCTGTACGGCAGAAAGTAAGGCGTATGCCTTTCGAATTGAGGGACGGGCTGTTTGAGGAGTTACAGAAGCTTCGAAAAGCGGGTTTGATTTTTCCTGTGCAACACACGGAATGGTGTTCGCCAGTTGTGATTAGAAAGAAGAAGAATAATCAGATCCGTTTATGTGTAGACTTTAGGGAGCTGAATAAGCAGACAGTTAAGGACTACTACCCATTGCCATTTATTGACCAGATTTTGGATCAATTAGCGGGTAGGGAGATATATTCGTTTATGGATTGCTTTGTAGGATACAACCAAATGGCAATTGCAGAAGAGGACAAGTTGAAAACAACTTTCATCACTGTATTTGGTACTTTTGCTTACCACGTGATGGCTTTTGGTTTATGCAATGCGCCTGGTTCGTGGCAACGAACAGCCGATAAGACATTCGGTGACATATCCCCTGAAGAGTTGAGGGTGTTTATTGATGACTTAGGGGCCGCCACCGTGAGGGAAAGGCAGTTGATCATTTTGAGAAAATGCTTTGAGCGCTGTAGACAATTTTGCATCGCCCTAAACCCACGGAAGTGCGCTTTTGGAGTACCTTATGGGCTATTGCTGGGCCATGTGGTCAGTTCGGTAGGAATTGCGACAGACCCCGAGAAGGTCAAAGTTATAGTTGCCATGGGTCCACCACGCACTCCGAAAGAAGTTCATAGCTTTCTGTCTTCGGTTGGTTACTACCGTAGATTCATTAACGCCTTAGCAGAAAGAACGTTGCCACTTACAAATTTATTGTCCTTTAGCTGTTCGTTTGTATGGGGTGACCCTTGTAAGGTAGCATTCGAGGATGTGAAACAAGAGCTAGCAAGAGCGCCCGTTTTAAAAGCACCTAAAAGAGGTGAGGTGTTCTATATATTCTCAGCAGCCACCATGTATAGTATCAGCTGCTGTTTAGCCCAATTTTGGGAAGAGAAGTGGTACCACCCGATTGCTTTTGCTAGTCGGAAGCTGGGGGTATCCGAAATCAATTACACCTACATGGAGAAGCTGTGTCTAGCGATGGTCTTTGGGACCAAGAAGTTCAGGCATTACATTCTCTATGAGAAAGTCGTGCTTTATACGAAGGCGGAGGGACTTCGATTATTGATGAATAAGTTACAGCCGCCTGATCGTTTAGCGAAGTGGTTGATCACTTTGCAGGAATTTGATTATGAAATCAAGAGTAAGCCACCAAGGTTGCAAGGCATCGTGGAATGTCTAGTGGACTTTGGGGAGCCGAAAGAATCTGTGGCTGAAGGTAGTGACATAGAGATGATATTTAAAATAGATACGGCATCTATTCCCTCCTGGTATGCTGCAATAACGCATTATTTATCAACAGGAGAGGCGGGATCCGAATTATCTAAGGCTGAGAAAAGGAAAATTAAGCAGCAAGCGTTAAAGTTTGCCTTGATCGCAGGTACATTATATCGGCAAGGGGTTGATGATATCTATCGCCGATGTGTGACGCCTGAGGAGGTGCGATTCATTTTGGAAGAGTGCCATGATTCTGCTTGCGGTGGCCATTTTGCTGGACGGCTTACAGCACAAAAGGCTTTAAGAGCAGGTTATTGGTGGCCTGCCATCTTCCAGGATGCGTTTGCGTATGTTAAGCGATGCGATATTTGCCAACGACATGATAGTCGAGAGAATAGGAAACGACCACTCACCCCTATTATGGCGATACTTCCATTTGAGAAGTGGGGAATAGACTTTGTGGGTCCTATTACTCCGTCATCGACTACGCAAAAGCGGTACATCATTGTAGCAATTGACTACTTCACAAAGTGGTCAGAAGCACGTGCAACAAGGAAAGATGATGCTAAAGAAACTGCTAGTTTCCTTTTAGAGCAGATAATATGCCGGTTTGGTCCACCGAAAGAATTAGTGTCGGACCGCGGAACTCATTTCCTGAATAAGGTGATTAAAGGTTTGACAGAGTTGTGGAACATCAAGCATAACAAGACAACCCCCTATAATCCGCAAGCCAATGGGCAAGTCGAAAGTACCAATAAGCAGCTTGTGGGCATCCTGTCCAAGACTGTGTCGGAAAAGAAACGGGATTGGGATAAAAAGTTATACGTGGCAGTGTGGGCCTATAATACGACTTTCAAACGAGCCACTAGCCATACCCCGTTCAAGTTAGTATATGGGGAGGAGTGTGTCTTGCCTTTAGAGATTGAGCTGCCGACTATTCGGTTTGCCATCAATCATTCTTTGAGTGATGAAGACGCTCTTTTTGAGCACTTGACGACACTGGCACATTTAGATGAGCTTAAGTTGCAGAGCTTATTGCACCAAGAAGTGGCGAAGCGCCGAATGAAGAAGCTACACGACCTCAAAGCCAAGAAATACACCTTCAAGAAAGGACAGCTTGTTCTGTATTATGACGCACGACGTGAATTATTCCCAGGCAAGCTAGAACCCAAATGGGATGGGCCCTATAAGATCGTTAGGATAGGAAAGAATAAATCTACAGTGTTGTTAGCTGACCTTGAGGGGATAGAATTTAAAAATAAGGTTAATCTTAATAAGATTAAACCTTATTACTTCTGATTGTACTAATGCTATAACTGCCTTGCAGGTCTAGGCAAGATTGATCAAACATCTGCAAGGAAATCGTGATAGAGGTTGATGGGTCGTCTGATCCCTTATTTAGAACACCCATATTTGGAACAGAGGTATCATCAGGGAAAGCTCATTGGGTGGAGCAAAGGATACAAGGTGATTGAGCAAGAAGGCGGGACATTTATTTGGGAAATCAAGGTCTTCTGCCATCATTGCCTACAACTTTTGACGAGCATCCCTGTTGAATTCAATGATGATGGAGGGATGGAGCCTACAGTCCACCCGTTGAATATGCTGAATTTCGATTACCCTAATTACGCGTAGAGTCCAGGATGGCCGGATATGTAAACCCTTTATGGACGTACACCTTGTACTTTGATGGGGCGTCCAGGGGTGCATGCAAAAAAGGAAGTGTAGGAGTTGTCATCCGCGACCCCCGACGACACATTGTCATGAAGTTAGCTGCTTATCTCGGGGCGAATTTTACCAATAATATGGCAGAATACAAAGCCCTGATTATGGGTTTGAATATTGCAAAGAAGGGTGGTATCCGCCAGTTGTTGGTGAAAGGGGACTCTCAGTTGGTTTTAAATCAACTCAATGGGACGTACATGGTGCGGAACCCGATCCTTTGTATGTACCATCATACTGCCATAGCCCGGCTAGACGAATTCGATCGAGTGTCTTTTCAGCTGATTCCACGAAATTGGAACCAGTTTGCCGATTCATTAGCTAATCTTGCGTATGAAGAGGACCTCTTCTTTAATTGTGGCCCTTGTCCCGATATATCTATTGATGGTGAGACAGGACCTGGTCGTTTGTGGGGTATGCTTTCTGAACATGCCCTCTTTGGCAGACGATGGTTGATTTGGGTGATGCAGAGGGTAAGCGAGACTCATCTACCTTTATTATCTCGGACCCATAGACTGATTCGACGACATGTGATGCGAACACCTCTTGCGATATACGCAGGAGGGATAGGTCATAATTTAATGCACTTAGTATAGGGCTACAAGCCCTGTTCCCCTGGGAATGGTATGCTTTGATGTCTATCATGGTTGTTCCTAGGTGGATGTTATGCGAAGTATTGTTGGATTTCATTAGGCCAAGAGGGCCGATTCAGTTTTGTAGCAAAGACATGTCTGATTTCATTAGGCCAAGAGGGCCATTTTCCTGTCTAGTGCGGGTGCGTTTAATTGGGTTTTTGTTGAGTGTTATGCTGGACAGGTTTCGTGGTTCGTGGAATTTGGTGGAGCCTGGAGGAGCCTTTGCTGCGATGGAAGCTTCTTGTGGCCACTCCAGGTGATATTTCCCCTTTACGAGTACCTTTCTTTCCTGTTATATGTGTATTTGTACTTGTTGAGGGGATACTTTTTGTTGGGGACCGGCGACCAAGGCATGAAGTCCCAGGTTTGGGCTAAGTATGTTTGAGGGAGGTCGGAGTAGTCATTGCCTCCTGTAAAGACATTGTTCGACATTGAAAGACCTGTTTTAGAAGGAAGTCCTAGTGGCCCTGTCCTGCCAGCCTGCTAGGCAGCGTTCTAGGAGTTCTTGTTAGCAGTGAGGCAGTTAGAGAAGCCTGCTAGAAGATCATAATGCTGATGCCAAGACATCCTGAATATCCCCAAAGATGAATATAAATGCGAAGGTGTGTAAAAAGGGGTTCTAACCCCTATCAATGAAAAGAAATGACATGAAAATAGATAAGCAGTTGATCATTGCCTTGCGAAGGCCTGGTAGGTTCCTGGGGACGAGTCAGACCCGGGGCCGATACCTTGTCTTCCTAGGGGTGGCTTCTTGCTGGAAAAATAATATCAAAACAAGGAAGGTTGGAGCGAAAATAAAAGTGAGCGTTAGAAAAGGATTAAGTGTCGCCTTGCGAGGGCTTGGTAGGTCTTTGGGTCCCGAGACAGGTCCTGAGACCGATGCCGTGTTCTCCTTGGGTCACTACGCTCAGCTCCCTCCTTTTTACATGCCCAAGTATGTTCATCCAATACAAGCCCTAAAAGAAGAAATGGACTGAAAGAAAATATCCTTTGCTCAGGCTATAGGAGTCCTCGCCTTGTAGGAGCTCCTAGTGGTGTTGTCTTTAGTTAGTAAGTAGTTCAGACTACCATTTAGGGCAACCTCTTTGACAGTTCTTTTTAGTTTGGCTGTGTTGGAGCAGCTGGTTAGTGATTCACTTCGGATCTTCTGTTAAATGATGCTAGGCCTACTCCTTGTGGATGTCATGCCTTGGTTCTGTCTAGGGGTAGGCGGAGCATTGTGCTGAGTTTTATGATGATAATTGTTTTGTATCAGTTTGATGCTTCTTTGGTTGTTTATGTGCAGATATGTTCGTGGGTTCGACGGACTGAGTCGTCCTATCCCGTGGTCGCCAATGAAGGATGGATTTTAGGCCCCGGAACATGCCTAAAAATAGAAGAAAAATATGGAAATGCGGGGGAAAATGCTCAACCACGAAGGCGGCAGCTCGACCTAGGACGATTTTAAGCATTAAGTGCTTGACGGGCGCCCATGCGACACTCCGTGAATTTCCATAATTTTTCCGTGCGCCCGTGCCAGTTAGTGAAGCCGCAGGCCTGTCTGAGGGTCCGAGACGAACTCACAGAAATTTCCAGAACTCAGTTTCGATGCCGGATGCTCAAGATTGCCCAAAACCGGCCGACCGCCCGCAAGAAGGGCCAAAATTTGTGGAATGAAAAGGCATAGTTAGTGGGGGGTGCCCTTTGGGGGCTTCCCCCCCACAAAAACTTCGCGTGAGGACGAGAGGAGGTTGACAACCTGCACGCGCCGAAAAAAACGCGACCCCCCCCCCCCCCAATCGATTTGCTGGCTTGCAAAGAAGCCATACTAATGAACCTCCAGGCCTGATCAAGACGATGTGCCGATCAATTCGCCGGTCTCCGCTCCCGCAATGGTGGACTGGTTGGAGAGAGAGAAAATCAGTCTTTCTCTCTCCTCCCTCTCTCTCCTCTTAGCCCCCGTTCGTGCTTGAAGGGATAGGATGGAGATGGACGGCCGGATGGATGCCGATTCTTGACGGGATGAAAGAGCAATGCAAAATCATTGTAGATTGCTGATTCCAAGCAGAATTCATGGCTGGAAATCAATCGTGGGACGTGCCAAATTTAATGGAAAAACCCGCAAGACACGGTAATAATTGTTTTTACAAAGAAAATGGTCTTTTGATGCAAATTTGGTTGATAAAAATGTGTTCATATGGAATGAGTTTTGAGTATGTCGTGCTTTGAGTTGGTTTCTAGCTGTTCATCATTTAAAAATCCGGAAAACATGTGTGGGATAGCAGAAAATAGGGAACCGAGACACGAAAAACCATAAAAATGAAGGAAAACAAGGGTTTTGGGCATATAAATGGGGAAAACCGTCGATACACATCAACTAATCTTTCAATTTTGTTGCAAATGAACTAAGGGCCACAGCCTACAAACTGGTTTTCATTTTCAGTAATTTAAAAAATACAAGAAAATGAAGAAAATGGGGGAAAATGATAAAAAAACCATGAAAAATAGGGGAAAAATACATTTGGGGCTACGAAAAATATAGAAAAATAGGATTTATGTTTGTTGATGTATAGCAAGGCTGGGGCATGAAGTTATGCTTCAGTTCAGCCTTGTTTATATGTTGTAGTGTGTGTTTCCTTCCTTTCTCCACATAAAATGATAAGGAAACCCTAAAAAGAAATGAATATAATGATGCACTATCAACGGGGAAGGGTAGAGTTGTGGAAAAAATGGTTAAATGCCGCCGAGCATGAGGAATAATTTGCTGATTGTATATGTATTGCATCTAGGACGGAATAATAATGATAAAAATTAAAACCTAGTAGCACGAAGATCACTTCGGTGCTAGGTGTTGCAACGAAGCACAAAGCGGTTAGAAAGAAAAGCATGAAAGAGATGATTTGCACTTGCACGCGGCTGGTTTTTAAAATGTTTGAGCACTAGGCATCCACCTCTTTGCATGATCATTTAGAGGAAATTAAAAGTATCAGAGTTAGCTCCTGGATATGCATAGCAATTGTTTTCAGCAGGCCTGTGACCCACCGTTGAGAGTGTGAGGTTCCTATGCTGTAGGCTAGTCGTGGGATCATAAATGGGAAGTCAAGTAAGGACAATGGTACATTCCTGGATACGTTTATTTGGTACCTTGAGTGACGTTTGTGCGAAATGTCTAAATGTTGAGCGGCGCATCGAGGGGCCAATCCCCAAGGTGTAGGAGAGTCGCAGAGGGTTGACGGCATTCAGCCGTAGGAGGAACCCCATGTGCATGTGATTCGAGCCTTTTGGCTATGTGAAAGGGACTCCCTCTGAGGAGTAATATTGGGTTAGGATTAGTTGGACTACAACGTATTACAAACGCAATGTTTAGGAAGGCAGAGATTTTGATAGACGCTCCTGGCCGCGAGGCCGAGGGGTTGTCTTGTGCGTAGTGACGAGGTCCGGCTAGTGCATGAGCCAGTGCCGGCCCGTTTTTAGGTCCATCATCATGGGATGTATTCCGCATTGCCCTATGTGCCTCTAGTGCTACTCTGAAACTGAATGATATTGAGAGTGATCTTCTGCACAGGAAGAGGTTAATCGCAAAAACTTGGATGCCTCTCGTGTTTCACATGCTTTGACAGTTAGAGGCAGGAAAGAAAGGAATGATCGTGGTCATGGCCGTGGCCGTGACTCGCAGAAGGGTCGGTCTAAATCTCGTGGAAAGTCGCGTAGTAAGTTACATGGGCGCAACGCTAATGTCACTTGTCATCATTGTGGGAAAAAGGGCCATATCAGACCACAGTGTCATGAGTTGCGTAATGAGAAGTGCAAGGATAAGGGGAAAGAGAAAGTGTAGGAGAAGTCCTCAGATCGCAGCATAGTACATGCGAAGTCCAGCGTCAAGATTGAAGAAATTAACGTCACGCAAACCGAGGATTCCGATGGTAGTGATGAGTTCATACTTGCAGCTAGTTCTTCTGATGCCTCACACTTGACTGAGACAGCTAGTATGTATGCACAGTGATGGTTATTGGATTCAGGTGCGTCCTTCCATGTGACGCCTTACCATGAGTGGTTTCACTCTTACCGTACTGTATCTGGATCAATCAGACTTGGAGATGACAAGTCTCTTGATATTGTGGGCTGTGGAGATATTCAGTTGCAGTTTTCCACTAGCAGTTCCTTTTTGCTCAGGGATGTACGTCATGTACCTGCGCTTACGCGTAGTCTTATGTCTGCAGGACAGTTGGATGATGCAGGGTTTCATGTCTGTTTTGGGGATTCTGCCTGGAAGATTACCAAAGGCAGACTTGTGCTTGCTAGAGGCGCCAAGGCTGGCAGCCTCTATTCTCTTGTTGTATCTGGGTCTTCTGTAGACCATGTTTTGGCAGTGGGATCTATCTCACATGTGACACTTTGGCATGCCCGTTTGGGGCATATGTCTTTGAAGGGAATGAAAATGTTATCTGGTTTGCAGTATCTTTCGCCTTTGGACTATGCACGTTTTGACTCGTGTGATCATTGTCTTTATGGTAAGCAGAATAGGTCTATGCATAAGAAATCGGATAGGCCATGCATGAGTGAGCCCTTAGCTTTGGTGCATTCAGATGTTTGTGGTCCCATGCCGTGTATGTCTATGGGTGGCGCGAAGTACTTTGTTACCTTCATTGATGATTTTTCTAGGAAAGTCTGGGCTTATCCCATAAAGCAAAAGTCTGATGTCTTGGCAATCTTTCAGCGTTGGCTTGCTCTTGTTGAGAACCAGACTGGATATAGGCTGAAATGCCTTAGGACTGACAACGGGGGAGAATATGTCTCACGTGCTTTTGAGCAGTTTTGTGATGACAGGGGTATTAAGTGTTAGTTAACCGCCCCTTACACCCCTGCCCAGAATGGTTTGGCTGAGCGCATGAACAGGACTATTCAGGAGCGTGTCCGCTCTATGCTTAACCATGCAGGCCTACCACAGAGCTTTTGGGCTGAGGGAGTTAGTACGGCAATGTATGTCATAAACCGATCGCCTTCTAATGGATTGGATTTCCAGGTTGCAGAGGAAGTTTGGGCTGGTAAGCCACCCTCTTATGTGCATCTCCGTGTCTTTGAATGTGAGGCATTCTGCCATGTGCCCAAGGACAAGAGGAGTAAGTTGGATCCAAAGAGCATTAAATGCATCTTTCTTGGTTATGGTGATTCAGGAGAGATGGGCTATCGCCTATGGGATCCGCAGGCGCAGAAAATAGTACGTAGCCATGATGTAGTCTTCCATGAAGACAAGATACATAGGCAGCCTGAGAAGGTGGTTGAGATCCGCAGAGTGATCTTTCAAGAGGAGCCTAGAGCTCCTGCACAGCCAATTGGACAGCTTACAACTGTAGCAAATGCTCATGGTCAGGGTGTTGGATAGGCAGCTGGGCAGGGAGCAGAGCCTGCAGTGAGACGATCTGCTAGAGACAGACATCCACCTGATAGATTTTAGCCCTCTATGCATTATGTTTTGGTTACAGATGCAGGAGAGCCTTTCACTTATGATGAGGCTATGCGCAGGGGTGACAATCACTCCTGGGAGAGGGCTATGCAATCTGAGATCGACTCCTTGCATAAGAATGAGACTTGGGATTTGGTTGCCTTGCCTAAGGGCAAGAAGTCTTTGCCATGCAAGTGGGTGTACAAGCTGAAAAGTACCCATGGACACCCCAAGCCGGCATACAAGGCTAGATTGGTAGCAAAGGGTTTTAAGTAGGAGCATGGTGTAGACTTTGATGAGGTCTTTTCTCCTGTGGTTAAGATGACCACCGTGCGCTTGGTCTTGGCTTTGGTTGCTCAGCTTGACTTAGATCTATATCAGATGGATGTCAAGACGGCTTTCTTACATGGGGACTTGCATGATGAGATCTATATGGAGCAGCCTAAGGGCTTTGCAGAACCTGGCAGTGAGCACCTAGTGTGCAAGTTGAAGAAAAGTCTTTATGGCTTGAAGCAGGCACCTAGGGAATGGTATCATAAGTTTGATGCCTTTACGTAGTCACAGGGCTACATCAGGAGTGCTATGGATCCGTGTCTTTACACGAAGAAAGCCCGTGATGGTTCATTGCTTATTTTGGTACTCTATGTGGATGATATGCTGATAGCAGGGAAAGCTCATGATGAGCTAGATGCTCTTAAATCTCAGCTAAAGAAGAGCTTTGAGATGAAGAATTTGGGACAGGCCTCTCACATACTTGGTATGCGCATTAGATGCGACAAGCATCAGGGACTCCTCTACTTGTCACAGAGGGAGTATATTCATAAAGTCCTTGAGTGCTTCCGCATGTAGGACGTAAAGCCTATTGGCTGTCCATTGCCTTCTTATGTGAAGGTATCATAGGCCGATTGTCCACAGACAGATGAGCAGAGGGCCGAGATGGCCCAGATCCCTTATGCTTCCGTCGTGGGTAGTTTGATGTATGCCATGATAGCCACTCGTCCAGATATTGCCTTTGCAGTTGGTGTTGTGGCACGCTATATGGCTATACCTGGCAAGAAACATTGGAATGCTGTGAAGGATATCATGAGGTACCTGAAGGGCACAACAGATATGTGTATTTGCTATGGCAGCCAGGATACAGGGGTCGTGGGGTACACTGACTCCGATTATGCAGGACACGCAGATAGTAGGAAGTCCACTTCTGGCTATGTATTCACCTATGCTGGAGGTGCTGTCTCTTGGATGTCCAGGGTTCAGAAGTGTACGGCTTTGTCTACCACTGAGGCCGAGTATGTTGCAGCCTTCTGAGGCTTGCAAGGAGGCCATATGGCTAGGTCGTCTAGTTGCTGACCTTGGGATTGATGCTATACCTATACTGCATTCGGATTCTATGAGTGCCATTCAGTTGGCTAAGAATCTGGTCTTCCATGCGAAGACGAAACACATTGAGGTGAGGTAGCACTTCATACGTGGTGTCGTGGAGGACAAGTCTGTTGACCTTGTCAAGATCTCCACTGACGAGAATCCTGCAGATCTGCTCACGAAAAGCCTCACTACTGAGCGCTTTGCCTTCCTCAGGAGATTGATGGGCATTGGATGAGATGTTGCCTTTCCTCATCCCTTGTACCTATGTACAGTTGTACTGTCTTTTTTCTTTTCTTTTCTCTCTCACTGGGGCAGATTCGCCTTTAAGTGGGAGGTTGTTGGGGTAAAGGCGCCTCCACCGTGCCGCCCCGTGTATTACTATACTGACAATACCCGCCACTGCACACTGCAAGTGGCGGGCGCCCGTCACGTCACTTTATTCTTTACATTCATTTTAGTGACTAGTAAATAAAGAAAGGCCCGGTCACACATTGTGACTGTTGGCGTTCCCATTTCTTGTCTCTCTCTTTCTTGTTCTTGCTCTCCCACCATAGCTCGCGTGCAAGCTTCGATCCTTCTCACCTTTCACCACTCAATGGCAAAGGTGGTTTCTTGTCTCTCTCTTTCTTGCTCTTGCTCTCCCACCATAGCTCGCATGCAAGCTTCGATCCTTCTCACCTTTCACCACTCAATGGTCTTGTGCCTGTCTGCAGGATGCACTTGCACTTGGTTGTACCCTAAGAAGCCGTCCAGAAAACTGTAGGCTTCCTTGCCTACCACCCTCTCAAGCATGTGCTTGGTGTATGGCAATGGATAGTTGTCTCTCTTCGTAGCAGCGTCACCTTCTTATAATTGATGCATACTCGGATTTTTCCATTCTTCTTCATCATGATGACTATGGGTGATACCCAGTCTGTGTGCTCAATTTCGTAAATGAATCTAGCTCTCATCAACTTGTCAATTTCCTCTTTGACAGCATGAGCGTGTTTTGGATTCATAGGGTATAGTCGCTGCTTGACCGGCGTTGCGTCCGACGTCATGGGTATGTTGTGAGTCACGACACTAGGATCTACCCCCTAAAGCTCCTCTAAGGACCAGGCAAACACATCTATATACTCTCGCAAGAGAGCGACAAGACTCGTTTCTTCTTCACCAGTCAAGTCGTCAGCAATGAATACTAGTCGGGGTGTTTCCTCTTCCTGGGCTAAATCTACCTCCTTGACTTTGGTTGGTCCCTCGATTGGTTCGCTCGTCTGCCCTTGACGTTTGGCACCTAACAGAACTACTACCCTATCCCCTTTTTTGAATTTTGTGAAGCGTTTAGGGAGGTCCTGCGGCTTCCACTGTTCTTCTGTTCGTGTATCCCTGGGTTTCTTTGCCTTTTCCTGCCTTAACCATCTGCGCCTCAGGTGGATGGGTAGGTCCCCCTTGGTACGTCTGGTCGTGGGCAGCCTAGGGATCTTTGGATCACTATCCGAACTAACTTCCGATTCAGAGTCAAACCCTCCGTCTTCGCTAGAAGAGGTGGTCTCCCCTAGTGCCCGCAATTCAGATGGTGATTCAGTCCTAAGTATTGATGTCATTCCTAGCTGGGCTAGGCCTGCTTGCTCAAGGTCTATGCCTCCTACACGTTCCAACCAAGTGCAATCACATTCCATGCGCATGAATCCTCGCTCTACTCTAAAGGTCTGCCTTTTCTACGGCTTGGCGTCTGCTCGTATCTGCTCAATTTCTTGTCCTTCAGTGTTGTATTCTACGGTATCTACTTCGCCCTCGCTCTCATCACTGAAGAATTGGCAGTCTTCATATTCGTCGCTAGAATCTTTGTCATCCGAGTGCTCGTCATCTCCTAGGGTTTGGTATGTCTCGTGTCATTGGGTCAAGAACTAGGGCCCAGTTATACATGAGGTTTAAATCGTGCACCCTGGTCCATTGCCACTTGGATTCCTCTAAGAGATCCTAGAGTGGTTTGAAGTTTGCAGCTAGATTGCCAACTAGCTTGTCCGTTAGGTATTCCAGTATCCCCTGGAGTTCCCTTTTGTTGGATGGTACATGGAAGGTGACAGGCTTAGGCTTTCCACGGAGGCTTCCTGCCATCATGCAGACTGGTGTAGAGAGTGCTTCGTTAGACTTTCCAATCGTTTTGATGGCTTGCTCATACACCTCATGATCTGAGAATGGCAGGTCGGTTATAGCGAGTACATGCATCCAATCCCGCTCATCCTCTGGGCATGGGATATACTTGGTCAAGGGCCCATAGGGCTTCTTGACCTGAGTGTTCCCCTTGAGCATAGCAGAGATGGCATCTAGGTCGACTAGTGAGGTCTTCCAAGTGTCCATCTCTATTCTTACGGCATCCGTTCTATTGCCAAGGAAGATCAAGCCGTTACCCTAATCTTCAATGACTCTAGTGCTGGTATCCAGTCGGCCTAATAGGATATCGTAGTCCACTCCCTTCATGACTATAAAGTCAACAGAGAACTGGACACCTCCGATCTTCACTGGCCAATTCTTAAGTACCCTGAATGGCTTCACTCTCATACCATTTGCTAACATGACATTAAACCTAGCAGTTTTGACAGGCGGGTTTTCCCAAGTCTGGAGCACTGTGTGGCTAAGCACACTAACCCCAACTCCCGTGTCTACGATTCCCTTCCTTGTTGTGTCACCTAGGGCTAAAACCGGCAAGACCGCATGCATCCCGGAAACTTCCCAGAAGCCATTGACGTGCAAGGATTTAGGCACGGAGTGTAGCGTCAAGCTTGGTAATTGCGTTTCTGCATCATGGTCTTGAGGGTCTGCCGTGACCTATTCTTGTGAACCTTCGACCCACTGCTTAAGATCTTGCAATAGGGTAGGATGCTGCCTAAGCAGATCTCCCAGGCTAAGTATTACAGGGGTAGTCACTAGCGTGGTCACGAGATCGTTGGATATTCACCCTCCCCCGAACCGAGATTGTTCGGGCCAATGGCTGCAACTGATCTACGGCTTTATCGCGTCATGGCTTGGTCTTAGCGGCACTACTTGTGGCGCAGTTGCTTCTGCCGACTTAGGTCGAGGCGGTGATATTGGCATGCTTACACTGGAGAGATCCTCAATCCCATCCTCTATGATGGGCTTAGCGTCCTTGAGATGCTCTTGAGCCTCCTTCACCCATTCCTTGACCTTTTCTATGGCCTCTAACTATCGCTTCGTATGCAGGTATTCCCCTACCCTAGAGCTTCCCTTTTCGACTGTCTTAGGGGCTTAAGTCTCTGCCTCTGTGTCTAAAACCTTCTTTCCAGCAGGCAGAGTCGTAGCACTCTCGATTTTTAGTGTGACTTTAGCTTCCGATCTCTTCTTTTTCCACCTGCGGCTTTCTTCCGTGTCGAGGCTACGTCAAGGTTGCTCGGTCCAAGCAGAGAGATGCCGGCCTGCTTCGTTTGGGCTCGGGTCATGACCCACAATGGGATAGGTGTGGCCTCCCCATCGAGGTTTTCGACACCAAACAGCCCCAATGGGATAGATGGCACGTTTGCTGAGCTAGAGGATGGCTTTCGCTTTGGGCAATCTATGAAGAGATGGGTGATTTCGTACTCTGCGCATCTTTGGTCAGCCTTGTCTCTATTTTGTTGCTCTCTTTCAGGGCAGCGTGATGAGACATGGCCAGGGCGACTGCAAGTCCAACAGGTGACTGGATCCTGCGTCTGCCTTCCTAGGCCCCTACCTCGTCCCCTTCCTAATGCCATCACTGGCACAGGTCGATAATCCATGAGGACCACGTTGCCCTCGTCGTCGTGCGAGACGTAAGGGCATATGTAGGTCTCTTCCTCATTCAGCTCCTCCACGTAGTGGACTCGAGCGTCGCTCGGTGGATGGGTCACGTAAGGACCAGGCGGTCTAGGAATGCCTGTAGGGTTTATGTCCATTCTAGGGACGGCTGGTTTCATATCGTTAGGCGTGGGAAGAGCCAATGGGGCTCCCCTTACGAAGAATGGATGCGGCTTGTTTGCTAGGTAAGGCTGGCTATAGGGTTGCGAGTATGGAAGTCTTCTTGGTAATCTACAATGCGCGACATCATGGCCGAACCTACCGCAGTTAGCACAAGGTCTTGACCTAGGGTCTTGACACTCGGCTGGCAAGTGGTTTCCGCCACGGTACACGCATTGGACGTGTAGGTGCGTTGGTCGTCTCAACATGTCTTGCAACTTGGCTAATTCCATCTTGACCTCAGCCAAGCCGTCTCGGTGGCCTTCCCCTTATCTTGGGATGATGGGATTGACCGCTCACTAGAGACTAATGTTCTCTCTTAGCTTCATGAGTTGGTCTCCTTTAGATTTGAGCTCCTGGAGCTCCGCTCTTTCAACTGATCATCGACTCTGATGGCTTCCTCAAACACTCTAGCTACCACGTCCCGCTGCAAGCTTGAATTGTCTGCCAAAGCCTTATATAACTCCTCGTCTCGAATTCCACTAACGAATACAGTCGAAACTGCTCTTTCAGTCGGTCATTCACCCAGAGGGATTATGCTAAAGAGGCTCCTCACATGGGTCACGTAGTCGCGGATGTCCTCCTTCTCATTCTGCTTGATGTTCATCAAGCAGGTTATCGGAGTATCCGGGCTTGGCGAATCTCTTGATGAAGAGATCCTTGAGGTCATTGAAGTTGGCTCACTCTACAGCATCTAGGCTCGTATACCATCTCCTACCCTTGTCGCCCAGGCAAAGCCCGAATGCTTGCAAGCATTGAGTTTGGTCGATGAGGCCGTTGGCTTCGCAGACTTGCTCAAATTGCTCAACAAAGCTATATAGGTCGTCATGAGGTTGGTACTTATCGAGTTGCTTGGTAACAATCAATATTTTGGCCTGGCTCTTTGAGCCTTAGTTCGCCCCTAATCCTGCGAGCAGCAACGTCGCTAGTGCGGTGGCACTCTGCTCTACTGTTGTATTATCGAGGTGCCGTTTCATGAGAAGCTCGCTCAACGTCAAGTCTCCCTCTAGTGCTCTCTCATGGTCCGTTCGGTTTCGGCCAGCCAAGTTCAGCACTCGCCGCACCTCATGCAGCTCCATGCTTTGCCTTTGGCTCCTAGCTTGATGATCCCTATTGTACTCAGCTATGCCCTACAGTGCTTTGTGGGCTAGCCTTCTCTCCTCTTCTAGATCTGTGATGATTACATCTGCTGTCCTACCGTGGTGCTCGTACCGGGTGTGCGCGTCGTAATTGCTCACCAGCTATACTGAATAGTATCTGGGAATACGTTCAAATCGAGCTCCTCATTAGACTTGACTCGCGTTCCACTACGCTGTCAATCAGGTTGAATAGACTTGACAGATCCTCATCGTTGGCGCTCCTTGCTTGGTCCTATTCTGCACTTTGATGGTTTGTCTATGTCTCTTCTTCTCTCCTGCTGGTGGGTTCCTTGAGTGGTTTTATCTGAGTGAGTTCCTTGACTTATTGAATGCAGTCCTCAATTTATGATCACTTAGTGTGTGTCATTTCTCGTGCACTTGTGGTCAATCAGGCTTTTAGCTCTCTTATGTGTACTTCAAGTGCAGAATTCAATGTGAGTGCAGCAATCAATCTCTATATGCTTACGCCCTCTTGTCTCATCTCGGGCCTGATAAGCTTCATTGCTCAAGTCCTGGTCGTCCTAGCGGACTCTAGGGTCTACGCTGCTTCTTGTTGTTCACTCGAGGGTCGATCACAGGTCCTATGATTGGATTTTCGTTCTCAACGCGTCAGGTCGCTGGGGAGTGCTCCAACACTGTCCCCCTGTCCCTTGGTCGTGACTCCTACATCGGGAACTACCTAGGTATGGCGTTCTCTATGTTGTCCTAGAGCGGGTTGCGCTTCCAGTCGGTCGTGGGGGTCAATTTTTTATGTTTTCTTTTTTTCTGCCTATGTGTCCGATTCTGAGAATCGGACGTCCGATTTACCAGTGGTCCGATTCTCGAGATCGGACCAGGTGGGTCCGAGTTTGAGCTGTCTGATTCTCAGAATCGAACAGGGGTCAAGTGTCCAATTTTCAAAAATCGGACAAGTGGTCCGATTGGACCAGGTGGGTGGTCTAATTGCTGACGTGTCCTAATCCGTGGGTCCGATTTCCTCGATCGGACGAAGCATCCGATCGGACGGGGTTGGTCCGAGTGGTCCGAGTGTCCGAGTGGTCCGATCGGACAGGATGATCCGATCGGAAGGTTATCCGAGCATCCGATTCTCAAAATCGGACACTAGATCGGGTGTCCGATTCCGCCGACCCGAACACACTTTCGAGCATGAAATTGTCCAAAATCTTAAGGTATAGATTATTACAAGCTACAAGATTCAACAGGAATGATGCTAGAGTGATGGGGAAGAGATCTATATACCTTGGGATCACCGATAGCAACGTAACTCCTCACACTAATCGATCGGAATGGGTCACCCAAGCTCTCTCTCTCTCTCTCTCTCTCTCTCTCTCTCTCTCTCTCTCTCTCTCTCTCTCTCTCAACTAGTTGCAAATGAGGGTTTCCTTGCCCTCCAAGAACTTATATCCCTGTTGGACATTACCCGGATGTTACTGATCACTCTCCTTGCGATTCCTACACATTCAAATGAGCATTTCCCCCATTTCCCACTCGTTTTCCTTGATTTTCTCTCTATTATATAGCAGCAAACCCTATGCCTCTCGGGTGCGATTTCCTAATGTTAGCCTACTCTAAACGAAACACGAATGGAAAGCAAAAAACTGAACTAATTTCTCCATGTTTTCCAATCATCAAACAACCAAAATATCCCAAAATACTTACTTGTTTTGAAGATAAAAAACACTCAAACTTCCTACCTATCTCAAGCTCCATTTCGGGGATGAATCCCCTACTTCGATGCTCGATATGAGGCGTGCAAGTGCTCAAGCTTGAATCCGTTGGTTCCGACAACGGAATCAAAATGTGGGAGCTTTCGCTCGACCGCCAAGACCCACGAACCGCTTATTGCTTCAAGCATTTCAAGTGAGCTCTAATGGCTATCTCTCACCTAGTCGATGCACCATCAATCCTACGAATGTAGTGAGCTTACCTTGATACCGATGTCAGTAGCCTCCTCCCTCGCACACCTCGGTAGCTCCACGATTCTTGATGCTAGCTCAAGCATCCTCAAGCCTTCTTCATCTCCAAGCTCCATCCTCCATAGCCGCACGCGCGAGAAAAGAGAAGAGAAGAGAAGAGGAGAAGAGAAGAAGAGATGGTGAAGAGCTTTACCCAGTTGATCCCTCACTCCCATACACTCACTCCCTCACACTCCCTCTCTCAAGAGCACACACAAGCAAGAAGGAGAGAAGAAGAGAGGAAGAAGAAGACTCCTTTTGCCACATACCAAAAGAATGAGCTTCTCATTCACTTTTCAACTTCATATACAAAGCCCTAAATCCTTTTTGGGCGGTCATCCCCTTTTCCCTTTTTTACATGGCCGGCCGTAGCCTAGGCCCTTTTTCCCATTTCCCACCATTCTAATTTATCCTATTCCCAACTAATGTGTACACTTTGCATAGGAGCGAGCCTGGCACTCTTTTACAAGGATTCGGGAGCGCTTCCACATTTAATGGTGCACCTTTTACTCTTTTGCTATCTCGGGGCCACACTGAGACTTTTCGGGGGTCGTGCCCAAACATTTAAATTTTCAAGGCGCCTTTTCCTTCTTTTGTCCTGCGCCTTTTTTGCTATTTTCTTTTTTTTTTTTACTTTTTTCTATTTTCCCGCTCCTCTGTGCTGCAGTAAATACGGTAAACAATGAATCACCAGTTTAGGGAGCTAATGTAAGACTATGCCTTATGGGTAGAGGGGTTGATGTTTTACTCCCCCTTGTTTCTCACTCTCATTGAACCAAGTGTAGTGCTTTCCCACTTTGAGTTATGATTGATCATGCAATAGTGGCACTCTTAGCTCAACATTAGGATGATGTTAGTGGATGTAGTTGAGTCATTTGGAATCTCAAGTCAATCCTTGTGGAGCAAGCCAAATGCTCCCTTACCAGGTAGACCCAAAAGAAACCTAAGTATCTAAGCATATGTGTTTCATAGAATCTAGGTAGTGATGTTTAGGATAAGAGAGTGGATAACTACCTAATGTTACTCCATGGGTTTTTCAAGCAAATACATTACACTGAGAAAGGTACCCCATATTTTCTTAATAAAGACGACTTTCAAGGACTTGGACATCACCAAAATTTTTGTCAATAAGATGTTTCAACTTCATGTCTTGCCTAAGAGAATAGTGAGTGACATAGACACTCTATTTACCTCTAACGTCTAGACAAGTCTATTCCAAGTCATAGGGGTATAGCTATGTTTCAAGACAACCTATCATCATCGATGGGTAGTCTTAAAGTGTGTTCCAAATTTAGGGCATATTGCAATAGAGAACATAAGAGGAGGATTGAATGTCTACCCTTAGTGGAGTTTGCCTACAATGCCTCCTATTAGCCAAGATTGCATGTCTTCTTCACCACACCATTTGCAGCTGAATCTAGAGGGTGCACCCTCTTTGGGGCGTTGACTCCCTATCAGATTTTGTTGTTTCTTTAAGAAATTAACATCAACAGCTATTTGCCGATATTGTTCAGAGATCATATCTGTGTAGTGCTTCATCATGTCCTTGACTTCACTGAGGACATTTGACAAACTCGACTCATAGCCCTGATCGTCTACCCATTGTTCCCTTGGCCGCACAATTTGATTAGGCATTGGTTACATTGGTTGCTGACCCACAAGAATGACGTTAGCGTTCGTTGCTTGGCCTCCCACATTTGGAAGCATTTGACTAGCCATAGGCATAGTCACACTAGGCGGAGCTGGCAATAAAGGCACATTTGGCACCACGTTCCCTCTCCCATTAGGGTTGGCCATCCCTATCCCTTGGCTTCCACTACCATTGAATATTGGTTGTGAATTATTTTCCGATGCTAGGCCCATATTGGGATGGTTCGAGAAGCATAGGCCGCTTGCAGTCGGGATTCTATTTCTTGCACTCGTCTAATGGCAGTGTCTATATCCGCCAAGGTGACACTACTTAGCTGCACCTGGATGTTAAAATCAAGACCATGCAAGAAGTATTGTAATTGGGCAGCAAGTGGGATAGGGATAGAGGTAGAAAATCCGATCATTGCCACGGTGCAACCTATCGCAATCCCTGATGGAACAGTGGATTTGCCAACCTTAGGTTTCCCCCAACCCATTTTTAATGTGTTAGTTGAAGAGGATGCAGAGCTTCATATAAGGGAGTTCCAAAAGCTGATGTTTAACTGCCGCATCCAAGAGGAAGGGCATCTAATGATGTTCTTCAACATGACCCTGAAGGGAAGGGTAGCTATATGGTATCATGGCCTTGAGGTTAGAACCATAACCACTATGGACTTATTTTATGAAGCCTTCTGAAGGGAGTTCACCCTTGAGAGGGGTGGCCAATATTGGTTGCACGTGTTGAATTTGACACGCCAAGAATCGCATGAAGATATATGAGCGTATGCCAAGAAGATTCAAGAGGTTTTCCAAATCCTTTATTCCATTCAAATATTAGCATCAACTAGAATTGAGATGATGGCCCCCTATAGATTACACCCTAATGAGATTGCCATGCATAAGGGGTTATGATGTAGGTTGAGCCTGAAGCAATCAATAAAAATGATATGGATGTAGTAGAGGTACTCAACAATGAAGCCCCAAAAGTAAGGAGGATGGCTGTTTTAGTAAGATGTTGATGGAAATGTGCTTGTGTTGAGTGAAAGCATATAGATAGTGAATGGCTTATAAGAGTAGTTTATCTTTGAGATTATATAAAAGTACAGCAAGCCTTGTAATGACTAATAATGGACCATTTCCCGATCCAAATACACCAAATGCACCTTAGACTAATTGAAAATTTTTATATTTTTTGAGTTAACATCTAGCAAAGCTCAAGTTGGAGAGCACAAGACTTATAGCTAATGCATTGCTTCTGTTGTTGACCTGCTTTTTGCCAAAACAATATCCATGAAGAGCTTGGTCTAGTATAACACTCAAAGCCAAATGGAAGGATATTGTGATCATCAACGGGATTCCCCTGTGCAACTCTCAAAAAGGTTAAATCAAGGGCTTCTAATGATAACATATATGCTTCCCGGGGGGGGAGAGGGGATCACTCAAAAATATGTAAGCATATCACACAGATTCAAAAGAATTGATTTTTAAAACATATTTTTTACACTTTTTTTTACATACAGAGGGTGCCATATAAAGGGGCTATTTATAGATTGAATAGAAAAAGGGTGTGCTTTATTTTGGAAAAATTCACAGATATGGGTATTTTTAAATAGGCCTTGAACATGCATGATATCAATTATTTACGTATAGTGAACCCCTTGAGCATATATGTAACATATCAATATTCTTCTTAAGTCTAAGTTATCATTTCGACTACATGAGTAAATATATGAGGAATATCCATGGTTTGCATATACATAAATGAGGGGGAATCTCAAGGTTTCCTCGAGGCTAGGGGGATGTAAGTTTATCACATGAGTTCAATAGAAGGGATTTTCTAAATCACTTTGTTATACATTTTTTATGTGTAGAAAAATATCATTTGGAGGGGATATTCACAAATTGAATAGAAAAAGGGCGTGTTTTGTTCATGGGAAATTCATAAATAAGTGGTTTCTTAAATGGGCCTTGAACATATGTGATAGGAAGGGTTTGTGCATGTGTATCACATTTGACCAAAAAAAGGTGCAACAATCTCTAATAAAAATGTAGTTCATGATTGAACAACATTGAAAAATGCATATATGGACCTTCAAGGTTGGATGAGCCTTGGTCTTGTGCCTTCTTTGCATATGTTGAGAGGTTTTACATTGAAATGTATTTAGGTGCTAGAAAGAAAGAAGCCTTTAAGTTGACATCTTTGATCATCATCAATCCCTTGTCTAGGATTGCAAGCATTGCTAAGTAGATTTTGAAGGTTGTCCTTTCTTAGATTTGTCTTAAACATACTAGGAAAACCTTGTACTTGAAACTTCAAAGCTCTAAATAAACATAGCTCTCTTTTAGGAGGAATATCAAATCTACTCTTGACTTTTTCCAATCTACCAAATGTGACAAAAGAAAAACCCAAGCCTGCATGGCATACACTAAATACATTCAAAACCTTTCTTTATTAACCTCTACATTTAAGAACAATGAAAAAAGATTTTCCCACATTAGAGATAGAAGAATTGGAGCTGCAAGGTAAGAAGGTTGTGGAAGGCAACCCCATCTAAGAAGCTTAACACCTTGTGTTGGAAGATATGCTTAAAGAAGTTGGCCGCCAAAGACAAGATAGCCAAATTCTTGAGGGTTGAGAGGAGGGCTTTAGGGCCAATGAGTCTATCCCTCACATCACGTGGTATTGTTGTATGGCTTATGCCATCATTTAGAAGAAGGTCAAGGATTGGGTTTGTGCACAGAGGACTCAACATTGATGTCAAAATGAAGACTGCTCTTTTTAGAGACAAAGGAAAGTTGGATGAAGAAGTATTGAAGATATGGAACTTAATTAGGGCAATAGTTCTTAGGGCTTTGTGGCACAATAGAAGCATTGTTGTAATCAGTATGGTTGCTAGGCTACCTAGTCACGTCTTTTTTGGAAAAGTAGTTAAAGAGATTTGTGGCCTCCTTAAGAAACTTAGGAAAAAAGACAATATGTACAAAGTCAACTCCAAGTTTCTTAAACATGTAGTCTTCTAAAGGCTTGTTTTGGGCATTTTATTTTCATCCTAGTAGCATCTATCATGATGCAAATGCAAATACCTCCTGACAACAATATCACACACACACACACACACACACACACACACACACACACACACACACACACACACACACACACACACACACACACACACACACACACACACACACACACACACACACACACACACACACACACACACACACACACACACACACACACACACACACACACACACACACACACACACACACACACACACACACACACACACACACACACACACACACACACACACACACACACACACACACACACACACACACACACACACACAGAGAGGAGAGGGAGGAGGAACTAAGGGAGGGATTGCTAATTATCGTACGAAAGAAAGGAGGGACTAAAGGAGGGGTTGCTAATGATCATACCAAAGGATGTACTACTAATGGTCTACTTGCATGAGCACATACATGGTTGCATTGATAGTTATATACCATAAATATCCACTTGCATTGGAGGTCTTTGTACTACCTTTCACGAATTCTAGAGAGTTGCATGTTTCTTCTAAAAATATCTCATATGTATTAGCATACGCATATGCTTCACCATAATTAGCTATTTATGTTAATCAATAGTTGTAAATTTCGAATGATAAATTAATCATTTGTGCTTTTTGTTTGTGTATGAGGACAATCTAATATGATATTTTGATGCTTCACTTATTATTTTACAAATATGCACTATGACCATGTGACATTGGAGCTGGGGATCATGCATCCTTGTTTTACAAGCACCTCAACACCCAAGCATGTGCTAATTAGTGCAAACCTTGTTGAATTCTTACTAAAAACATTAAAGAGCTTTAAATTTCCTTTTTTGGAAACCTTATAGGATTCAATGAGCTCTTACTCAAGTGTACTTTGATCTATTCTTTTTGTTGGCTTTATGTGTGGATAATTTGAAAGGAAATCTCAATATTTTCATTGTTCTCTCATAAACATATATTATGTTATTGTGAGAAATAATAAGAGAGGTTGACATATTGTTTGTATATTGCAAGATGCAAGTTTAAGGTTTGGAGTATAGTTAATGGGGAAGGTGTTGAGAGAGAGAGAGGGGGGGCGGGAGGGGGTTAACACCATCACTTTACATGCATTGTTGGGGGAGGATGAGTAACAAGTCATAAATTAAAGAATAAGATCAAACAAACAAGAGATATGAATACTATGAAAACAAATAGCCAAAACCTTTGACAAAATCATTATGAAAAAGTCCACACTATACGCTAAAACACTTCTTTATACAATTACTCAAATATTTTTTGTGATTGAGAATGCTATGTCCAAGGCAATAGCTTAGACAAACTCTTTATTAGAGGATAGATCAGACCCTATATTTTAGCTCAAAAGATTTATGAACAATAAATACAAAACTCTACCTACACAAACAATCTTGTGGGTCACTTAGAATAGTGTGGATGATGTGTATAGCCACTTAGATGCAAAACAACTCACACTCTCTTGAATACCTTGAGGAACACTAGAAAATCCCTACAAACAAACACCTAGAACAATAGGTCCCAAAAGCTTTAGATCTATCTACTTTTCTTCCTTATCCCGAGAAAACCTTTTAGGCGGGAAGGCACCCTTATTGAAGTGAGAAATACTATAGCTTCAGTTCTCTGAAGTTTAACCCTACAAAGTTTGAGTTATAGTTGCAAACTTACTCCTAATCAGTTCAATTCATGCTATTCCAAATATAGGTAAGTTCACTCAAGTATATGGCCTATTTTCTTCATGCTTTTACCCTACTTTTCATAGTGTTTGAGTTGAAGATCATTATGCTTTTCTCCTTATTGTCCTTCCTCTTTACCCCACATTGTTGATGGCACCCTTTTTGGATGTGTTTCCAGCCCACAAAAACCCTAAGAGGGCTACTTTTCTACTTGATGTTGGACATTACACTGCAGTTCACTTTTGCTGGAGGTGATGTTTCATGGATGTCCATGGTGCAGAAATGCGTGACCTTCTCCATTATAGAGGCCAAGTATGTTGTAGCCATTGAGGCTTGCAAGGAGGCAATCTAGTTAGGCCGTTTGGTTGTTGACCTTGGTATGACATTGCTATCCCTACACTACATTCAAATTCTCTGAGTGCTATCCAGTTAGCCAAGAATCCGATATTTCATGCGAAGATGAAACACATTGAGGTGAGGTATCACTTTATTCGGGAGGTCATTGAGAACAACACTGTTGATCTTGCCAAGATCTCGACTGAAAAATCCTGACGTCTTTCCTCATCCTATTGTACCTATGTACACGTACTTTTTTCTTTTTTCCCTCCTCACTGAGGCAGATTCCCCTTTAAGTGAGAGCTTGTTGGGGATAAAGGTGCCTCTGCCTAGCCACCCGTGTATTACTATATTGATAGTACACACGCTTGTACACTACAGGCGGCGGGCACCCATCACTATCACTTCATTCTTTATTCTTTCAATGACATTTGAATAAAGGGAAGGCTAGTCACACATTGTGACTATTGAAGTTCCCACATTTGGAGTCTCTCTCTCTCTTACTTATGCTCCTTCCACCATAGCTCCTGCTTCTGCTCGTGCTTCCACTTCTGCTCGTGCTTCCACTTCAGGGCTCACCTCCCTTTAGATATCCGAGTGTGTTTTGGAGATTTTTGTGGCATTTCACATTTATTTGGGAGTATTTTATGTGCAAAATGGCTAAAATTATGCATGATGCTTGTTAGAAGTTACATTTGTATGGTTCAAAGTAGAATAATGCAAAATAGACACTTTATTTTAATAGTGATTATTTGATAATATATTTCTAGGTTTCAATGCATTAGTGCACTTCATTCTAGTCTTTTAGGCTCTTCAATTGGCTTATCACACTAAAGAAAGTTGCAAATGTTAAAAACCTAGGACAAGGAGAAATGTACAACCCAAGAATAAGACCCTATACTATGTGGCCTAGCCATTGGTAAGCAAAATTTCATGATCATCAATAAGAGAGGCTTCACATGAGCTCAAAATCCAATGAAAAATGATCATGAGATCCGATGCAAATGAAATACCTCTCGAGTCTCCATGCAAGCCGAGAGAATGGATGGTTGCTTGAAAGTAATATATGTCTCATTTATTCATTGTCAACCCATTGAATTGAGCATGCATTGCTACTCTATCTTCTACCACCCCTTTGTGACCTAAATGTAAAAAAAGTTGCAAGTTAATCAATCATAACAGCTAGTCATGGTAATTTATTTTGGAGGACATTGTCAAACGAATTGTACACATGTGAATATATAACAACTCTAGTGGTCCACCTCTAGGTTCAATTGCACTAGCTTTTAGAGGTAATGGAGATTCAATCTCATGTGAATATATAATAGCTCAAGTGGTCCACCTCTAGGTTCAATGGCACTACCTTAGAGAGGTAATGGAGATTCAAGCTTATGTGAAGAAGCCCTAGCCTTTGAGGAAATTTAGGGTCGTGTTGCACCAAGCATTAGTGGGGTGAAGGGAACCCGCTTCCTCCTGCTAACATTATGTCATGCAAGTCATGCATAGAGGCATCAAGGGCCACCATAAACCTTGGAAGCCCTTGCTAACCCTTGTGAAAAAGGGAGTGTTAGCATCACTAATGTAGCGCCAAAGAAACCCACCGTCTTTTATTGGCTGATGTGCTTGTCCTTTCTCAAATGCACCAATTGGATAAATAACTGCTGGCAATGGACTTTAATGGCTGCAACCTTTCGAATAAATATGTTTGTGATGCAACCAAGGGCAACCACAAGTCTAACAGGGGAAGGCTAGTATCCTCAATACCCCCACAGGAGCTGGTGTGACCCAAGTCTTAGAGGTTTACGATGGTGCCATGCCTAGCTCGGGGGGGCGGGTCTTGCAAATTAGGCAAACAGAGTGTTTTCGGACTAGCTAAAAACTTGGGCCACCGCTCTTTGGAGAGTCAAGTCAAGACTATAGGCATGGCACTACCCTTAGATGACTCATAAAACCCAAAAGGCCACAAGGGGCATATGAGTCCACAATGGGCTTTAATGTGAGGTGGGCAAGCAACGTTGCATGATTGAAAGGTGGGCAGCCACCACCGTGGCACCATCCTCGTATTCTCTTTCCTTTCTGCTGCATATTTATGTATATAGAGAAGAATAAACTGATGTTCTCGTCCCAAGCTTTCATTGAGGCGGTCAGTGATTGCCTTTGGAGGCCCCTTAAAAGTCTTTGCAATTTTCCTGCCAAAAAACTATAAAAGAAATAGAAAACAGGCTGCTCGTGCCAGCAGCCCTGTCTGCTCATTATCTCCCACAAAAATACAATCTAAAAAAATAAATCCCTGATTTTCTTTTCCATCTCTATTTTTCTCTCCTCTCCTAAATTCCTGCTATTTCTCCTCCCAACTTTTCCTGTGTTTTACCAAACTCTGATCTCTCTCTATGCTTTTTCCTATATCCCTTTATTAAAAAAACCTGCAGGCTAAATATCTACTTTTTCTTATTCTATGTTAATATCTTCTCTGTCAAAAAAAAATCACCTTTGCTCTTTTGATTCCAATTCTCTGTAAATTTTTTTGGAAATAGTGAGATTATATGTTTAAAAAGCAGATGTAATTACTTCTATCTTTTTCCGATTTTCTACTATTAAAAAAATCCCCTTCTTGTCTTTTCATTCCAATTTTCTACTCCTGATTTCCTGAAAATTTCCCTTGAGTTTTTTTCCCCTATTTTCTATGCTAAAAGTTTGTATTGTCCTTTTTGTCCCTTCCCCCTTTCTCCAATCCAGCAGCAGCTGGAGTTTTCTGCCTCATCCTTTCACTGTCCAAGTCCTACTCAACAACACAATGTGAGAGAGACACCCTTAGCTGCATTGGCCCCATTAGCCTGCAGCCAAGTAACTGGGTTTTCATGGTTAAGCTGTGGTGACGGTGGGTGCCTAGACTGGGTTGGCCCCCCCATTCTCTCCGATTCTCTCTGTATGATCATCTTCATATCCTACTGAGCTAGTTACGTAAATCATCAGATAACCAGCCTTTGATAGTAGACCATCTGCTTAGCGCTCTCCTTCCCTGCCACCACCATGGAGAGCTCTCCTTCAGCTCCCCCTAGAAGGATCAGGCCTGAGGGTAGGCCTGTTCCAGACAGGCCTACCCTCAGAGCTTCCCATGGCAGGAAGCACAGTGATGTATCAGATGGAGCTAAGAGTGAGCCTCTGGTGAGGAGGAGCACAAGCAGGGGGAGGGAGAGAGGGACCGGCTCCATGCAAGAAGAAGTAGAAGCTGCTTCGGGTGCTTGGGATTGGCAAACCAGGAAGTGGGTTTCTCCTGCTGTGGCACAAAGCCAGAGGGAATTCTATCCCAAGGGAGCAGGGGTGAGCATGCATGCAAGTAAACAAGGAGGATGGGTCAGTGACCTGGAAGGGATCTCTGAGAATGAAGTGGCTGAGGAGCAGAAGAGGAGCCAGCAGACTGTAGCTAGAGTCAAAAGAGATGGCAAGGTCCTTGTGAGAAGCAGAAGAAGAGGGTACCAGGTCATTGATCTGCAAACAAGGAGGAAACTCACCCGCCGAGAGCATTTCCGAAGGCAAATGAACCTCAGAAGGAACTCTCTTGATTACCCTCCCAGGGCCTTCCCTCTCCTAAATTTGGAAGATTATCTGAAACAGAAGACCCCCCACATAGAGGAGGTGGATTCCCCTCCGGCTGTTGGCGTCCATCTCAGCTATGTGCAGGACAAGCCCAGGATGATGGTTCATCAGCAAAGGCTGGATTTTGCATGTGAGACTCCATTGAAGCTCAGTAATGCAAGCTACCCCCAACCTCGCGGGCGTCCCCAGTTCACAGTGCGTCTGTATGGTTCTGCAGATGAATTGGACGATGATTCTGATGCCTTTCATTCTGAAAGGTCAGGCTGTGGGATGTCTTGGCATTGGCCAAGCAGCCGTACAAGGAATGATAGCCATGTGGACTATGCTGGAAGCTGTTTTCCTGTCTCAAGGAGAAGAGATGGAAGGAAAAACAGGGTGGGTTACAGGTATTCTTCTGAGCGATCTGTCTCCTCTTTCGATTCTGATAGTGAGACCATCCCCCTCATGACAGAGCCAGAGCCATTCCACGAGTACAGTGATGATTTGGCCGCATCTTCCATGGAACTGGACACACCTCGCACACGCCGCTTCGAAGATTTGAGACTCAGGAAGTTTAGCAGATTCAAAGAAGATGGAAGGAACGGTATCACATACAACACGGCTGATGAATCCGGACAATCGGTGATCAGGAGGCAGAAGGAGGATGTTGACAAGCACAGAAGCCTGAGTCAAAAATACCGCCCAAAGTCTTTGAAGGATCTTATTGGGCAAAACATGGTTGTGGAGTCTTTGTCCAATGCCATACTGAGAAGTAAAATTGCTCCTGTATATCTATTCCATGGTCCAAGAGGGACCGGGAAGACATCAGCAGCTAAGATTCTCACTGCTGCTGTCAACTGCCTGTCCATAGAAGAGCTAAGACCTTGTGGACTATGCAAGGAATGTATGGCCTTCAACAAAGGTCAGAACTTCGATGTGAAGGAGGTTGATGCAGCAGCAAATAATGAAATTCAGAGCATGAGACTTCTCCTCAAGCATATCTCATTACCACCATCCACATCTCGCTACAAGGTTTTCATCATAGATGATTGCCACATGTTGACCGCTGAGGCATGGAACACCCTCCTGAAAAGCTTGGAGGAGCCGCCGGCTTATGTTGTTTTCATCCTCGTCACCACTGATCTTGACCAAGTACCTCGAACCGCAATTTCCCGGTGTCAGAAGTTTATGTTTCCTCGGATCAAAGAGGCCGACATTATTCTCAGGCTACGGAAGCTGGCCCTTTTGGAGAACGTGGAGATTGAGACGGAAGCACTGCAATTCATTGCTAGCCGATCAGATGGATCCTTTCGGGATGCAGAAACAATGCTCGATCAACTCAGCCTGCTTGGGAAGAGAGTCACTCTATCTCTAGTGCGAGAGATGGTGAGTTTCCTTATCAATAAGCTCCCCTCATGAAGTATGTTCTATGAAGAGAAAGATTGCTCTTCTCGAAAAAGGGTCTAAGTTTTTGCTGACAGTGTTACTTTGTCAATAGGTGGGCCTCATCCCTGATGATAAGCTTGCAAAGTTGCTTGAATTTGCCCTATCAGCCGATACAGTTAGTACAGTTAATACCATAAGGGAGTTGACTGATTCTGGAGCGGAACCACTTGCCCTTGTATCTCAACTGGCTATACTGATCACTGATCTTCTTGCGGGCAAAAACAGGCTAGCTGGATTCCTAACTCTGAAAGGTAAGCATGCGTTGATGTTGGTTGTTTACTTGTGCATTAGCTTTAATCATTCTCAGCAGTCTGAGCTGACCTATACTGATGAAAACGTTTAGTGAGGAAAGAAGAACAAGAAAGGCTGAGGCAAGCTTTGCGAATCTTATCAGAAGCTGAAAAGCAGCTACGGACTTGCAGCGATAGAACCACTTGGTTAACAGCTGCATTTCTGCAGTTTGCTTCCAATGACTCAGGGCCCCTAGGATCTTCATCTCTGGGCACCAGTGTCACTCAGAGTCCTGTTCTATTTCTTGACTCGAGCGAGAAGGAGGCAATGGACATGGTTTCAAGAAGGCCGTCTTGGGGGGGCGATTCACATTCCCCATTGCAATTAGAGTATAATCAAGGTGCAGGAGGCAAGGATGGAGAGGCTCTGCATAGGCGGATGAATAACCATAGTCATCATTTCTCTGGTCCCTTCACAGATAACAGGATCTATCCCTGTGACCAATCTCCACAGTCCAGCTCTTTTGCTGAAGGGAGAGAGTCAATCACTGGAACATGTCAGGCTTCGCCAGGAATCAATAAACTGGCTCAGAACAATGCCAGTGCAATGAGTCCATCTACTATGGACAACATTTGGAGAGAAGTCCTTCATGCTAGCCGCTCAAATGTGCTCAAGCAGCTTCTGCATAGAGAGGGGAAGCTGGTGTCCCTGTCTGTAACTGAAGGTAGCCTCTGCTGGTATCCAATCTTCCTTGCATTCTCTCTTTTGAAGTCAGATTTAGGATGACAGAGTACATGATTACCTGCATGTATCCATTGAATCATACATGGCCACAACATGTATTACATGTTCTGAAATCTATTGGTGCAAACTTTTTCAGCTCTTGCAATTGCTCGGTTGGAGTTCCGGTCTACTGAGAACAAAGCCATGGCTGAGAGGGCAAGACCAAACATCATTGATGCCTTTCAGCAGGCTCTCGGTTGCCCCGTGGAGGTGGACATCGCTTTGTCTTCTCATGGTGAAAGTAACTTTGCCTCCAGATCAGAAAGCCCATCTATGTCAAGGTTGGGAAGACATTCTAGTAGACCCAGCCTAATGGATCAGGACAGTAGAACTTTACAAGAACAAAGGAGAATTAGAAGCAGCAGCTCATTTAGAAGGTCATCAAATTCTTTCAGAAATGTGGCTCCCATCTCTTCAAGTCCCCGGTATCGTAATTTGGAGCACCGGAAGTCAAAGCAAAGCTTTGAACTGGAGAGCAACACTTTCAGTCGGAAGAGTATAGACACATCAAATAGAGATCATGATGCCATGGAAAGAGGCAAGCAAAATGAAGGAACTGGCCGAGCGTCTATGAAGCTAAGTAATCAGGCCATGGACAGTTCCAGCTCTGGTGTGCAGTTGCCTAACAATTCAAGTCATGTGAATGAATATGCAGAAGAGGAAGCTGTTTTGGATGATCCTAGGTATTCTGTATCTCCACATGGGAAGGACAATGACAAGGATGATGATGCAGAATATAACAGCTCGTAAGCATTTGCTTGAGCATCTTTATATTGTCTAGTGCAGATTGTAGTACTGTTCTTCTTACATGTGAACATGCAGGATAGAGTATCCCTTGGAGTTCTGATGTTTTCACTTTGTTCCATGCAGAGAATCAGAAACTCAAGAAGCTTCCGCTCCAAGTCTGTTATGCTGGAAGGGAGCCCGAGTCAACAATCACAAGGTGAACATTTGATTCAAACTCCTGATCGACTTTATCTTCCCTGCAGAGGAAAATACTTTTATCTTCATAATGCATACCCTGACCTCGAAGAATGTGTCCCACGTATGTCTCTAGTTAGCCAATCCCATGAAATAGTGAATACAGAAGTTAAGGGGCAATAAATAGTTCTATATATCAAGGGATTGGTCACATTGCAACTCTTAACCGACCAGCATATCTTTGGAAAATTTTAGACACGTTCTAAACATAACTTCTGTTGTATTCCGTGACAAGCATGGAAAAGGTACCTTACCGTAGCTTTTTGCAATTTGATACAAAGAACGAGCCACTATACTAAGAGCTTGTGTTATATAACTTTGGGGATAATCGTTTCTACCACCTAACTGTTGGAAGCTCTCTTTGATTAAACCGCAATGATGGTCTTTACAGGGAAAGCATCATGTTCTGAGGAGGAGGAGGAGAACAAGATTCTTGCTCAGACTTGTTCCATGTGCTAAAGAAGGGGGTGGCCAGAGCTAGATACAGTCTCATAACAAAGAAGGTCCAAGGAGGATGAAAAGGAAGTCCAAAAACCATCTTCAGCTTTCATCCTGGATTGGCCTGGTGCATGTCAAGGGTGTCTTTTGCAAGCACAGTATGAAACCCACATCACATCCCAGGGGTCAGTAGGTTTTCCCTGATTTTCCATCTTGCAAGTTGTACCATACAAATTTTGGAACAGCCTGGCTATTACAGGTATATATATATATATGTATATGCATCCACATTCCGCATTTAGTCTGACTGGATTGGGAAGCTTAAGAAGAAGCTACTTCGAGTCGGAATGATTGTTCCTTATTGCATTGCATAATTCTTACATGCAATGTCTGTAAATCTTCTATCTGCAAATGAGCAGGGACATGCTGCTCATTTTCCACTTCCCCCCAATCCCCCTCCCCCCACCCCAAAAATCACTTTGTGCCTCCTAGGCCCTCCCCTTTTATGATGGATGTATCTTTCTTCCTTGTGGTGTATCCACGTTCTTTTCGCTTATTTCCATTTTGCTCAATTATGACATGATCATACTCTCACTGAGTCTCTTAGACATTATTCACCTTGTGAAAGTTTTGCAGTGCCCTCCATATAAAATCATGCATGAACAATGTGTGCAGTTGTACCTTCGAAAATGCATGCCCCTTGACGCAATACACCCTTATCCTGACCATCAAGAATATAAATACCAAGGCGAAGGCAGAGGTAAAAGACATTCCTAGTACGCCTGTAAAGACCTATCCATCTCATGAAATTAAACATATGACCAGTAGTATTATGTTGGGGGTCTCAAATGTCCAAGTTGAAAACAAAGCCCCATACCTGGATGGCAATTGGGCTTGAAATGACAAGACGGGTATATACTTTTCTTATGTTCTGCTCCACCTAGTGGAGGTGAGGTACGGAAAGCAAATACTCTTTCTCAAGGACAGACGCAAAAGCCAGAACCCTTATAATGTTGAAATAATGAGAACAGAGGGGTACAGTGATGATGTTATTAATACATGTATCACCAGTGTGCCAAATTAAGGACTTGCGCACAATCAAGTGACACAAATATTGCAACACCCCTCTCAAGGTCAATTTGGGCAGATGAGAGCTTGAATGTAAGTTGAGAAGTTTGGAAAATTGGAGGGAGTGAAAATCACACCCTCCCCTGTGCAAGGGTGGAGCTTCTCCCTCAACTCTCAATGTACATAATTATTGGCAATAATATTGTGCCTTACATGTACATGCTTTTTTCTTTTTAAATCCTGTCATTGTGCCTTCCCTAGGTATTTATTGATGGGAATCACGCCCACCTTAAAATTCAAAAGGTCATTTTAATGTATTTGTACCAGCTGGAATTTTACACGTGAAGTGAAAAGACAATATTGTGGCCACATCATAAGTGCTCAAGACCCGGACGGATTCCTCCATTCCAGAAATACATAGACCATTGGATATTTCCCTTTTCCATAAAATAAAGCTCCTCTTATCACTTTCCACAGAAAGATTCTATCCTTCAGTAGGAATCTAAGCACCTTGGTGTTACCAAAGCATTCTCTGGCCATATCCATCATTAATTGAATGCCCCAAACTTTAGCTAACATTTTACCCAAACTTGTTTCTTCCTTAAGAATCAGCACCTTGATGGCCTTTGTGTTGAGTGACTTGGAGAGGTCCTTTCCACCCACAGTAAGATAGGAGCAGATGACTTTCCTTGTTAAGAACAACTTCAGGCAGCAAATTTGTTGCATCACCCTCTGGAAATAGCATCCCGGTTAGGCTTGTCCTTGCTTGCTGGCTGTTGGCTATCCTTCCCAATCTAGTGTTTGAACTTGATAGGACCTTTTTTAACCAATTGTAGTGCTTTGCGTCCCAAGTTGGAGATCAGAGAGGGATTGAATCTTTTAGACCAGAGTATGTTGTTGTCACTATTGACCCCCATTGACGAATAAGTGATTTGCATTATGTTAAGAATCTGATCGCATGACTTTAGGAGTTCCTGCATGAGACGCTGGGTCTTGACTTTAGATAAAGCATGTGATTGGATGAGGTTTGGAGCTGATAGCCCCCAGGTGCTATAGAGTTCTTGCTGCTTACCTCCAGCAAGTCAGCTAGCCTGCATGCCCATGGTAGATCCTCTAACCAGCATTTACTCAAGAGCTTGGTCTAAGGGCATATATCTCCTTCGAGGGGTCTAGGAGACTTAGATCCCCTTCAAGAAGCGGAGCGTTGAGCTTATCCAGAGCAATTGGTGTAGCATATCGTGCATTACCTTGTTTGCCTCATAGGAATCTGATGAGCAGAGAATCCCATTGCTTCTCCTCTTGCTTACCCCACTTAATGAATGGTAAACAGAATGAGGGCATTGGAAAGATAAAGTGATGCAAAATCTTAAGCCCAACATGGAACGACTAGTTTGTTGATGCTGCTGGCTTTGTCACACAGACATTGTTCAGAACCCAAGAAGACCTGCTTGTTTCGGAAGTGTCCACCCCAAGAGGCACCCCCAAATATCTGAATAGATTACCCCTCCCTACTAGGCTCCCCTTTCATTGAAGGTTGAGAAATTGGATTTGTTTACGTTGATAGCAAACCCTGCCACCTGCTCATAGATTCTTAGAATCTCCAAAGCCCTCTCTACGTTCTCTTTTTGGGCTTTTAAGGCCATCAGAAGATCATTAGCAAAACCTTGGCCAAGAAGTTGCTTACCTTTGTAGTGGATGCCATGGAGTTCTCCATTTTCTGTAGGCTTATCCAATGTGTAGAACAGTGGATACATAGTCATAGGAAACAATAGGGGACTCAAGTGGCAACCTTGCTGGACTCTACAGGAAATTTGGAAAGAGTCTAGGAGCAGACCATTAAGTGAGATGCAAGCTTGTGCTTGATTGGTCACCAGCCTTTGAAGTTAAGCAATCTTGTTTGCAAACCCCGCTTTTTCTAGTACCTTCTCAATGTAAAGCCAACTGACTTGATCAAAGGCTTTTTCAATGTCAAGCTGAAGGAGCACCACCTCCTATCTAGAGGATCTAGTCCACTCTACTGCAGTCATGGCATTTAGAACATTATCAGTTAGGCTTATGCCCTTTATAAACCCAAATTGATGCTTGTGAATGTGTTTGCCTAGCAGAGGCATAAGCCTATTTGCCATGGCTTTTGCAAAAATTTTGTAGATTGAATGAAGCAGGGATATTGGCCTCTAATCTTTCAGCTCACACTTTGTCTTCGCTTAGGGACCAGTGTAATGATGCTTTTGACCCATGATTCAGGGAGTCCCCACTTGCCAGTATCTGTTGATCATGAAGCTAATGCTCTGCCTCAGCACCTCCTAATTGAAACATAGGAACTTGATTGTTATCTCGTCTTGGCCTGGTGATTTCTTGCTATTCAGACTCTTGAGCACTTCCACTTTTTCTGTGATGAAGGGCATATTAGGCTATATTTTTCTGCCTCAGTGATAACTGCAAGTACTGCATCAAGTAGTTTTTGTATTAGGCTATTGTTTTCTGCCTCAGTGATAACTTCAAGCACTGCATCAAGTAGTTTTTGCATCACATGAGCCTTCTCTTTGTTCAGTATCTCTTGGTATTGCTTAGCAAAATATGCTCTGCATACATTTTCCATCTGCTATTGGTTGGATATCTAGTGCCCGCTGCCAAGTTGGAGGGCAATGAAGCTAGCCCTTCTCCTCCTTTTGTAGAGACTTCTGGTGAACTACGAAGAAGTGCAGTCTGGGTCCAACATTAGCCTTCTACCAAACAGTAGGTTAAGCTTCTCTGTCTCTCTTTCTAGGGCCGTATTTCGGATTTTTTGAGCCTTAGCAAGGGATTCAACTTCCTCTTGGAGTAGAAGTCCGAAGCCCACCGGAGCTGAGAGATTGGCCATCACAGATCATGTCCATCCCTCTTCCTTTCTTTCCTTGGACGTGAGCCAAATACCTTGTGAGAGTGATTGCATGCCACATTGAGTTAACAAATACCCCCCAGGAGTCGCGATCTTGACGATTTAGGTCATCCTCCAATATCGTTTTGCAGCCCCTAGAAGCATGTTTTGAAAAGGAGTCTGGCCATAGTGCCTGAGGTTAGCAATTAGGCGCTTCTGATTGCCCACCTCTCTGGAGGGTTCAAACAGTCACAATTCAAGGATGACAGGTAGATGATCAGAAATTAGGCAATTGATATTAGTTTCTAGGAGGACTACATTTGGGAGCCATTTGCCTGCCTGTGTGCAATACCGTCTATCTAACCTTGACCAATAACCCTTGTGGGAAAGGGAGTTGTATGTTAGAGAAGCATGCAGGGTTCCGAGGCAATCCATGATGCCCACCAAGCCTCCACTGTCCACTATTGAGTGCCAAGCATCTAGTTCCTCCCCGTAGGCCACTGCTACTGAATTTGTGGAGGCATCCTTATGGTGCACCCACCAATGAGGCAGTTCCCTCCATGATGTCTGCCAATTGATCCCACTAGATCTTCCTTACTCTTCTATTGCTCGAACCATGACATTGATAAGTGAAAGAGGCTCACTGTCCCATGTGAGGGTGATGGCCAGGATGCCCCCCTCCTTGGACTAAAAGATCAGAGATGGGTTCTAGATGCTTTTTGACTACTATCACCCAGAGTAATATCCCTGACCTCCACCAACAAAATAGATGCAGTCCTTTAGGAAAACCTAGAGCCCCCCCATTTGTGGAGTTTGTGTTCTTGTACCAAGAGTGTGTCAAGATTGTGTTGATACACCCAGCCTCAAAAAAGGTGTCTCTTGGCCCCTCTATTTAGGCCTTTGCAGTTGATAGTTACCATTTTGATCTGTCCTCTAGCTGTCTCCATTTCCGTGGTTAGGTACGGATTTGATCTCCTCACTCCTTTGCACCACCATCTCTGTAGGAATCACTTCTTTAGGCAGGCGGTTGTGCTCTCTCTCCCTAGTTGCCATGTACTTTGAGTGATTTTTTCCCAAAAACCAGTCCTTACACTTGTTGGCCAATTGATCTTATACCCACCACCCGATGCTACACAGATTTTGGCATCCAAACCCGATATTCCTTTCCTAGCTCCAGCAAGGAATTTTGTTGAGTTGGGCAATTAAACTTGCCTTATTTCTTGGGTTCTTTAGAATGGCAATCTTGGACCAAAACCCCTTGACATATTGTTGGCTAATGTTGGCCAGCTCTATGTTCTGTGCATTTGTTTGATGCAGGATGGGCTTGCCTTTTTTTCCTTTGACTTGCTGCCAGCCTTCCGCATCACTTCCACCCGATATAATTGGTCTTTGCTTTTGTTTCTCAGAGGCTTATTCTTGGCCATCTCCACCCAGGACGGGTGGCATGCAGGATGTCACCGTCCTTGTCCACTAGTTCCGGATATTCTCTGGCATAGTGCCCTCATTTACCGCAGTTGTGACATGAGCCTGCAAACTTACTCCACACCACATGGACTTGAAGCTCCCCAACGTGCGAGATGTCTAGCTCCACGAACTCAAGCTGCACCTCATCAAGGTTCCATAGAATGCACACATGATTTTCGAAAGGGCTTGCCAATTGGGGAATGTATAGAGATTTCCCCAACTCCTTGGCAATACCTGGCAACATGGACCATAGATAAGCAGGTAGGTCTGGGATCTCAACCCAAACTGACCAATTCTTGCGAAGGGATTCCTTTCCCAGCTCCATCGACTTCCAAGCATCCCCTAGAAACAGACCCTTTGGTCCAGAACTTTGCATGCAACTTCTTTACTCTTACATAGCACTTCATAGAAGCCCTTTCCACTAAAGAAAATTTGCTCCACCTGCCCCAGGGTTTTGAGGATTGCATCAAGCCATATCCAGCCACCTCCATTGCTCTAGGTGGCTTCCCAGTAAAGAAAACAAGAACACCACCAGAGTTGAAACGAAGCACGTTGTTACATATCTTACCACAGTCAAGAGTGATTCTCTTGGCCACCCAATCTCATCTCTCATCCATGTTCTTGTAGAGCAAATCAGCCCGGGGATCGGAGACCAGCTACGGGTTGGCCTCCAATCATAGATCGTAGTCTTGCTGCAGTTTTGCGCTCAACTTCGTGGGAGTTACTGCCTTGCTCAACTGATAATGTTCTCTCAGATTCTTCGGAGACTGAGGTCTCTTCATCTCTCTTCCTTTTATGAGACTACATAACCAACTCCTCCCCTCCATTGCAACCATTTGCGATCTCCTCCATTGCCACATCGCTGCTAATCGACCTACTCAGAGCCTTTTGAGCCATGTCCTAAGCGTTTAGCTGCATGCAACAAGGATGTGGTGGGTAGTACTGGGGGGCTGCTTTCTTAAATGGGATAGTAGAGAGTTATAACTAGCATACATGACCACTGCTACCACCAAAGCTGCCAGCTAGAATTTCTAAATATTGGTTGAAATCTTGGCATGCCCTAAAAAACAAGGGTAAATTTTTTTGAGTAATTTAGTTATAAAACGAGTATTTCATATAAATTTTTCTGGGTAATTTAGTCATAAAACGAGTATTTCATATAGATTTTGAATAGGAAAACTAGTTGGAAGCAAGTTTTTCGAGGCCATAGCCTTTGACCCAAAGGCGACGTCCTATGGAGCTGCCCAATTGTGGGTTTCGAACTTTTGATCTTCCACAACTCATAGACACTCCCAAACGCATTGGGATTCTACTTATCAGAATACATGCTTCATGGACTTACAATGCACCTTCTTCCTCTTTTATGCTAGTACATGTGCCTATGAATCACAACCAAATGAAAAAAATTGAGCAATTGAAGGTCGGATATTTATCCTACCTCTAGCATGCTATATATGCATGTCACTAGAATCTTATTATGGTGTAGACCATAATAGCAACTACCTCCACCCAAATTCATAGTGTATATTCTAGGCATGCAACACATGGCCTTGCCATTGCAACTACTCTTACTTTTACTCCACTACCCCAGTTTATCAAGGACTGTAGGAAATAAATAATTGTGTCATATGCCCTTCTCTATGTAAAACTTATCAAAGTCTTTGTTCCAAAACACTTTCACTTACCCAACATTGTATGTCAAACCAAGAGATGCTACAAAAACAAGCTTGGCAAATGTATCAAAATTTTGTTTCAAACATAAATTCAAATATTTTGAGATAACATTGACCAATCTAAGATTAAGTGAACTGTAGAATGAGGAATTCTCCTTTGGTTCATGGAAATCCATATGTATTGAATGAAGAATACCCTCTTTCCGCCACATTATCTACTTTGTGGGGAAATGAAGTTCTACATCGCTTGTCCTCAAGACGAGTTGTGTGCACACTTCTAGACTCAAGAATTGGGCTACCTAAACCTTCCCAACTTTACTAATCTTTTGATCTAGAAAACATGGCAAATATTTGTACCTCTAATACCATAGCTCAACTAACTTATGAGTGTATCCATCAAGCTAAATGCTTGTAAGAGGTTGATTGCTCTTCGACAACTGCATTTTGTTAAGAGGTGTGTCCATAAAGAGAATCCTATTGGACACATCTAGTGAATTTCTCAAGTGGCAAGGCACTAGTCTCTCCACATCTCATTAAAATGAGACACCTCTCGAGTGGCAAGCCAATAGTCTCCACGTGTCCTTACTAAAATAAAACACCTTATCACATCTTGTCAAACCTAAACGAGATCCATCGACACTCTAGGAACATATAAGAAGTCCTTAATATATCTAGAAAAACCATTAAAGCACTAAAATAGAAAGTTGCGATCATCTAAGAAACTAAGGTATTTATTGTATTTAACATAGCCTTTGTATGACTATAATGAAAGTGATTGCATTATACGGATCTAATAATACCTCTTATATGGATATACACATATTTATGTAGTTGAGATAAAATAGGGGGTATGAAATGCACCAATTAATTGTGCTATCTCATAGAATTAAGTGAATTTGGTTCACTAAATGATAATGCATTGATAAAACTATAGGCTATTCACCAAATCTATTACATGTTTGTCTCTCACTCAAGGGTCTAAGATAAAATAAAAATATACGAAACATCTTGCAAGGAGGGGTTTACAATTTATTCATACAAATATCTAGTTAATATAAAAATGCATAACATATCCAAGAGAAATAAAGAAGACATTAAAAATATTTGGGGTTTCTAAACTACTACTTTGACTTACATTATAGGTAAAAATGTGATCTTAGTCCAAATATTGGAGTTAGCAAGATTAAAAATAAAACAAGGATGCTCAAAGTAAGAAATGTATATATTTTGTTAACCCCTTAATGTAGAATTTGCAAACCACTATCTAAGGAAATCTTTATGATACAAATTGAATTGCTACATTAATCCACTTGAAGTACAAAGCATAAAACCTTAAGATTGTAGACAATTGAGAGAAGTATAGCAAAACTTGGTAAATTGATAAAAGTAGGTATTTATATTTATATAAGGATTAAGCAACTCTATTTGATGAATTGATTCTTTGAGTAGTCTTACTTAGGGGGGCTTTTGACTTTATAGTACTAATTGATGAAACTATTCTTCAAGTAGGCTTTCATGTTTATCAAACCTCATCTCAAATAGTCAAACTATGAGTTTTACCTTTTTAGATAAGATTATGATGCCACAAATTTTGCTCTTCAAGTTGAGCTCTAGACTTTGAGAAAATACTCTTATTCATTCAAAAGCATCACTCTCTTAGTGCATCCATCTCTCACATGGAAGGCTCTACCTCCCACTTGCTCTCTATCTCTTGCCTACTTCACTCATTCTCCCATAACTACAAGAAAATAAGATAGGAGAACAAGAGAACATGGGAAGCACTCAATGATAACTCTTTGTCTCCATTGTAATTTGCATTTCAAAGGTGAAGCCTCAATGCTTGCTTGATTCAAGGTACCCAAAAATGGTAGTTTGCATTTCAAAGGTGAAGCCTCGATGCTTGCTTGATTCAAGGTAGGGTTTACAAGATGTTGAAGGTGAACTATATTGAATAGGGAGATTCAAGAAACTTCAACAGTTGACCATGGTTGTAAATAGAAGTGTAATTTCTAGGTATTATATATACACAAAATAATGTAAAAGTTGAATTGATATTCTTTTTAACAACTTATAAGTATTGTCTAGGGTTTGAGCCATAGTTGAGTGTGAAACAAGGTTGCTTGTAAATTTTCCAAGTTTAGAATTAGACTGTACAATGGGTAAATAGGGTATTTTGGAAGTTGAGCATCAGAGGGAATTTGTTGGGAAGACAACAAAAAACTGGAAGAGAGTAATCTACTAAGAGAAGAAAGGAATTCCATAAAGCTTTTACCTCAATCTAGGGTATGGAAGCTAAGAGGAATAGAAAAAAAACCCTTGAGACAATCTTAGATTTTGTTGTTTACCTCCGGTCTTTTAGACTCGATAAAAAAGACTTTCAAGATTGTGCTAGTAGAAACTCTAAGAAAAGAGTCTTGCACTAGGACACTTCTCCTTATCGAGATGATAGTGAGTATCTTGACCTGCATATCAGGGAGGGTTTTCCTCTATCAACCGAGCGTGTGTTAACATCTCATGTGGTACACCCAAGGTAGGGGAGTTCTATCCAAGGTTGATGAAGGTCTTAGCTCCTCTCTCAACATTGAGGTCTTATCTTGCAATCATTAGTGTGTATTAAGGGGGTAAGAGAGGGAGACTCATATAGCTTTTGAGGGATGGGTGGGGTGGGCTTTTTCATGAGAGAGAGAGGGGGGTGCTTTCTTAGTGTTTGTAGATTTCATAATTCATGATAATGATAGGGGGTGGGGTTATTTTGAGATGCTGAAGTAATAAGAATAGAGGCCTCTTCTTTACCATAGCTCTCTTTACCATAGCCCACTTTTAAGGCTTGAAATTTATATATTATTGATTCTCTTTCCTCCTATTGCTTTGATGGAGGTAGTGATCAACATATAGACTTTTGCATATTTGGCAATGAGACTACAAAGGCTTCATTAGAGTTGTTGACTGTATGTGAGTTGCAACCATTTTCTTAAAGGAAAAACTTCCTTAGAGGTCATCCATCCTGATACTATCATCATCCAAGCATGTTTAACTGCAAGGTAACTAACCATCAAGTTTAGCCTTGTAGTTATTCTATACCAAAATGAAAGTTTTACAAAGAGCTTTTCAATCATCTCCCACTTATGGATCGACATACAACACCTCATTAATAGTGACTTTTATCCACATTATTATGGTCAATGTACTACTATTTTGCTATTATGGTAGGCATTATTGCCAATCATTTCTTGTAAACTTTGACCTTGTTAGTGAGTGTGATTGTGTTCAATGTATCTTGGGTGGAACTACATATTAACATAGTCAATAACTTTGCAACAAATGCTAAGCCACTATATTGGCCAATGTCTTCTCGAAATGAGATACCTTGTTGCCAAGCATTAATGAAATGGAGGCTAAGAGTAAGAACTATATTATTGTATTGTAAGAATTTAGGGTATGTTATATTATCTTCCCCTTAGAGAAATTAAGATATCCTCATCTTGAGAGAAACTGGGAGTGATCCTTGTAGAGAGTGTCTTCATCTACCGAAGTAGCATCGTTTGTAGTAGGGGAAGTGAAAGGAGAGAAGGATCGAAGCTTGCACTCGAGAGCTATGGTGGGAGAGCAAGAGCAAGAAAGAGAGAGACAAGAAATGGGAACTCCAACAGTCACAATGTGTGATCGGGCCTTTCTTTATTCAAACTGTCACTAAAAGAATAAAGAATAAAGTGATGGTGACAGGCGCTCGCCACCTGTAGTGTGCAGTGGCGGTGACTGTCAATGTAGTAATACATGGGCGGGTAGGCGGAGGCGCCTTTACCCCCAACAACCTCCCACTTAAAGGCGAATCTGCCCTAGTGAGAAGTGAAAAGAAAAAAAAAGAAAAAAGACAGTACAACATATACACATGTACAACAGGATGAGGAAAGACGTCATCTCATCCCATGCCCATCAACCTCCTGAGGAAGGCAAAACGCTCTGTAGAGAGGCTTTTCGTGAGCAGATCTGCAGGATTCTGGTTAGTCGAGATCTTGACAAGGTCAACAGACTTGTCCTCAATGACCCCACGTATGAAGTGATACCTCACCTCAATGTGTTTCGTCTTCGCATGGAAGACTCGATTCTTGACTAACTGAATAGCACTCATAGAATCTAAATGCAGTGTAGGGATAGCATCAATACCAAGGTCAACAAAACCAAATGACCCAACCAAATGGCCTTCTTGCAAGCCTCAGTGGTCACGACATACTCGGCCTCTGTAGTAGAAAGGGCGGTGCATTTCTGCACCCTGGACATCCAAGAAACAACACCTCCAGCATAGGTGAATACATAGTCGGAAGTGGAGTTTCTACTATCTGCATATCTTGCATAATCAGAGTCAGTGTACCCCACGACTCCTGTATCCTAGCTGCCATAGCATATGCACATATTTGCATTGCCCTTCAGGTACCTTATGATACCCTTCACGGCATCCTAATGCTTCTTGCCAGGTGTAGCCATATAGCATGCCACAACACCAACTGCAAAGGCAATATCTGGACGAGTGGCGATCATGGCATACATAAGACTGCCCACTGCGGATGCATAGGGAATCTTGGCCATCTCGGCCCTCTTCTCATCTGTCTGTGGATAATTAGCTTATGATACCTTCACATAAGAAGGCAATGGACAGCCAATAGGCTTTACGTCCTACATGCGGAAGCGCTCAAGGACTTTATAAATGTACTCCCTCTGTGACAAGTAGAGGAGTCCCTGATGCCTGTTGCGTCTAATGTGCATACCAAGTATGTGAGAGGCCTATCCCAGATCTTTCATCTCAAAGCTCTTTTTGAGCTAAGCCTTAAGAGCATCTAGCTCATCATGAGCTTTCCCTGCTATCAGCATATCATCCACATAGAGTACCAAAATCAATAAAGAACCATCACGGGCTTTCTTTGTGTAAAGACACGGATCCATAGCACTCCTACTGTAGCCCTGTGACTGCATAAAGGCATCAAACTTATGATACCACTCCCTAGGTGCCTGTTTCAAGCTATAAAGACTTTTCTTCAATTTGCACACTAGGTGCTCCCTGCCAGGTTCTGCAAAGCCCTTAGGTTGCTCCATATAAATCTCATCATGCAAGTTCCCATGTAAGAAAGCCGTCTTGACATCCATCTGGTATAAATCCAAGTCAAGCTGAGCAACCAAAGCCAAGACTAAGCGTAGGATGGTCATCTTAACCACAGGAGAAAAGACCTCATCGGAGTCCACACCATGCTCCTGCTTAAAACCCTTTGCTACCAATCTAGCCTTGTATGCTGGCTTGGAGTGTCCAAGGGTACTTTTCAGCTTTGTACACCCACTTGTATGGCAAAGCCTTCTTGCCCCTAGGCAAGAAAACCAAATCCCAAGTCTCATTCTTATGTAAGGAGTCTATCTCAGACTGCATAGCCCTCTCCCAGGAGTGACTGTCACCCCTATGCATAGCCTCATCACGAGTGAAAGGTTCTCCTACATCTGTAACCAAGACATAATGCATCGAGGGTTGAAATCTATCAGGTAGACGCCTGTCTCTAGTAGGCCATCTCATGGCAGGCTTTGCTCTGCCTGCCTAGCTGCCTGTCCAACACCCTGACCATGAGCATCTGCTGCAGCTGTAGGCTGTTCAACTGGCTGTGCGGGAGCTCTGGACTCCTCCTGAAATATGACCATGCAGATCTCAACAACTCTCTCAGGCTGCCTATGCATCTTGTCTTCATGGAAGACTACATCATGACTGCGGATGACTTTTTGCACATGCGGATCCCAGAGATGGTAACCCATCTCGCCTGCATCCCCATAACCAAGGAAAATGCATTTGACACTCTTAGGATCCATCTTACTTCTCTTGTCCCTAGGCACATGGCAAAATGCCTCACATCCAAAGACACGAAGATGTGCATAAGAGGGAGGTTTTCCAGTCCATACCTCCTCGGCAACCTGGAAATCCAAACCACTAGAAGATGATCTATTTATGATATGCACATCTATACTAATTGCCTCAGCCCAAAAGCTCTTTGGTAGGCCTGCGTGGCTAAGCATACTATGTACACGCTCCTGGATGGTTCTATTCATCTGCTTAGCCAAACCATTCTGGGAGGGGTGTAGGGGACAGTCAACTGATGTTTAATACCCCTCTCATCACATAACTGCTCAAAAGCACGTGAGACATACTCACCCCCATTATCTATCCTTAGGCATTTTAGCCTATACCCAGACTGGTTCTCAACCAATGCAAGCCATCTTTGAAACACAGCCAAGACATCGGATTTCAGCTTAATGGGATAAGCCCAAACTTTTCGTGAAAAATCATCTATGAAAGTAACAAAATACTTTGCACCACCCATAGACTGACAAGGCATGGGCCCACAGACATCCGAATGTACCAATGCCAAGGGCTCACTCATGCGTAGCCTACCAGACTTCTTGTGCGTAGACCTAGTCTGCCTGCCATAAAGACAATGCTTACATGAATCAAAACATGCATAATCAAGGGGCGATAAGTACTGCAAACAAGAAAGCATTTTCATTCCCTTTAAAGACATATGGCCCAAACGGGCATGCCAAAGAGATATATGTGGGATAGAACCCACAGACAAAACATGATTAAGGGAAGAAGCGGATACAATCAAGGGATAGAGGCTGCCAGCCTTGGCACCTCTCGCAATCACAAGTTTGCCACGAGTGATCTTCCATGCAAAGTCTCCAAAAGATACATGATAATTTGCATCATCAAGTTGTCCAGCTGACATGAGACTTCATGTCAAAGCAGGTACATGACGTACATCCTACATAACAAAATTGCTGCCAGAAGGAAACTGTAGCCTAACATCACCAATGCCCACAATATCAAGAGAGCTGTCATCACCCAAGCGCACAGAACCCGAAACAGTACGGTATGAATGAAACCACTCTCGACAAGGTGTCACATGAAAGGACACACTTGAGTCCAAGAGCCAACACTGTGCATACATAGAGTGTATCTCTGTTATGTGCGAAGCACTAGAAGAAGCTGCAAGGATATAATCATCATCAACATCCTTAGGCTGCATAACATTGATTTCTTCAATTTTAACACTGGACTTTACAGGCACTATGCTGCAATAAGAAGACTTATACTGCACTTTGTCTTTCCCCTTATCTTTGCGCCTTTCATTGCACAGTTCATGGCATTGTGGCCTAATATGGCCCTTTTTTCCACAATGGTGACAAGTAACATCTGCATTCCTGCCATGGGATTTGTTGCGTGACTTCCCACGAGACTTGGACCAAGATTTCTAAGAATCCCGTCCACGGCCACTGCCACTGCCATGCTTTCCATATCCATCATTCCTGCCTCTAAGTGTCATAGCATGCGACACACAAGAGGCATCCAAATTCTTATGATTAACCTCTTCCTGCAGAAGAGTACTCTCAACATTAGATAATTTCAAGGTAGCAGCAGAGGCACATAATGCAATGAGAAATACATCCCATGACTCATTAAGAGTACCAAGCAAGAAAAGAGGAGTGACATCCTCTGCAAAAGTGATGTCCTGTGAAGTCAAGTTCTTAAATATAGCATGGAACTGGCTCAAGTGAGTAGACATGGTCACATTCTCCTTCATGCGCAGATCCATAAGTTGCTTCAGCCAATACATTTGACTCGCTAGACTTTTCTTGTCATAGAGATTCTTGATTTTATCCCACAACTGCCATGCACTCTGTTCTTCCTCAAATACATTGTAATGAACCTATTCTGTGAGAGTTAATACAATAGTGGACTTGCATAACTCATCAAGCTCAAACCATTCCTCATCTGGCATAGTTGCAGGCGGCTACTCGCCGCTGAACCTCAATGGTTTAATATGCGATTTCTGCACCAATACCTGCCAAATCTGGCTCTTCCAATAAGAGTAATTCGTACAATCAAGCTTAGTGATGTTGAGAATAGCATGATCAAAGGACGAACTCGCCATAATGCAGGCTGGAAGACTGTAGATAGTTCAAAAACTGCTTGCTGTTTACTGCAGAAAATGACAAAAAAATCACCAAAATCGAGAGAAAATGGCAAGAAAAGTGTAATCAAAGCTGCTGTCCACCAAGTACTAGTGAAAGTACATCATTTTAGAATATTTCAGCATGAAAAATCCATGTCAGTCCGAAGTTATATGCTTGCTGTAATAAATGGCAGCAGGATAGTGTGAGAGACAATTGCTGACCAAATCACTGCACCAAGTCAATAAATGATAGCCAAGGCATGACCAGCCATAAACGGGCATAAATCATCACCAAACAGTCATTAAGACCCTGAGCAAACACCCAAACATGTCACCAAAGCATCTGTAAGAGTAGGCATATCCCCTGGATAGTAGGGCAAAGTATACATAACACTAGCAAGATTTGACACTAGTAGGTATATGCTCACTAGAGTGCAAAGCCCAAGCTTAGGTCAAAAGTAATTCCAAGATATCAGTGCATGAACCATGCAACATGTAAGTGTAAGAGATCCCAAAGTCTCAAGTATCTGCAAAATTCTCAAATAGCATAAACCTCTTGCTCAACAACTCAAGCAAACTAGGTCAAAGTACCAAAGACATGTAACCAAGACAATGCCTCAATAGCATCCAAGGTCGTAATGAAAAAAGCCAAGTCGTAATGGAAAAATCCAAGTCAATGTCCAATTGCTCAAGGGAATACTCAAATGAATGTCGAGACGAGCTCAAACAACTACCATCCACAGCCAAAGCATAAAGCATTCACCAAGACATCATAACCCGTACACTGGTGAAGAGCACCCTGCCACGGCACGAATAGAACCACGAACCGGCTAAGTAGAGGCTGCAAATACATTGCTGGACACAAAACCTGCAAGAAACCTCTTCTTCCTCACCAAGAACCATGCTCTCCAAACACACAAGAGAGAGACACACAAGAAATTTGACAATTCTTCCATTCTCACCCTCTTCCTCTTCCTCACTCTCCATTAGAAATGAGCATGAAGCACAAGAGAGGGAAAACAAGAACAAGAAGGCAAGAGTTGTGCCAAAATGAGAGAGGAAGAAATGAACCGTGAGAGAAGAAGATAAAGGAAGAGAGAGGGTGTAACCACCTCAACCTCCCACCTCCCCAAATCCCACGGATGCAACCACCTCCTTTTCCTTTCTTGAATTATAAAATTTACATACATTGGCTAAGGTCTAAGAGACCTTTCAATTTTTGGAATGAGACAAAAGGGTTTGACCTTTCCTTTTCCTAGGAATATTTTATAGTGTGTCTCTTTTGGACTACACATTTTACATTGCTTCATATAATGATTTTTTTTCACAAGAGAGTACAAAAGCTAAATGCCATTTCATAAAAGATGTTTCCATGTTGAGCACATTTTGGTGCCTATTTTTGCACATATTTCTTGGTCATCATTCCTCCCATGCTTAAGTGTGAAGCGTCCCCGCGAACAAACTTGAAGAAGAACCACAATCAGCTCTTAGAAAAGTCTTTGTCTTCATCTTTGTCTTTGGTCTTCATTGTCTTTGAATTGTCATTGGATTTGGATAGGAAAATAATCGCAAAAATACACACACAACTAGGACGTTGAAGCCTAGGTTTAAACACATGCCAAATAAAACTACAAGAAAATACCCAAAAGATAGGGCTTTTCAACAATTTGAGCACAAGAACAAGGTCACACTCAAGTTAGAATGAAAGATAACCACACTATAAAGCTCATGAAGAAAACCCGAAAAAGATATTACATGTAAGCACACCCTTATGAAGGATTTTAAAATAGAGTTCTCCCACCCGAAAAAATAAATTTATATTTGCAAAGGAAAGGAAGGTAAGTTTTATGGAAATCTAAAAGAACAAAAATTGACGAAAAGGAAATTCTTGGAAATTTTGTTATGTGTAATGGATGATGGTCTTGTTGCAAGAAGGGTTGAATGAAGGATAACAAGAAGATATGCATGTGAACCACCAACAAGGTTGTGTAATTGAAAATCTTAATTATCAAGGGTTTTTTTAAAGGATTATCTTGAAAATGAATAAACAAGAGGCCTGTAACTGCCGCGTGATGATGAGAGGAGAAGACGACGCCCGCAGAGCGTGAAGCTTGTTGAGTATCCGTTGTCTTTCAGGTCTGAGGCCGCAGCAGCAGACGATGGTGCTGCGAGGCCCTTGCGGTGGGTCCTGTGGCGATAGCTGCTGCTGCTTCTTCTGCGTTGGCACGACGATGATGATGCTGAGGGAGAGGAGAGACGCCGCCCTTCCTTCTTGGGGGGAGATAAGGGGTTTGTGGTCGTTGGACATGAGGAACTACCCTCACCTCTTCCCTTTGCCCTTGCCAGTCTGCTTCTTCTTCTGCGCAATATTGATTCTTAGCGCCTACCCTCTCCCACACGACCTTGGAGGAACTCTGCAATGATAGAAGGCGTGTGGGTGTTCACGCTAGTGAAGCAACTAGGGCGAGAGCCCGTGCAGCAGCTGGAGTAGGTTCAAGGAGGTCGCACTGGACACGGTCAACTAGACTCCATTTGACACCAGCTTTGTCACCAATCTCCTGCTAGTTCATGGCACCCTCGAATCTGACTAGAGTCCCTTGTTGGTCGGCACCACCTCCTACCTCGTCCGCTCCTATGCAGCTGTTTCCTTGGGTGATGGCAGCCTTCTTCATAATTATTTAAGCACAGAAGAAATGACTAAAAATAAATAGCAAGAATAGGGGTTTAACGACCCATCTTATTCTCTATCTTTTCAGTGATAAAGCCATTCTCTTCTTGAATTTAGAGAATCGATCTCTTCATCTTGAAGATGTCGCTAAGAATGGAGCTTTCCATGACCCAAATCTGACTGCAAACCCTTTGAATCTCTTGCAAGTTTCATAGCCACCTCTTTCCCGGCCAGTGCACCAAATGAAGAGCACCTTGCCACGGCACAAATAGAACCACGAACCGGCTAAGTAGAGGCTGCAAATACATTGTTGGACACAAAACCTGCAAGAAACCTCTTCTTCCTCACCAAGAACCATGCTCTCCAAACACACAAGAGAGAGACACACAAGAAATTTGACAATTCTTCCATCCTCACCCTCTTCCTCTTCCTCACTCTCCATTAGAAATGAGCATGAAGCACAAGAGAGGGAAAACAAGAACAAGAAGGCAAGAGTTGTGCCAAAATGAGAGAGGAAGAAATGAACCGTGAGAGAAGAAGATAAAGGAAGAGAGAGGGTGTAACCACCTCAACCTCCCACCTCCCCAAATCCCACGGATGCAACCACCTCCTTTTCCTTTCTTGAATTATAAAATTTACATACATTGGCTAAGGTCTAAGAGACCTTTCAATTTTTGGAATGAGACAAAAGGGTTTGACCTTTCCTTTTCCTAGGAATATTTTATAGTGTGTCTCTTTTGGACTACACATTTTACATTGCTTCATATAATGATTTTTTTTCACAAGAGAGTACAAAAGCTAAATGCCATTTCATAAATGGTTTGAGTATGAGTTATGAGGTTTTGATGACCTTCTGTAACCTTCTGTAGGTCTTCTGTAGAGCTTCTACTTCTGTTCTGTTTCTGTTCTGTTCTGTACTGTCTCTGTTCTGGTACTGTTCTGTAGACTGTTCTGTAAGTGTACTGTGGAATGTATGTGTGATTTTGGGAAAGTTTTCTAGCCTTGGAAAGAGGTGAATACAAGTGCAAAAGAGCTGAAAGAAGTGGAAGAAGTAGCTGCTGAAGACTCAAGAGAAGACTAGAGTGAAGTGACAGTAGTGAGCTGTGAAGAGACACTGTAGTGCCTCTGGTGACCTTTCATATCAGACATACCTCTTGGGAGGGGTATCCACGACCTAAGAGTGATTATTGAGAGTAATTTTTGAGAGATTGTAGTGAGGATATGATGTATTATTGATGGAGTGAGATAGAGAGAGTCAGAGATAGCCAATTCTACTGAAATAGAGTGATTGTATATGAGAGATTGAGAGAGAAGACTATGAAGATATTGAAGATGAATACTATGTGATGTATTTCCATTCAAAGATGGTTTTAGAAATTATAGGGAAGGCAATTTCCAGCAGAAAAAGTTCCAAAAATTGGCAACTGGCAAAAGGAAATTTTAGAAATTTTTCTGAAATTTTTTAATGGAAAAATTAATGTAGTGATTAATTAAGTCACATTAATCACATTAGTCACATTAGTCAATTAAGTCATAAGTCAGGTTAGGAGGAATAAGTCAGGTTAGTCTACCTAAGGCTAGTCTGGTAAGTCTACCTAAGTCGAGTCTGGTTAGTTAAGTTTGATTAGGTAAGTTCTAACTAACCTAGTCAGGTTAGTTAAGTTTGATTAGGTTAGGGCTAACTAAGTCTAGTTAAGACTAACTAACCTGAAGTAGGTTAGTGGACTAACTATAGGTAGGTTAGAGTTAACCTAACCCTAGTTAAATAAGTATTAACCTAACCCTAGTTAAATGTTGACTTAGGTTAGTGGTTAATCTAACTTAGGTTAGTGATTAATTAAACTAAGGTTAGTAATGAACCTTAGTATGGGAGGAGGAGAAGATGGGGGTGGTGCAGGCGAAGGGAGATGGAGGTGGTGCAGGCAGCGAGCCGGCCAGGCGGGGCGGCGTGTCGGCGGAATGGACGGCGACGGCGGCGCGGCGGCGGAATGGACGGCGACAGGGGCGATCCGGCGAGGCGCGGGCGACCAGGCGGAGCGGCGGCTGAAGGCGACGACGGCGACCAGGCTTCAGCGACTCGGGCGCGGACGGAGGGCAAGGAGGGGAAGGAGAAGGGGAGGAAGAGGAGGAGGGAGTCGGCAGGAGAGAAGGGAGAGGGAGGAGGGAGAGGAATAGGAGGAGGTGGTGGGCGGCGTTTGGAGGAGAAGGCCGCGGGCGGTCGGGTGGAGGAGAAGGAATAGGGGAGGGGAAGGAGGAGAAGGCGTGGAGGGAAGGCGCAGAGAGGAGGAGAAGGAGTGAGGGGAGGGGAAGGAGGAGAGGGAGAGGAGAGAAGAAGGGAAGGAGAGGAGGTGGAGATGGAGGGAGAAGAGGGAGGGAGAAGAAGAGGAGGAGAGGGAGGTGGAGATGGAGGACGCACAGAGAGAGAGAGAGAGAGAAAGAAGAGAAAGAAAGAGAAAGAGAGAAAAGAGAGAGAGAGAAGGGACGGTTGGCGGGAGGGGTTGTCCGTTTGTTTTTTTTAAATTATTATTTTTTTATTTTTTAAATAAAAGGTGGGCGGGCAGGTTGGGGTGGGCAAGGGGTCTAAAAGGGGGCGTATCCCCGTCCCGCGCACGTGCGCGGGACGGGGGGAAAAAAATTTGCCGTGACGGGATTGGAATGGCGCGAGGAAGACGGTACGGGGTACGCGGACACGACCGGGGCGCGTGGAGACGCGTTAAATCGAAAAAGGGCGCGTTCACGCGCAAAACGGGCGCGAGAAAAAATGGAAAAATAAAGAAAAATTAATAACTCCCAATCCGGATGTCAAAACGAAATAGCGTAAAAACGAAAAGTGGGCAGGACGACAGGGGGGAAACAAGAAAAATATGGGACGAGGGTTCCGGGAGGGATAAAGGGCGGTCACGTGCAAAAAACACAAAAAACGAACCAAAAATGCAATTTTAAAAATTAATATCGAAAGATCCGTGCATCGGAATGAGGTGCAGAAAAAAGGAAAACTGTGCAGAAAGATGTGTCCGACAATCCTAGTACGTCAAAACATAATTCCGACTAAGGTAAGACGCGTTCACATGGGAAAAACCCAAAAAACAAACTCGAAAATGGGATCAGAAATTAATATCGGACAAACCATTCACCGGAATGACATGCAGTAAGAAGGAAAAATGTCCACAGAAAGGAGTGGCACAGGGTTATCATGTTAAACCGCAGTTCCGGCGGAAGTAGGAGGCGTTCTCATGTGAAAAACTCCAAAAATACTCCCGAAAAGTCATTAAAAAATTAATAAGTAAAAATCCAAACGTCGAAAAAGGGTGGAGGAAAAATGAAAAAGATAGGGGAAGGCATGGGGACACGGCTGTCAAATCAAATTGGAATTCCGATGCAAATAGGGCAGGTTCTCATGGAAAAATGTCAAAAATACACACGAAAAAGGCGCGAAAAACCCGGAAAATTAATAATGGACAAACCGTGTATCGGAATGATGTGGAATAAAAAGGAAAAATGTTAGGGGAAAAGCGGTTGTCAGGGCTATGATGTCAGATCACGGTTTCGAAACAAGAAAAGTACGTTCACATGGAAAACCGGCTAAATTGCGTAAAATGCTTCAAAAATTAATAACTCGAAAACCGTGCACCGAAACAGGGGTAGGTAAAAAGGAAAAATAGTCAGTTCAATGGGGGGAACAGGGCTATAAGGTTGGATTGGGACTTCGGTGAACGTAGGATGCATTCACATAGCAGGACCTCAAAATCAGGAAATGAAGGAAAACTGCAAGGGAACAGCCCCAAGGGTGGGTGGAACATAACCGGGTGGGTGGGAAGGGTCCCCAGGAGGGTAAAAGCAAGGCAAGGCATTCATGCATGAGCAAGATAAGGCATATGCAAAGGATATGCAATGTAGACGCGCAGGGACGCGTCCCCAAACTTAAGACCTTAACGGATAGGGTTAACTGAGCAACAGGGACCTAGGACCATGCCACAGACCATCCACTAACTTCCCCACACTTAAAACATGGCCAGCACGAAGAAACCAAAGTGTAGGGTTAGAAAAACTTGGCCCGTTTCGTCAAGAATCAAGGTTGAGTGTCGATGGCACGTCCAGTGTTGTTGTCAACTGCAGGAGGGACCAAGGCATCTTCTTGGCACACGTTCGACATGGCAGGGACCACGCGGCCGTACCCAGGGAGGTAGCTGATGGAAGGAATCGTAGGAAATTCGTCGATGATGAGGGATATTACACTCAACTCACAATCACTCAAACGAGATGAAAGAACAGTCACTCGCCCCATGACTAATATCACTCGTGGAAGAATGATTAAAACCCATATCTCATACCCGGTTTAGGAATCGAAAAAGGGGGGAATGGTGCAGAAGGAGTATGCCAGGGTGCACAGTTGATGGTGCATTAGTGCGTCCAACCCGTCTGGCATAGGTGCAAGGAGGAAGGCAAGGGAGCCTTACAGTGCAGTGTACAGAACAGGGTGATGTGTCTTGTGTTGACGGCAAAAATCCATCCCGTGGGTGCATAGGGAAATGGGAACATACCTGACTCCAAGTGTCGTAACGTCCCTCAATCTCACCTCTCGGTAATTGATTGAAGAAACTCCAGTCACACTCAACCCACCCTCTATCTCACGCTCGGTTGATAGATACAGAAGGGCAGCCTTTTCCTGAAACCCATTAATGTAATCCTCATAGTCACTTGTGCAAAGGTTGTATGCCTTGTGCGCATTTGATGGTGCAACTGTGGATCCCTCCCTGTGCCGGCATACGGTGTGAGAAGGAAGGCAAGGGAGCCTTATGGTGCAGTGCACAGAAACAAATTGTGCTTTGTGCATTGAGAGGCCCATCCCGTGGGTGCAACACTTCATTCACACTTCTCACCTCTCATTTGATTTGAAGGGAAAAGATTGGTCTCTCGCCCCACCCTCTGTCTCACTCTCTGTTGATAGATACAGAGGGCAACCATACTCTCTTCCCCATCCGGTTAGGATGAAAGCTCACATCACTCAATTGTTTGTCGATGAAGATCGCGTCATCAATTGTTAAAGAGGCGTACCCAAGGAGGTAGCCATCAAATCGAATATTGTGTTGGATAGGAACATGCCGTCTGCTAGAGGACAGTTAGTCACTTTGCAAAGAGACCCATGACACAGCGTACCAAGGGAGGCAGCGTCGGAATTGGATCCGAGGGATATCAATTAATGAATCCATTTTCTGGACTGCTGGGTGTTACCACCTTTTCCACAGCCAGCTTCCCGCCCAAGGGTGTTTACCACCTTTTCTTGGAACGAGGCCTGCTATGACAGGGAATTGCTTCCTTTTCTCTAATAACAGATTTGTTTTTTTTTTTTCTTTTTCTTTCTTCTTTTTTTTTCTTTTCTTTTTCTTATTTTCCCCCATTCCCGAGGGTGTTTCCACCTTTTCTCGAAGAATAGGTCGGCATGACAGGGACCTAAGTCCTTTTCTCCCATGACCGATATATTTTGTTTTGTTTTTTTTTTTTCAATATTGAGCAAGGGAATGGCAGAACTACCATTTGTCAGAACCCACCTCGCCACTGTCGCTGGTGGAAAATAGAAGATAAGAGATCAAGGCTGAAAGGGGGTTTTGAGGGGACAGAGGGTTGCGTCCACCTCATCAGGAGTGATTGAAGAACGGCTAACAGAAGTAACATCATAAGAAGTACAGTGCCGCGCCAACGAGGGAAAGGATCAAGTGTCCGTAATTGTCAAGATCCCCAAGGAGGGAAGTACTTCTTCAGGCGATATCCATTGATCAGAAAGGGATCATCAGAGGCATCAACGGTTTGTATTTGAACAGAACCATTAGGGTTGACTGCAAGTACCTTATAGGGGCCCATCCACTGCTGTTGGAGCTTGCCAGGAAACTTGCCAAAGCGTGAATCATAGGCTAGGACCAAATCACCTTCTTTGAACTCTTTGTGCTTGATGAAGCTATCATGGTAAGCCTTGCGTCGAGCTTGCGTGGCTTCCATGCACTGTAGAGCCATCCTACGAATTTCGTCCAAACATTCCAAGTGCAGGAGACGGCGTTGCAGTGAATCGTCATTCCCCAAACGCTCTTTGATCACCACTCTCAAAGAGGGTAGTTCCAGTTCAACAGGAAAAACTGCTTCTGTACCATACACCAGCTGGAAAGATGTCTGTCCTGTTGCTGCTTTATGGGAGGTTCTGTACGCCCAGAGGGCCTCTGTAAGTCGATCGTCCCAATCACGACGATGTGCGGCAATTGTTCTTGTCAGAATCGAGCAGAGGATGCGATTCGTGACTTCGACTTGGCCGTTGGCTCTGGGGTAATAAGGAGTGGACTTGCGATGGCGGATCTTATACAACTCTGTCAACTCTTCCATGACTTTGTTAAGGAAATGAGTGCCTCTGTCACTTACCAGCTCTAAGGGACTGCCAAAACGGGTGATGATATTCTCATACATGAACAGGGCCACGCTGTTACCATCGTCCCGCTTTAGGGCTTTAGCTTCACACCACTTTGTGACATAATCCGTACATACGAGGATGTATCTATTCTGCTTCCTTCTGGTAGGAGGATCGATCGGACCTACGAAGTCGATGCCCCACTTCTCAAACGGCTTTAAGGGAAGGATAGGTTGCAGTGGCATGGCACTTGTCTTCGTGGGTTTCCCCATTCTTTGACAAGCATCACATCTTTTACAGTAATCATAGGAATCTTTGTGAATGGTAGGCCACCAATATCCTGCTAGCAGAGCCTTCCTGGCTGTAGCTTCTCCTGCAAAGTGACCTCCACATGGCTCGTCGTGGCAAGCCTTCAGAACAATCCCAATCTCTTCTCCTGCAACACATCTTCTGAGCACTTCATCTTTGCCCTTCTTGTACAGTGCACCGCCTAGCAGAGTGTAGGGGGCTGATTCTAGCATGAGCTTCTTCCTTTCCCGACTAGAAATACCAGGAGGGTACTGTTGGGTTGCCAGCAGATTGGCAATGTCCGCATACCAGGGAGTGACAGTTTCTACCAAGAATAGGGAAGCATCAGGGAGGTCTGGATCATCCTGCTCCTCGTCTGCAGTTTGTGGGATACGCGACAGATGATCAGCCAGAACATGGGAACGACCAGGCTTAGTAATCACCTCAAAATCAAACTCCTGGAATAGAAGGAGCCATCTCATCATTCGTCCTTTCACATCTGCTTTGTTCATCAAGAAGGACAGGGCCTCATGATCCACATAAAATTTAAAGTGGGTAGATAGGAGGTAATGGCGAAACTTCTCCAGGGCAAACACCATTGCCAAGCACTCCAGCTCGGTCACTGTATAGTTTCGTTCCCTATCAGTGACTTTTCGGCTTGCATAATAGATTGGTTGATCCAGCTTCGAGGGGCCCTTTTGGCAGAGGACAGCACCTAAGCCTTCAATTGATGCATCAGTGTGTACGTGGAACTCTTTCGTCTAATCAGGAGGTTGTAGAATGGGTGCCTCTATCAGACACTGCTTCAGAGTGTGGAAGGATTTGTCACATTCTTCCATCCAAGTAAACTCTGCATCTTTCCTCAGAAGCTTGTGCAAGGAAGTTGCCTTTGTCGCAAAATGGGCTATGAACCTTCTGTAGTAACCCACATGGCCTAGGAATCCCCTCAACTGTTTGAGGTTGGTGGGTGCTGCCAGAGCTGCAATCTTTTCAATCTTTGCAGGGTCTGTTGATATCCCTTGTGCTGAGACAATGTGGCCCAACAAAACTCCAGAAGAGACCCCAAAGATGCATTTGTCGGGGTTGAGGGAAATCCCATACTCCCGGCATCGGTCAAAGCATTGTTCCAGGTGTTCCCAGTGTTCACTGATCAAGCTATAGACACAGAAGTCATCTAAATATACCTCAATAAAGTCGTGCAGATGATTTTGAAATGCGGCCATCATGACTCGTTGGAAAGTAGCAGGGGCATTGCAGAGCCCAAATGGCATCACTCGGTAAGCGTAGGTCCCCCATTCTGTGGTGAAGGTTGTTTTGGATTGGTCTTCTTCTGCAATTTGGACTTGGTTGTATCCACTGAATCCATCCAGGAGAGAATAAAGCTCATGTCCTGCTGAGAGCGGAATTTAGGTGACGGGAAGTGCTTAAAAATAGCTAAAAATTATGAAGATCAAGGGAAAAATATTCACTGTCAAAGGCGGCGGCTCGATCTAGGACGATTTTAAGCGCCAAAGTGCTTTAAAGGCGCCCGAGCGACACTTGTTGATTTTTCATAATTTTTCAGACAGTCGTGCGGGTTGACACAAGCTACTGGCCAATGCGGGATGCTAAGCCGGACGCCCAGGATTTTTCAGAGCTCGATTCCGAGTCCGGACGGGGAAATGGCCAAGAAACCGGTCAAGATGCGAAGAGGTGGACAAAATTTGGCCAAAATGGGCAAGTGACCCTTGGGAGCCCAACATTTAAATGAAGCATGACATTTCACATGAAATGTGAATGAAGGAATCGTGGAGAGGAGCACGCAGAGAGGCGCCGAAAAATGCGCTCCAATGTTGATCATGCCATCTCTAGCCTGCAAACAACCCCTGCAACTAATCACTGCCCCTCATTCCCTCCTGTATGCTGATCATTTCGCCGCCCTTCGCCCGTCGAATGATGGCCTGGTTTGAAATTTCTGATTCTAGTCTTTCTCTCTCCTCCCTCTCTCTCTTCTAAGAGGCAGTTCATGTGTGGGAAGGAGCAATGAAGAAAGAATGATGGAGGCTTGTCCGGCATGGACCGGATTGCTCCACGGGCTGAGAATGGTGATTTGTGATGTTGCTGGACATGGAGTGCTGCTGTTTTTTCAAATTTACAGCCATGGAAAAAAAACCCGAAACACGCGTTTAAGCGGTAAACTAAAAAATTACAAAGGAAATTTAGTGTTTTATGCTTTTGATTGATGGAATGCCGTTCATATGGACTAAGATTTGATTATGCTGCTGATTCTTCTGAGTTCTTACTGTTTATAACCAGAAATTATGAAAAACATGCATTTCATGGCTCGAAATAATGTCAAGAAACCCGAAAACCATGAACAATGGGGAAAAACAAGGGTTTTGGGCATATAAATGGGGAAAACCGTCGATACACATCAACTAATCTTTCAATTTTGTTGCAAATGAACTAAGGGCCACAGCCCACAAACTGGTTTTCATTTTCAGCAATTTAAAAAGTACAAGAAAATGAAGAAAATGGCGGGAAAATGATAAAAAAACCATGAAGAATAGGGGAAAAATACATTTGGGGCTACGAAAAATATAGAAAAATAGGATTTATGTTTGTTGATGTATAGCAAGGCTGGGGCATGAAGTTATGCTTCAGTTCAGCCTTGTTTATATGTTTTAGTGCTTGTTTCCTTCCTTTCTCCACATAAAATGACAAGGAAACCCTAAAAGAAATGAATGTAATGATGCACTATCAAAACGGGGAAGGGTAGAGTTGTGGAAAAAATGGTTAAATGCCGCTGAGCATGAGGAATAATTTGCTGATTTTATATGCATTGCATCTAGGACGGAATAATAATGATAAAAATTAAAACCTAGTAGCACGAAGATCACTTCGGTGCTAGGTGTTGCAGCGAAGCACAAAGCGGTTAGAAAGAAAAACATGAAGGAGATGTTTTGCACTTGCACGCTGCTGGTTTTTAAAATGTTTGAGCACTAGGCATCCACCTCTTTGCATGATCATTTAGAGGAAATTAAAAGTATCAGAGTTAGCTCCTGGACATGCATAGCAATTGTTTTCAGTAGGCCTGTGACCCACCGTTGAGAGCGTGAGGTTCCTATGCTGTAGGATAGACGAGGGTTATAGGGGACAGCAAGTGAGGAAATGGTACATTCCTGGATACGCTTATTTGGTACCTTGAGTGACGTTTGTGCGAAATGTCTAAATGTTGAGCGGCGCATCGAGGGGCCAATCCCCAAGGTGTAGGAGAGTCGCAGAGGGTTGACGGCATTCAGCCGTAGGAGGAACCCCATGTGTATGTGATTCGAGCCTTTTGGCTATGTGGAAGGGACTCCCTCTGAGGAGCAATATTGGGTTAGGATCAGTTGGACTACAACGTATTACAAACGCAATGTGTAGGAAGGCAGAGATTTTGATAGACGCTCCTGGCCGCGAGGCCGAGGGGTTGTCTTGTGCATAGTGACGAGGTCCGGCTAGTGCATGAGCCAGTGCCGGCCCGTTTTTAGGTCCATCAGTGGTGCGTCTGCCGGGAGCTGCTTAAAAGTGGCGGTTCTCGAATCCTGGTTGTTTAAGGACCAACTAGCAGTTTATGCCAGAGGATACTGAGCTTGATCCGTTATTTATTGATAAGCATCGTCTAGCAGAAATCCAAAAGCAAGAAAGAGACGAAAGAGCTAGGCGACGTGCTGAAATTTTTAGGAGATATTCCCCTAAGCGTAGCGGTGCTGAACCCTTACGAGGGAGTGGATCTAGTGGTCTTAGGACCACAAGCAGTAAGTTAGGAGAAGGTGGAAGCTCTAGTGCTCCCCTTCCTTCCATAAGCCAGTCCACGTCAAGTACGGGAGGTGTAACCCCACTGGTCCCTATTCCTAGTGCAAATCCAATCCTCGTCATGGCGCAGCCTATTGCAATTCCAGCAGGAACGACGGATTTGCCGGCTCTAGGTTACCCGCTACCCATTTTTAATGGGCTAGTTGAGGAAGATGCGGAACTCCACATTAGGGAGTTTCAAAAGTTGATGTTTAACTGTCGCATTCAAGAGGAAGGACATTTAATGATGTTCTTCAACATGACTCTCAAAGGAAGAGCTGCTATATGGTATCATGGTTTAGAAGCCGGAACCATATTGAACATTGATGCATTTTATGGAGCTTTTCGAAGGGAGTTTGCCCCTGAAAGGGGTGGGCAATATTGGTTGCGTGTACTCAATGTGACCCGCCAAGATCCACACGAGGATATTCGTGCTTATGCGAAGAAGATAAAAGAGGTCTTCCGTAAGTTGGACACCTCTATTCCTATCCCCGCAGCTGCCCAATTGCAATATTTCCTACATGGGTTGGACTTTAATATCCAATTGCAGTTGAGTAGTGTCCCCTTGGGGGATATAGATACTGCCATTACACGAGCACAAGAGGTGGAATCCCGACTACAAGCAGCCTATGCTTCTCGAGGCAATTCGAATATGGGTGTAGTATTGGGAAACAATATGGCAATAGCCAATGGCAGTAGTGGCCAAGGGATAGCGATGGCTAACCCTAATGGGAGAGGGAACATGATACATAATGTCCCTTTATTACCAGCTCCCCCTAGCATGTCGATGCCGACGGGCAGTCAAATGGCTCCAAATGGTGGAGGCCAGGCGGTCAATTCTAATACCATGCCTGTGACTCAACAGCCTGTGCCTAATCGAATTGTTAGGCCGATTGAACGACATGGTAATGACCAAGGCTATGAGTAGAGTTCTTCCAATGTTCTTGGCGAGGTTAAGGACATGATGAAGCATTATACCGACATGATTACGGAGCAGTATCGACAAATAGCCGTTGATGTCAACTTCCTTAAAAAACAACAAAATTTGATAGGAAGTAGATACCCAGAGGAGGGTGCACCGTCGAGGTTTAGTTGCAAATGGTGTGGCGGGCAGCACTATCCAAGAAATTGCCCAAATGTTAAGTGCGACATTTGTGGAAAATCTGGCCATTTAGCAGCTACTTGCTGGAGTAAGATTAGTTCCCTCCAGCGAGGTAGTCGGCAACCCGGGCCTGTTAATCATCGTGCCCAAGGAAATGATCCCCAGCGAGAGGACGGGCCTAAACAAATACTTCAACGACCAAAGACTACAGTGGAGGAGCTACCAAGTGGTAGTGGGGTTAGTTTGATTGAGGCTGTACGCGTTAATGATGCTGAAACCTCTAATCTACGAGTTGTCCTTACAAGAGGTAAAAAGGGTAGAGAAGCCGACATGGATAAGCCTGTCGACGGGAACCCTAAACAAGGCGACAAAGGAACGCAAGTTTTGGATCCTGCCCTAGAAGGGGGACCTTTGAAGCCCGTAGAAAGTAGAGCCGATAAGGAACCACCCAAGAAGAAGGTGAAAGTTAAGAAAGAGGCAATAAAGCCGGTTCAACGACCTAAAGAGCGGATGGTTTGGCGTGAAAAGCGAGCTCTATCGAACTATCATGAATTCGATTTGGCGAGCTCTCTTTGCGAAGTCAAGCCGGATGTGAACCTCTTACAGCTTATTAAACTTTCCCCAGGAGTGCGTAAGGAATTTAGAAAGATCCTACGTACCGGGTATATTGTAGAACCTTTGGGTATTGTGTGAGTTGGTGATGACTGGTTCGAGCATGCTGAGAAGCATTGCCCAAGGGTTGCAGCCTATGTCGATGGGATATTAGTAGATTATGCTATTGTCGACACGGGATCATCGGTCAACATTATGAGTTCTGAACTGATGGAAAGGTTGGGTCTTGCGATTCAGAAAGATACCTCCACAATTCTCAGAATGGCAGATGATAGTTTGAGACAGCCGGAAGGCTGCATTACTAAGGTCCATGTCACTGTTGCAAATGTAGAATGCCTGTTGGACTTTAGGGTGATTCGTTTTGCAGGGCGGCCAAGTTACCAAGTATTACTTGGACGACCTTGGATCTTGCAAGCGGATTGCCAAGTTGATATACCTGCCGGTCGGCTAATATTCGGCAGAGGTGCCCAACGTGTGGTGGTTGATGCTTATCCTGAGTCCCCGCAGAGTGAGAGAGCTCCTCTATCTTCTACAGAATTGGAGACATTAGAAGATTTATCTGCTAGTGAGACATCATCGAGTGATGAGTCCAAAGAGGGATCCACCACGGAGGACATCTATCAGATCACTTTGAACGAGCCGATAGAGGGCCAAGAGCGTATAAGAGATGCAGATGTTATCGAGCTAGACCTTGGTACGCTTGATGATTCGCGGCCAATCAAATTAGGCTCTATGCTCAGCACAGCAGAAAGGGAGGACTATGTGGCCTTGATCCAGGAATTCCGTGATATTTTTGCCTGGAGTTATGATGAGTTGAGAGGCATTCCTCCTAGTCTTGCTGTTCATACAATTCCGTTGAAAGAGGGCAGTCGTCCTGTACGGCAGAAAGTAAGGCGTATGCCTTTCGAATTGAGGGACGGGCTGTTTGAAGAGTTACAGAAGCTTCGAAAAGCGGGTTTGATTTTTCCTGTGCAACACACGGAATGGTGTTCGCCAGTTGTGATTAGAAAGAAGAAGAATAATCAGATCCGTTTATGTGTAGACTTTAGGGAGCTGAATAAGCAGACAGTTAAGGACTACTACCCATTGCCATTTATTGACCAGATTTTGGATCAATCAGCGGGTAGGGAGATATATTCGTTTATGGATTGCTTTGCAGGATACAACCAAATGGCAATTGCAGAAGAGGACAAGTTGAAAACAACTTTTATCACCGTATTTGGTACTTTTGCGTACCATGTGATGGCCTTTGGTTTATGCAATGCGCCTGGTTCGTGGCAACGAACCGCCGATAAGACATTCGGTGACATATCCCCTGAAGAGTTGAGGGTGTTTATTGATGACTTAGGGGCCGCCACCGTGAGAGAAAGGCAGTTGATCATTTTGAGAAAATGCTTTGAGCGCTGTAGACAATTTTGCATCGCCCTAAACCCACGGAAGTGTGCTTTTGGAGTACCTTATGGGCTATTGCTGGGCCATGTGGTCAGTTCGGTAGGAATTGCGACAGACCCCGAGAAGGTGAAAGTTATAGTTGCCATGGGTCCACCACGCACTCCGAAAGAAGTTCATAGCTTTCTGTCTTCGGTTGGTTACTACCGTAGATTCATTAACGCCTTAGTAGAAAGAACGTTGCCACTTACAAATTTATTATCCTTTAGCTGTTCGTTTGTGTGGGGTGACCCTTGTAAGGTAGCATTCGAGGATGTGAAACAAGAGCTAGCAAGAGCGCCCGTTTTAAAAGCACCTAAAAGAGGTGAGGTGTTCTATATATTCTCAGCAGCCACCATGTATAGTATCAGCTGCTGTTTAGCCCAATTTTGGGAAGAGAAGTGGTACCACCCGATTGCTTTTGCTAGTCGGAAGCTGGGGGTATCCGAAATCAATTACACCTACATGGAGAAGCTGTGTCTAGCGATGGTCTTTGGGACCAAGAAGTTCAGGCATTACATTCTCTATGAGAAAGTCGTACTTTATACGAAGGCGGAGGGACTTCGACTATTGATGAATAAGTTACAGCCGCCTGATCGTTTAGCGAAGTGGTTGATCACTTTGCAGGAATTTGATTATGAAATCAAGAGTAAGCCACCAAGGTTGCAAGGCATCGTGGAATGTCTAGTGGACTTTGGGGAGCCGAAAGAATCTGTGGTTGAAGGTAGTGACATGGAGATGATATTTAAAATAGATACGGCATCTATTCCCTCCTGGTATGCTGCAATAACGCATTATTTATCAACAGGAGCGGCGGGATCCGAACTATCCAAGGCTGAGAAAAGGAAAATTAAGCAGCAAGCGTTAAAGTTTGCCTTGATCGCAGGTACATTATATCGGCAAGGGGTTGATGATATCTATCGCCGATGTGTGACGCCTGACGAGGTGCCATTCATTTTGGAAGAGTGCCATGATTCTGCTTGCGGTGGCCATTTTGCTGGACGGCTTACAGCACAAAAGGCTTTAAGAGCAGGTTATTGGTGGCCTGCCATCTTCCAGGATGCGTTTGCGTATGTTAAGAGATGCGATATTTGCCAACGACATGATAGTCGAGAGAATAGGAAACGACCACTCACCCCTATTATGGCGATACTTCCATTTGAGAAGTGGGGAATCGACTTTGTGGGTCCTATTACTCCGTCATCGACTACGCAAAAGCGGTACATCATTGTAGCAACTGACTACTTCACAAAGTGGTCAGAAGCACGTGCAACAAGGAAAGATGATGCTAAAGAAACTGCTAGTTTCCTTTTAGAGCAGATAATATGCCGGTTTGGTCCACCGAAAGAATTAGTGTCGGACCGCGGAACTCATTTCCTGAATAAGGTGATCAAAGGTTTGACAGAGTTGTGGAACATCAAGCATAACAAGACAACCCCATATAATCCGCAAGCCAATGGTCAGGTTGAAAGCACCAACAAGCAGCTTGTGGGCATCCTGTCCAAAATTGTGTCGGAAAAGAAACGAGATTGGGATAAAAAGTTATACGTGGCAGTGTGGGCCTATAATACGACTTTCAAACGAGCCACTGGCCATACCCCGTTTAAGTTAGTATATGGGGAGGAGTGTGTCTTGCCTTTAGAAATTGAGCTGCCGACCATTCGGTTTGCCATCAATCATTCTTTGAGCGATGAAGACGCTCTTTTTGAGCGCTTGACGACACTGGCCCATTTAGACGAGCTTAAGTTGCAGAGCTTATTGCACCAAGAAGTGGCGAAGCGCCGAATGAAGAAGCTACACGACCTCAAAGCCAAGAAATACACCTTCAAGAAAGGACAGCTTGTTCTGTATTATGACGCACGACGAGAATTATTCCCAGGCAAGCTAGAACCCAAATGGGATGGGCCCTATAAGATCGTTAGGATAGGAAAGAATAAATCTACAGTGTTGTTAGCTGACCTTGAGGGGATAGAATTTAAAAATAAGGTTAATCTTAATAAGATTAAACCTTATTACTTCTGATTGCACTAATGCTATGACTGCCTTGCAGGTCTAGGAAAGATTGATCAAACATCTGCAAGGAAATCGTGATAGAGGTTGATGGGTCGTCTGATCCCTTATTTAGAACACCCATATTTGGAACAGAGATATCATCAGGGAAAGCTCATTTGGTGGAGCAAAGGATACAAGGTGATTGAGCAAGAAGGCGGGACATTCATTTGGGAAATCACGGTCTTCTGCCATCACTGCCTACAACTTTTGACGAGCATCCCTGTTGAATTCAATGATGATGGAGGGATGGAGCCTACAGTCCACCCGTTGAATATGGTGAATTTCGATTACCATAATTACGAGTAGAGTTCAGGATGGCAGGATATGTAAACCCTTTATGGACGTACACCTTGTACTTTGATGGGGCGTCCAGGGGTCCATGCAAAAAAGGAAGTGTAGGAGTTGTCATCCGAGACCCCCGACGACGCATTGTCATGAAGTTAGCTGCTTATCTCGGGGCGAATTTTACTAATAATATGGCCGAATACAAAGCCCTGATCATGGGTTTGAATATTGCAAAGAAGGGTGGTATCCGCCAGTTGTTGGTGAAAGGGGATTCTCAGTTGGTTTTAAATCAACTCAATGGGACGTACATGGTGCGGAACCCGATCCTTTGTATGTACCATCATACTGCCATAGCCCTGCTAGACGAATTCGATCGAGTGTCTTTTCAGCTGATTCCACGGAATTGGAATCAGTTTGCCGATTCATTGGCTAATCTTGCGTATGAAGAGGACCTCTTCTTTAATTGTGGCCCTTGTCCCGATATATCTATTGATGGTGAGACGGGACCTGGTCGTTTGTGGGGTATGCTTTCTGAACATGCCCTCTTTGGCAGACGATGGTTGATTTGGGTGATGCAGAGGGTAAGCGAGACTCATCTACCTTTATTATCTCGGACCCACGGACTGATTCGACGACATGTGATGCGAACACCTCTTGCGATATACGCAGGAGGGATAGGTCATAATCTACTGCACCTAGTTTAGGGCTACAAGCCCTGTTCCCCTGGGAATAGTATGCTTTGATGTCTATCATGGTTGTTTCCAGGTGGATGTTCTGCATAGTATTGTTTGATTTCATTAGGCCAAGAGGGCCGATGCAGTTTTGTAGCAAAGTCATGTCTGATTTCATTAGGCCAAGAGGGCCATTTCCCTGTCTAGTGCGGGTGCGTTTAATTGGGTTTTTGTTTAGTGTTGTGCTGGACAGATTTCGTGGTTCGTGGAATTTGGTGGAGCCTGGAGGAGCCTTTGCTGCGATGGAAGCTTCTTTCGGCCACTCCAGGTGATATTTCTCCTTTACGAGTACCTTTCTTTCCTGTTATATGTGTATTTGTACTTGTCGAGGGGATACATTTTTTGGGGACCGGCAACCAAGGCATGAAGTCCCAGGTTTAGGCTACGTATGTTTGAGGGAGGTCGGAGTAGTCATTGCCTCCTGTAAAGACATTGTTAGACATTGAAAGACCTGTTTTAACAGGAAGTCCTAGTGGCCCTGTTCTGCTAACTTGCTAGGCAGCCGTTCTAGGAGTTTCTGTTAGTAGTGAGGCAGTTAGAGAAGCCTGCTAGAAGATAATAATAATGATGTCAAGAAATCCTGAATATCCTAAAAGATGAATATAAATGCGAAGGTGTGTAAAAAGGGGTTCTAACCCCTATCAATGAAAAGAAAAGAAATGAAAATATATAAGCAGTTGCTCATTGCCTTGCGAAGGCCTGGTAGGTTCCTGGGGACGAGTCAGACCCGGGGCCGATACCTTGTCTTCCTAGGGGTGGCTTCTTGCTGGAAAAAGTAATATCAAAACCAGGAAGGTTGGAGCGAAAATAAAAGTGAGCGTTAGAAAAGGATTAAGTGTCGCCTTGCGAGGGCTTGGTAGGTTCTTGGGTGCCGAGACAGGTCCTGAGACCGATGCCCTGTTCTCCTTGGGTCACTACGCTCAGCTCCCTCCTTTTTACATGCCCAAGTATGTTCATCCAATAAAAACCCTCAAAGAAGAGATATACTGAAAGACAATATCCTTTGCTCAGGCTATAGGAGTCCTCGCCTTGTAGGAGCTCCTAGTTGTGTTGTCTTTAGTTGGTCAGTAGTTCAGACTACCACTTAGGGCAACCTCTTTGATAGGTTTTTTTTGTTTGGCTGTGTTGGAGCAGCTGGTTAGTGATTCGCTTCAGATCTTCTATTAAATGATGCTAGGCCTACTCCTTGTGGATGTCATGCCTTGGTTTTTTCCAGGGGTAGGGGGAGAATTGTGCTGAGTTTTATGATGATAATTGTTTTGTATCAGTTTGATGCTTCTTTGGTTGTTTATGTGCAGATATGTTCGTGGATTCGACGGGCTGAGTCGCCCTATCCCGTGGTCGCCAATGAGAGCGGAATTTAGGTGACGGGAAGTGCTTAAAAATAGCTAAAAATTATGAAGATCAAGGGAAAAATATTCATTGTCAAAGGCGGCGGCTCGATCTAGGACGATTTTAAGCGCCAAAGTGCTTTAAAGGCGCCCGAGCGACACTTGTTGATTTTTCATAATTTTTCAGACAGTCGTGCGGGTTGACACAAGCTACTGGCCAATGCGGGATGCTAAGCCGGACGCCCAGGATTTTTCAGAGCTCGATTCCGAGTCCGGACGGGGAAATGGCCAAGAAACCGGTCAAGATGCGAAGAGGTGGACAAAATTTGGCCAAAATGGGCAAGTGACCCTTGGGAGCCCAACATTTAAATGAAGCATGACATTTCACATGAAATGTGAATGAAGGAATCGTGGAGAGGAGCACGCAGAGAGGCGCCGAAAAATGCGCTCCAATGTTGATCATGCCATCTCCAGCCTGCAAACAACCCCTGCAACTAATCACTGCCCCTCATTCCCTCCTGTATGCTGATCATTTCGCCGCCCTTCGCCCGTCGAATGATGGCCTGGTTTGAAATTTCTGATTCTAGTCTTTCTCTCTCCTCCCTCTCTCTCTTCTAAGAGGCAGTTCATGTGTGGGAAGGAGCAATGAAGAAAGAATGATGGAGGCTTGTCCGGCATGGACCGGATTGCTCCACGGGCTGAGAATGGTGATTTGTGATGTTGCTGGACATGGAGTGCTGCTGTTTTTTCAAATTTACAGCCATGGAAAAAAAACCCGAAACACGCGTTTAAGCGGTAAACTAAAAAATTACAAAGGAAATTTAGTGTTTTATGCTTTTGATTGATGGAATGCCGTTCATATGGACTAAGATTTGATTATGCTGCTGATTCTTCTGAGTTCTTACTGTTTATAACCAGAAATTATGAAAAACATGCATTTCATGGCTCGAAATAATGTCAAGAAACCCGAAAACCATGAACAATGGGGAAAAACAAGGGTTTTGGGCATATAAATGGGGAAAACCGTCGATACACATCAACTAATCTTTCAATTTTGTTGCAAATGAACTAAGGGCCACAGCCCACAAACTGGTTTTCATTTTCAGCAATTTAAAAAGTACAAGAAAATGAAGAAAATGGCGGGAAAATGATAAAAAAACCATGAAGAATAGGGGAAAAATACATTTGGGGCTACGAAAAATATAGAAAAATAGGATTTATGTTTGTTGATGTATAGCAAGGCTGGGGCATGAAGTTATGCTTCAGTTCAGCCTTGTTTATATGTTTTAGTGCGTGTTTCCTTCCTTTCTCCACATAAAATGACAAGGAAACCCTAAAAGAAATGAATGTAATGATGCACTATCAAAACGGGGAAGTGTAGAGTTGTGGAAAAAATGGTTAAATGCCGCTGAGCATGAGGAATAATTTGCTGATTTTATATGCATTGCATCTAGGACGGAATAATAATGATAAAAATTAAAACCTAGTAGCACGAAGATCACTTCGGTGCTAGGTGTTGCAGCGAAGCACAAAGCGGTTAGAAAGAAAAACATGAAGGAGATGTTTTGCACTTGCACGCTGCTGGTTTTTAAAATGTTTGAGCACTAGGCATCCACCTCTTTGCATGATCATTTAGAGGAAATTAAAAGTATCAGAGTTAGCTCCTGGACATGCATAGCAATTGTTTTCAGTAGGCCTGTGACCCACCGTTGAGAGCGTGAGGTTCCTATGCTGTAGGATAGACGAGGGTTATAGGGGACAGCAAGTGAGGAAATGGTACATTCCTGGATACGCTTATTTGGTACCTTGAGTGACGTTTGTGCGAAATGTCTAAATGTTGAGCGGCGCATCGAGGGGCCAATCCCCAAGGTGTAGGAGAGTCGCAGAGGGTTGACGGCATTCAGCCGTAGGAGGAACCCCATGTGTATGTGATTCGAGCCTTTTGGCTATGTGGAAGGGACTCCCTCTGAGGAGCAATATTGGGTTAGGATCAGTTGGACTACAACGTATTACAAACGCAATGTGTAGGAAGGCAGAGATTTTGATAGACGCTCCTGGCCGCGAGGCCGAGGGGTTGTCTTGTGCATAGTGACGAGGTCCGGCTAGTGCATGAGCCAGTGCCGGCCTGTTTTTAGGTCCATCACCTGCCACTGTGTCCAACAGTTGGTCTGCGAAAGGGATAGGAAAATGATCCTTCTTTGTCTTGGAATTAAGCTTTCGGAAATCCACACATATTCGCAATTTTCCATTCTTCTTGGGTACAACCACGATGGGTGAAACCCATTCACTGTTTGCCACTGGATAAATGAACTTGGCTTCCAGAAGCTTCAGCAGCTCCGCTTTCACCAATGTGGAATAATTCGGGTTCATTCGCCTCTGTCGTTGCCGTACTGACTTGGCATCAGGCTCCAAGTCAATATGATGTTGACATATTGTGGGATTAATCCCCTTTAGGTCTTTGTAAGACCACGCAAACACGTCCAAATTTTCTTTCAACAAGTTGTACAAGGTTGACAACTCCTCTTCTGGGAGACTGCTACCCACCTTCAAGTGGCGTTCAGTGCCTTCTGCATCCACAAAGGTTAACTGCCTTTCACCTTCTACTTCACGTATGAAGGTCCCGCGGACTGCTTCTGGATACAGATCCGACTCCTTCAAGGGAGTGGTGTCCTCTTCTGATGTCCCACTAGAACCCACTTCTTCTTTTGGTAGAGACTTAGGTTGCTCCTTAAGACGTTGGAATGGGATTAGAGCTGTTTCGGGTTTGGTTTCAAAATTAATTACGTCCTGGCTTGAAGACTCATCTTCTGATGATACATCCAGAAACGTCACATAACAGGGACCCTCTGATGCCTGTTGGGTTGGTGGGACTGGTGCTTGTTGGCACGGTGCATCATCATCATCTTTCTTTGGCAAGGATGGGTTAGGACGGCATGAGCCACTGCTAAAAGACGGCTTGTTCTTCTTAATCCATTTCTTATAAAGGTTTTGCATATAAGATGATCCATTTACTAGACCAAATGGTACCATTGCCATTCTGTCCCATAGCATGAGCTCATCGGCTTCTGATACTTCTGGAACTTCTTCTTCAATTGTATCCTCTTCAGGTGGGATAGACCCCTCTGGCTCACTTTCATCATTCTCTTCGTCCATATCATATCCATCCTCTTCTGTCTCTGTCTCTGCTTCTGCTTCTGTTCCTGTTTCTGCTTCTGCTTCTGCTTCTGCTTCTGTTTCTGTAGGAGCTCTGTAACAGAAGAACAGATTCTCTGTTTCCTCTCCTGCCTCTGTCTCTGCTTCTGTTTCTGCTGTGACCATGTAACAGGGAGAGCAGTACATCCATGCTTCTATCTCACTATCAGAAGTGATTTCAGAAGTCATTCCCGATTCAGGCAGGAAGTATTCACCCATTGATAATGGCTTTGCATCTTTTGGAAGTCGGCTTACAGTATCCACTGTTAAAGAATGTGCCACTGTTTTCTTGGGAAGGATCTATTTGACAGCATCTTCGTCTGCTGATGTTGCATCTGTAGCCTCGTTAGGGGAATCAGAAGATAATTCCAAGGAGGTGGATCCATGTCCTTTTTGAGAACCATACAGTTTCAGCACCACTTTATTGGGTCCTCTACCCAAGGTCAAAGTTCCTTTGAACCAATCCGTCCTTGCTCTGGCTTCAAAAAGCCATGGTCTGCCCAGTAACAGAGGATAGGATGTACCATAAGAGTTTGGCTTCACCACCAATTAGGTCAGCCAATAATCTTTTCCAGCCACAGTAGTCTTCACATATGGGAGAATGCCCAAAGGCTTGATTCTACTCTGATCCGCCAGTCTGATGAGCCATTGGGTTGGTTGCACACCTTGTAGGCCTAGATCCTTCATTGTCACATCCGTCATAATGTTCACTGATGAGCCACCATCAATCAGTGCATTTGAAATAAAACAACCTTCTATCCACACGCCAGTCTCTGGAGTACCCGGATCTAGGAAAGCATTAGCCACATCCACTTCTTTTACAGGCTCTGGAGCCTTGTTGGACTTTGTCACTGTTGAGGGAGCAATCCTTAAACCACGTCTTTTCGTCAGTATACTTTTGAATCTTTTCCGGCAACTGGGGGACAACATCAATAATTGTCGGAATGTGAGGTTTGGTTTAAAGGTATCTAGATCTCTGACTAGATCGTATTCCTTAATAGGATCCACTGGCTTTTCTAATCGGTTAGGGAATGGGGCAACACCCATTTTCATTTTTCCTCTTTCTTCCATCAGAGGAATTACAGGAGCTTCTTCTGCCACTTGTGGCACTTCCTCCTCTTCTATATCCTGGACCTTTGGTCCTGTCTCTGTAACTGTCTCTGTAACTCTCTGTGGCACTGTAGGGCTCTGTACGGCATTGTTAGGCTCTGTTCTGTTCTGTTCTTCTGGTGGAAGATTGAACTTCACTGTTCTGGCAGGAGGGTTATTTTCTTTCTGGATAGGTGGTTCCTTCTGCTTTGCACGAGTGATGGCAGCAACTTCCAATTCCACTAAATTGGAGGTAGGCTCTTGGGCCTTGGACGGACTATCAGTAGCACTGTTTTTCACTGGGGCTGGGCTTGGACAGTCTTTTGCAGTGTGGCCTTCTCCTTTGCATCGACTACATAAGGGCTTGTAATCCACTGACCTTCGAGGATTTAGACAATTTGGTGAGATGTGTCCCTTTTCTCCGCATCTGTAACACTCCACTTCTGATCTCTGACCACCGCCAGACTGTCTTCCTCTGTAACTTTGAGAGGGAAATCTTCTGGGTTCGAAATTAGGACCAAACTCTCTAGGCTTGGGTCCAATATCTTGTGTTGTCATTTTGGATTCCAGCAAGTTAAATCTTGTGTCTTCTTCCTTTCTTCTCCTATCATGCATCTCCTTCAGAGAGCAAATGTCCTCTGTATGGTTCTTCCGCAAACAGTAGGAACAGAAGGCTCCAGGGATTGTTGGTTTTCGTGTACATTCAGTGGCTAAATGACCTGCTTGATGACACTTACCACACCAAGTATTTGACCGCATCACATCTCTTCCTGCTCCTGCAACATTGGATATACTTGCGGTATTCACTTTCAACGTCTGTAGTTGTTCTGTAATCACATCCATCAACTCCTTCTTAATGTTTGCAACTGAGTTGGATAAATAATCCTTCAAGCTTTCTCCTCCGGACGTACTGGCAAGAGGGTTTTGAGGAGTTTCTGTAATCACTGCATAAACTGGTTGGGTTGGTACAGAGGGGTCTCTGTTCTGGTTCTGATTCAGAGCTCCTGTTTGAACTGTTGGCTGTTGACTCCAGTTGGTAGGGTTCCACTGTTGCTGCTGATTTTGCATTGAGGAGATTGGTTGGGACCATTGTTGTTGTGGTTGAACCATCATTTGAGGCATGGATTGTGTCCACTGTGGATTTGGTGCACTGTACTGTGATACCAAGGGCATCTGTTGGTAGGAGTAGGGAACAGTCCCTGGGACTGCATTTGGTGGGTACATCATTCCTGGCACCAGAGGAGGTAGGACTCCTCTTCCTGTATTCATCGCCAATCTAGCTTCCACTTCATCGTACAGTCTGGCACCTTCTGTTGCAGCTTGCAGGGTGGCTGGTCTTTGTAACTCCACAAACTTATGGACTTCTGGTTGTAATCCTCTGAGAAATACCCCCTTTTGAATGCCATCATCTAGATTATGGTTAGTCCATCTCTTCAGGATGGATTCCATTCGTGAGACATAGGCTTCTACTCTTTCTCCAGAGGACTGACTTAGGTTCATGAATTCCTCTCTCATCCGCTCTTCAAAACCTTCACGCCTGAATTTAGTAAGGAAGGCCAACTTCAGGTCGTCCCATGTGCCAAAAGTTCCTGCTGCTTGTCTTTCATACCACTGAAACGCCGCGCCCTTGAAAGTGGCGGGGAATATTGCTAACCAATGCTCAGGGGTTCTGGCATTGTTAGCCACACATGCTACCATAAACTCTGCTACATGAAGATCGGGGTCTTCATTGTACTCTCCCTTAAAAACTGGCAATGGGACTACGTTCGCTGGCCTGTCATCAATATTTCCAGGACGGATCTGGCTTGGAAGTGGACCTCCAGTAGGAGGAGGAAGGGCTTGATGTGCCATTGGGACTTCTGTAAAGAGTTCCGCAAGGGCGTCAAAGGCGCCTTCTGCTGCAAGCTTGCTCTCGGCTCTGATTCTTGCTTTCTCTCTTCTCACGTACCTCTGGACTCGTTCCAACGCTTGCCTTTTTATTGCGTCATTCATCAGGGGGTTGACTCCACTATGTTGTTAGTGCTCCACAGAGGGTTAACAGAAGGCTTCAGTCTCTGGAGGACTCTCTTGCCAACATTTCTTCTACTTCTTTCCTCTCAACGTCCCTAAATTCTGCTTCCATGCCACTGAACAAAGGAAGGTATTCGGTTCTGAAGGTGTCAAAATGCATACGTCTGAGCATTGTGGTGGTGCCATCATTATAGTAATGCCAGCTTCTGATGGTTTCAATAGTGTATGTTGTAAAAAACACTCTATCTACCAACTTCCAGTGGGTTGCTAATTGAACAAACAGAAGATTATCAGTACTCCAAGCATCCCATGTATCTTGCTGTTGAGCATCCACGAACAAATTCCAACTCTTTTCCTTCTTGTCCCTGTGAACCTCTACAGACCAAGACTCCTGAAGCTTCTTCACAATCTCCCACTTGATGTTGTCTGGAAACTTCTCAATGAATGTCAAATCTTCCATGGATGGTCATTCTCTCTGTTTCTGTTCTTCAGTTTGTTCCCAAACAGTTTGCCACCAAGATGCAAGTTTCTGCTACTTCAATAGGAAGAGGAAACTGTCCACTACATAGAGCATGCATCATGATGGTGATGTGTTTCCGCCATTGTGGGATGAACTTATTATGGAAAGTGGCTTTGATTATGAGGAATTCCAATTCTTCAGTAGAAGAAGGAACTTTACAAACATCCATTGAATTCTTCTCTTCTTGGCAATGCCATTTTCTTCATTTTCAGCCTCTTTTGGTGCTTGTTGATGGCAAGCTTCCCCGGCTGCGCACCAAAAACATGGAGCCCCGAGAGGAACACCAAGGAAAAGGGAATTCTCTTGCAAGAAAATATATCTTGTAACATCAACAAGCTTGTTTATCATGTTTCATATGATCACCATAAAGAAAAGAACACCAGGCACAACAAATCTTCATGCATCATCATGTAAATCTCCCACGGTTTTTAATAGAATCAACCATATTCTTCAATATCTTCACAAAATCCATCAATAGAACAAAGAAAGCAAAGGAATACACCATCTTTGAATGGAAATACATCACATAGTATTCATCTTCAATATCTTCATAGTCTTCTCTCTCAATCTCTCATATACAATCACTCTATTTCAGTAGAATTGGCTATCTCTGACTCTCTCTATCTCACTCCATCAATAATACATCATATCCTCACTACAATCTCTCAAAAATTACTCTCAATAATCACTCTTAGGTCGTGGATACCCCTCCCAAGAGGTATGTCTGATATGAAAGGTCACCAGAGCCACTACAGTGTCTCTTCACAGCTCACTACTGTCACTTCACTCTAGTCTTCTCTTGAGTCTTCAACAGCTACTTCTTCCACTTCTTTCAGCTCTTTTGCACTTGTATTCACCTCTTTCCAAGGCTAGAAAACTTTCCCAAAATCACACATACATTCCACAGTACACTTACAGAACAGTCTACAGAACAGTACCAGAACAGAGACAGTACAGAACAGAACAGAAACAGAACAGAAGCAGAAGCTCTACAGAAGACCTACAGAAGGTTACAGAAGGTCATCAAAACCTCATAACTCATACTCAAACCATTCCAAACTTCTCACAAACCATTCAATAAGCTTTCAAACATTCTCAACTTTCATCAATCAATACTCCATCCCTCCTTACAGAAGACAATTAGAACAAAACAGACCAAAACAGAACAAAACAGAAGGTATTCAGCACCTATCAGAATATCACAGAACCATCAACAAACATCATGAACTTCCAAAACACAATCAACATCATCCAAAACACTCTCAATCCACTTCCAAATCAATCAATCATCCCATAAAATCAATCATTCAGCTCTCAAAAACAACAAAAATCAGCCAAAAAACAAGTCATTTCAACACTCAACAACTGGGTAGCCTAGGCATAAACCATGTCATAGATGAGATTCCAACTGCAAAGAAGTGACAGTCAAACCCAAATTAAGCTCTAATCATAGCTCAAAAGAATTCTGGAGCATAAACAAGACATGTGGCATAGTCCAAATACATTATGACATCATACCGAGTAGCCGGGAGCACCCCGTGATGACCAATAGGCATAACCCAACTGTAGCATAAATAGCTTCAGCCCTGAAGTTTCCAGTAGCATATAACCTCTGTAAATTGAGCATATCAATGTTCAATCCAAGCTCAAATCCATAGGCAAACCATAGGCATACATTCCTGTATGTATAGGCACCAATCGGGCATAATCGGGCATCAAATGACAAGACCTGTAAGCATAAAATTGAAGTAACAAGTGGCTACCCTGTTTTGGACAGATCTAGGATTGTTCAAAACAGTCAATGGCTGAGCTAAATTAGCTCCAAATGCGTCTCACATAAGAGGCATAACATCCACAAGTGATCCACTATCAATAGACATCAGTAGAAGCATCACATAAGCCATAGGCATACAAATACATGTTGTCTTAGACCTGAAATCTGTTGTAGAATATTTTGTCATTAGAATTTGGTAAATCTGACATCACCATCGCGTTTGGAGCGTGCCAAAACCCCAACTTAGACTCTTATCTTGCCTGAATCAGGTTTCGAATGCTCGAGATATGACAAAAAGAGTGATTTTTGAGCCAGATTTTGAAACAGGAGCAAAAAATATGTGAGCTGACTGGGGGTGTGCTGTCCCATGTGTCAACAATGGGGCCCAAAGGAGCCACAAATGGGGGCCAAAGAAGGCCTACACCAAGCCTCAGTAAGCCTTGATAGGCTGGAAGCAAGATCTAGGTGAAGGAAGCTCCAAGAGGTGTGAGCTATGGCTGCCCATAACTTGTGAAAACCCTATTTAGCTAGACTTGTGGGCTGAGATAAATCTATGAAATAATGAAGCAATACCTCAATGTCAATGTCCTAATGGTGCCTCAATAGACCGAGAAGAAGCTCGAGAACCCGGGGAGTAACGTGAGCTCAAGAGAATGAGCTATGGTTGCCGGGAAGGAGACCCAATGCGAGTGGGGAGTTGATGGGAAGCTGAGAATGCCGTGAGCCAAGCTCAAGAGTCAGGAAGCCGTGCTTTGATACCAATTGAAAGGAGAGAAGGATCGAAGCTTGCACTCGAGAGCTATGGCGGGAAAGCAAGAGCAAGAAAGAGAGAGACAAGAAATGGGAACTCCAACAGTCACAATGTGTGACCGGGCCCTCCTTTATTCAAAGTGTCACTAAAAGAATAAAGAATAAAGTGACGGTGATGGGCGCCCACCACCTGCAGTGTGCAGTGGCGGTGATTATCAGTGTAGTAATACACGGGCGGCTAGGCGGAGGCGCCTTTACCCCCAACATGAAGTCTTTCCATTGTATAAGATGCTCTCAAATGGTCCTAATTCTAAGGATCTTTTATTTGGCATCAAGAACCCTCTTAGGTTGCATCTCCAAGATCCCTTGTCGAGACATTACAAATTGACTATCATCTAATACATGTTCTAGGTTAGGGACATATGCCATGAGGAGACTCACATGAAATACATTGTTAACTTTGAGATCTTTTGAAAGTTGTAGCTTGTATGCATGTCTACCTAGGCATTTCACAACCTTTTAAGGGAAGCAATACCATGGGCTCAATTTCTTCCCAATGATATAGAACACTTCTTTGGTTAAACCCTTAAGAAGACCATATCTCCTTCCTTGAATTCACACCAATCTTTTTGAATTAGTGTAGATTTTGTCAATCTTGAACAACTTCAATGTCATAGTGGATTGCCTTTACATGTTCTTGCATCTTGTCCAACATTCTCTTGTTTGGACTCTTCCTCATTGTTTGTGGGATCTAGGAAATCTATCCACGTAATTGCCCAAATGTCAAAGTGTGACATTTGCGGGAAGTTCGGCCATTTAGCAGCTACCTATTGGAGCAAGATCAGTTCCCTCCACCAAGGCAGTCGGCAACCAGGGCTTGTTAATCATCGCGCGCAAGGAAACAATTTTCAGCAGGATGATGGGCTGAAACAAATACTCCAAAGGGGTAAGGCTATTGTCGAAGAACTGCCAAGCGGCAATGGGGTGAGCCTCATCGAGGCTATGCAGGTTAATGGCACTGAAGCTTCTAGCCTACATGCTATAACAAGAGGCCAAAAAAATAGAGAAGGTAACAAAGATAATGTAAAACCTGTCGACGGAAACCCTAGGTAGGATGATAAAGGAATGCAAGTTCTAAATCCTGACACGGAAGGGGGACCTCTGAAGCCCATAGAGAGTAAGTTTGACGCCAAGAGAGATAAAGAGGTGTCAAGAAAGAAGGTGAGAGTTAAAAAAGAGGCAATAAAGCCGGTGCAGCATCCTAAAGAGTGGATGGTTTGGTGCGAGAAGCGAGCTTTAGCGAATTATCACGAATTTGATTTAGTTAGCTCCCTTTGCGATGTTAAACCAGACTTGAATCTCTTGCAGCTAATCAAGCTATCGCCAGGAGTACGCAAAGAATTCAAAAAGATCTTGCATATGGGTTATATCGTAGAACCCTTGGGAATAGCACGGGTAGGGGATAACTGGTTTGAACATGCCGAAAAGCATTGCCCAAGGGTTGCAGCCTATGTTGATGGGATTCTAGTGGATAATGCTATCATTGACATAGGATCCTTGGTTAATATTATGGGTTCAGAATTGATGGAGAGGTTGGGTCTTGCAATTCAAAAATATGCCTCCACAATCCTTAGAATGGCTGACGATAGTCTGGGACAGCTGGAGGGCTGCATTACTAAAGTCCACATGACAATTGTGAATGTAGAATGTTTGTTGGACTTTAGGGTAATCCAATTTGTAGGGCGTCCGAGTTACCAAGTATTGCTTGGTTGACCTTGGATTTTGCAAGCAGACTGTCAAGTAGATATACCAGTTGGTAGATTGATATTTGGCAGAGGTCCTAGACGTGTGGTAGTCGATGTATATCCTAAATCACCTCAAAGTGAGTGAGCTCCCTTTTCTTCTATAGAGTTAGAGACAATGGAAGATGTGTCTGCAAGTGAGACGTCATCGACTGGCGAATCCAAAGAGGGATCGACTACAGAAGACATCTATCAAGTAACGTTGAACGAGCCATTAGAAGCTCAAGATAGAATAAGGAACGCGGATGTTTTTGAGCTAGACCTTGGTACTCCAGACGATGAGCGACCAATAAAGCTAGGGTCCATGCTTAGTGTGGAGGAACGGGAGGATTATGTCACTCTGATTCAAGAGTTCAATGATATTTTTGCTTGGAGTTATGATGAACTTAGGGGCATTCCTCCCAGCCTCGCTGTCCATATAATTCCGTTGAAGGAAAGAAGTCCTCCTGTGTGACAGAAAGTCAGGCGTATGCCATTTGAGTTGCGGGATGGGCTGTTTGAGGAGTTACAAAAATTACGAAAAGTGGGTTTGATCTTCCCTATGCAACACACTAAATGGTGTTCACTAATTGTGATCAGGAAGAAGAAAAATAATCAAATCTGTCTGTGTGTGAACTTTCGAGAGTTGAACAAGCAAACAATTAAGGATTATTACCCACTGCCATTTATCGACCAGATTCTGGATCAATTGGCAGATAGGGAGATATATTCATTCATGGACTGTTTTGCAGGCTATAATCAGATGGTGATTGCAAAAGAGGATAAGCTCAAAACTACGTTCATAACAATCTTCGGGACCTTTGCATACCATGTGATGGCATTTGGTCTATGCAATGCACCTGGTTCTCGGCAACAAACTGCCGGTAAGACCTTTGGTGACATTTCCCCTAAGGATCTCAAGGTATTTATTAACGATTTAGAGGTAGGCACCGTGAGAGAAAGACAGTTGATTATTTTATGAAAATGTTTTGAGCGATGCAAACAATTTTGCATAGCTCTCAATTTGAGGACGTACGTTTTTGGTGTACCTTATGGGCTTCTGCTGGGCCATGTAGTTAGCTCGATAGGGATTGCGACAGATCCTCAAAAGATCAAAGCTATAGTCGCCATGAGTCCACCACACACCCCCAAAGAAGTCCATGGCTTTTTGTCATCAGTTGGATATTATCGATGGTTCATAAACGCTTTGGCAAAAAGAACATTGCCATTGACAAATATGTTATCCTTCAATTGTTTGTTTATGTGGAGTGACCCTTGTAAGGTGGCTTTCGAGGATGTAAAGCAAGAACTTGCAAGAGCACCTGTGTAGAAAGCACCTGTGCCTTCCATATACTAAAAATTTCATGCACTACATCCTTTATGAGAAGGTTGTCCTTTATACGAAGGCGGAAGGGGTAGGACTGCTGATGAATAAGCTACAACTGCCCGATCGTTTGGCAAAAAAGTGGTTAATCACTTTGCAGGAGTTTGACTATGAGGTTAAGAGCAAGCCACCCAGGTTGCAGGGTATCGTAGAGTACCTTGTGGACTTTGGGAAGCCAAAGGAAGCTCTGAGTGACTGGGAATCATTGTTCAAGTTTGACACAGCATCTATTCCCTCCTGGTATGAGGCGATAATGCATTATTTGTTGACGGGAGAGACTGGAGCTGGTCTATCGAAGTCAGAAAAGTGAAAGATCAAGTAGCACACTTTAAAATTCACAGTAATCGTAGGCACGTTGTATTGGCAAGGGGTAGACAATATCTACTGTCGATGCGTAATGCCTGACAAGGTCCCTTTCATCTTAGAAGAGTGCCATGGCTCTACTTGCAGAGGTCATTTTGTTGGGTGGCTAACTATGCAAAAAGTCTTTAGGGTGGGATATTGGTGGCCGGTCATCTTCCAGGATGCATTCGAGTACGTTAAAAGATGCGACATCTGTTAATGACATGATAGCGGAGAGAATAGGAAGTGACACTCACTCCTATTATGGCGATCCTTCCATTCGAGAAGTGGGGGATCGACTTTGTGAGTCCTATTACTCCGTCATCCACTACACAGAAAAAGATATATTATCGTAGCGACTTATCATTTTACTAAGAAATAGTATTGGACCGAGAGACACATTTTCTAAACAAAGTGATGAAAAGCTTGACTGAGGCTTGGCACATCAAGCACAATAAAACAACCCCCTATAACCCACAAGCCAATGTGCAGGTCGAGAGTACCAACAAGCAGCTTGTGGGCATTCTGTCTAAGGTAGTATTGGAAAAGAAATGAGATTGGGACAAAAAGTTGTACGTGGTAGTGTGGGCATACAATACGATGTTCAAACGAGCTACTGGTCACACCCCATTCAAGCTAGTATATGGAGAGGAGTGCATCCTACCTCTAGAGATTGAGTTGCCAACAATAAGATTCGCGATCAATCATTCTTTGGGTGACGGGGATGCCCTCTTTGAGTGCTTTATGACTCTGGCACACCTCGATGAGATTAAATTGTAGAGCTTGCTACATCAGGAGGTGACCAAGCATTGGATGAAGCAGCTCCATGACCTAAAAGCAAAGAAATACACTTTTAAGAAAGGATAGCTGGTGTTGTACTATGATGCGCATAAGAATCATAAATTGTAGAGCTTGCTACATCAGGAGGTGACCAAGCATTGGATGAAGCAGCTCCATGACCTAAAAGCAAAGAAATACACTTTTAAGAAAGGACAGCTGGTGTTGTACTATGATGCGCGTAGAGAATTATTTCCAAGAAAGCTAGAGCCCAAATGGGACGATCCTTATAAGATTCTCAGGATCGGGAAGAATAAATCCATAACATTATCAGATCTTAAGGGTGCGGAGTTTAATAATAAGGTTAATCTTAATAAGATTAAACCTTACTATTTCTGATTGCACTAATGACATAAGTGCCTTGCAGGTCTATGCGCGATTGATCAAACATCTGCAAGGAAACAACGATAGAGACTGATGGATCGGCTGATCCCTTATTTGGAGCACCCATACTTAGAGCAGTGATATCATCATGGAAAGCTCATCTGGTGGAGTAAAGGCTATAAAGTCGCTGAGCAAGACGACGAGACATTCGTTTGGGAGATTAAGGTCTTCTGACATCACTGTTTGCATATTTTGACGAGCGTCCCTATAGTCTTTAATGAAGAAGGTGGGATGGAACCATCAGTTCATCCTCTCAGTATGTTGAATTTTAACTATCATAATTACAAATAGGGGAGGTCTGGATGGCTGGCTGTGTAAACCCATTGTGGACGTACACATTATATTTTGATGGGGCATCTAGGGGCCCTAATAAGAAAGGGAGTGTTGGAGTAGTTATCTGAGATTCCCGACGTAGAGTTACAATGAAATTACCTACTTATCTCGGGGTAGGAATCACTAACAACATGGCGGAGTATAAAGCCTTGATTATGGGACTGAATATTGCCAAGAAAGGTGGTATTCGGCAATTGTTAGTAAAAGGGGTTCCCAACTGATCTTAAATCAACTTAATGAGACATATACATTTCGGAATCCTATCCTTCGTATGTATCATCAAACTGTTATAACCCTACTTGACGAATTTGAGAGCGTATCTCTTCAGCTGATTCCACGTTCTTGGAATTAGTTTGCGGATTCACTAGCCAATTTTGCTTATGAAGAGGACCTCTTCTTCAACTATGGTCCTAGTCCTGATGTTGCTCTTGATAATGAGACAGGACTTGGTCGTTTGTGGGGAATGTTATCAGACCACGCGTTATATGGCAGGCGATGGTTGATATGGATAATGCAAAGAGTAGTCGAGACCCATCTACCACTATTATCCTGGACCCATAGGTTGGTCAAATGACAAGTTATGCGTACGCCTCTTTATATATATGCAAGAGGTATGGGTCACAACTTGATGCATTTAGTTTAGGGCTGAGAGCCCTATTTTCCCCCTTGGAATAGAGTGTATTTTTATATATCTTCCTTCTTCCAAGGAGGGATCTATATGAGCTGGTTTGTTTGATTTCTTTAGGCCAAGAGGGCCAGTTGTTTTAAGGTTTTAATGTTTGATTTCTTTAGGCCAAGAGGGCTAGTTAGTTTGCAGTACAAATGTGCTATTTCTTTAGGCTAAGAGGGCCCTATGTCTGTTTGGTGCAGGTACGTTTAATGGTTTATTGTTTTAGTGATTGCATCATACAAGTTGATGAAGTCATTGGAGGGAGTCTTTCCTGCGGAGGAGCTTCTTGTGGCCATTCTAGGTGGTTTCGTCCCCTTTCCGAGTTTTTTTTCCCCTTAAGCAAATAACGATACATGTGTAAGGTGGTACTTTCTTTTTGTTTGTTGGGGATCGGCAATCAAGGCATGACATCTCAGGTTTAGGTTTGGTATGTTTGTGGGAGGTCTGAGTAGTCATTGCCTCCTGCAAAGGCATTGTCAAGCACTAAAAGACTTGTTTTAGATGGGAGTTCTAGTGACCCTGTCTTGCTAGCCTGCTAGGTGGCCGATTTAGGAGGTCCTGTTAGTGTGCGGCAATTAGAAAAGCCTACCAGACAGAATGATGATACAAAGGAAAAAGCTCTAAATATCTGAGAGAAAATCTATAAATACATGGAGGTGTGTAAAAAGGGGTTCTAACCCCTATAAAAAAAATATAGAAAAGGAAAGAAAGAAAAATCCTTAAGCAGTTGTTTATCACCTTGCAAAGGCCTGGTAGGTTCTTGGGGACGAGTCAGACCCGGGGCTCAGGGCCGATGCCTTGTCTTCCTAGGGGTGGCAACTAGCTGAAAAGCAAAGCAAATAAAAGAAGGTTGGAGTGAAAATAAAAGTGAGCATTAGAAAAGGATTAAGTGTCGCCTCGCGAGGGCTTGGTAGGTTCTTGGGTACCAAGACAGGACCTAAGGCTGATGCCTTGTTCTCCTTGAGTCATTATGCTTAGCTCCCTCCTTTTTACATGCCCAAGTATGGAAAATAAGAGGCTAAAGGACCAATGTGCTAAAAGATAATATTTGTTGATCAGGCTATAGGAGTCCTCACCTAGTAGGAGCTCCTAGTTGAGTTGTCCTTAGGTAGGTAGTTCAGACCACCACTTAGGATGACTGCTTTGATAGTTCTTTTTAGCTTGGATTTGTTGGGGGAGCAGGTTAGCGACTAGCTTTAGGCTTTCTATCAGATTTTGGTAGGCCTACTCCTTATGGATTTTATGCCTTGGTTTTGTCAAGGGGTAGGGTGAAAGGTGTGATGTGTTTTGATACGTATCTATTTTGTATCAGCTTGATGCTTCCTTTGGTTGTTTTTGTGCAGATCTATTTATGGGATTCAATGGACTGAGTTACCCTATCCTGTGGTCGCCAATGACAAATGATTTTTGACATCGAGAAGTGCTTAAAATAGCTAAAAATTCTGAATTTTAGGGAAAAAATAGACTTCGTCAAAGGCGGTGCTGCAATCCGGATGATTTTAAGCGACAATGCCCCAAAAGTGCTTTAGAGACCCATAGAGCAGCAGTTGGGGAATTTTCATAAATTTTCTGATTGTGAGACAGGAATTCTGGAGATGCCTGGTAGTGCGAGACTTCAAGATGGACTACCAGAATTTTTCAAACTTCAAATCCGAGGCCGGACGTGGGAGATAGGTCGAAAAGGAGAGCTAATACCAAATAGCCAAGTGTAAAAGGACTTGAGGGGTCAAGGGGGGTGACCCTTGGGGTCTCCCCCCCTAAAAATTTCATGAAATTGGTGGGGCACGAGGAGGGCTATGAGCCATCAACCACTTCAATGTAACCCCCCTTCTGATCATATCCCTGATCTTCCTCTTGTCTACACTTCCTATTGCCGCCTTCGACCTCTCCAATGGCTACTTGAAGATGAAGAACAAAAACTAGACTTTCTCTCTTCTCCCTCTCTCTCTTCCAAGAGGTGGTTCATGTGGGAAGAATCAAGAAGAGAATTGGGTGGTGAACGCTTGTCCGACATGGTACCGGATCACTCCTGAATCGATGGAGGGCTAGAGTTGGTTGTCCAAAGGTGGGCTGAGCCTTGAATGAGGGCTAATCTGCAGTCCCACATCAGATTTTAAAACCCGCAAAGAAGGAAAAAAAATGGTAACTCTATTTTACAAAGGAAAATTGCTTCTTTTTTATATTTGATTGAGCCAATGTTATTCTTATGGAGTGAAAATTGGTAGACATGTTGTTTACTGTTTGTTCTATGCTTGCATAGTGAAAAAATAAAAAAACTTAAAGTCAAAATGCTAAAAATAATTTTTAGAAACCCATAAAACACGGGTTTTATGAGAAAAATGGAGTTTTTTGTGTTTTTGAGTGGGATAAATCAACACACATGGGATAAAATGCCAATAAAATCTATATTTCTACTATTCTAAGAATCAAGAGCCACAACTCTGAAAATATATCAAATTTTTAATTGGAAAAATAGAGAACAATGGGAGAAAATAAGGAAAAAATAGAAATACACATTAGAAAAATATGAAAAAATATAATAAGTGATTGTGAATGTATGGTAGTGGCAGAGCATGAGGTTTGGCCTCAGTTTTCCCTATTTTTTTGTCATAGTTCGTGATTTATTGCTTTTTATACATTAAACCATGACAAAATAACCTCTATACACCTATGTAATGAAGCAAAATCTAAACGGTGAGGGGAGGAGTCTTTTGTGCAACAATTTGAGGTCTGAAATAATACAAATTCTGATTGCTTTTTCTATGCATAGCATTTAGGAAACAGCCTATTTGGAAATAAGGGATCTAGTAGCACAAGGTTCGCCTTGGTGCTAGATTCTTGCAATGAAGCATATACGTATTAGTTGGAATTCATGAAAAGACTGTTTGCATACCAGCACATATGCTAACTTCAAAACATAACTGTTTATGTACAATGAGACATCCACTATTGCATTGATCATATACATATGGTATCAACTCCTAGAAATGCATAGCAATTGTTTGAATTATAGTTGACCCATGCTTAAGAGGGTGAGATTCCCCTTGCCGTAGGTTAGCTGCTCGCTTCTTGGGAGAAATTGTTGGTGAGGAAACATGGTATCTCCTGGATCTCGCTAAAAAAAGGAGGGGAGTCTTGTGTGAATGTGCTTATATGTAAAAGCAATGCATCGAGGGGCCAATCCCCAAGATGTAGGAGAGTTGCAGTGGAGCCACGGCAATCAGCCGATGGGGTGCCTCCTATGTGTGTGATACGTGGCACTTATTGCCAATATGTGTGGGATACCCCCTTTGAGGGGTTTTGGGGAAGGTGCCATTGGACTCTTATCCGGATACAAATGCAATATTAGATGTATCTAGTGTGCATTTAGTTATTACATATGCTCCTGGCCCTTGAGGCTGTGTGGAGGTGGAGGTGTCTGTTGTATGCATGAGGACTAGTGCCATAGCTAGTACTGGCTCATTTTTTGTCCCATTAGAATAGCTTCAGAAGAGAAGCTCCAGGAGTTTGAATCGAGACAAAGCTAACTCTAGAATCCCAGAAAGGGCAACAACATCTAGTGAATGGTCAAGCCTAAGCAACCAAGGTAAAGGGAAGGGCATTGACCCAAGCCTAGAGCCAGCAAATATGAAAATGGAGTTAGCCAGGCTATAGGAGATGGTGAGAAGACCTATGCAGTCACATGTCCAATGAGTGTATTGTGGCGAAAACCACCTTCTAGTTGAATGTCAGGATCCCAACCTTGTGCCAAAATTGCGGTAGGTTCTGGCCACCATGATGCCATGCACTACACACTACCGAGGAGACTCCCATACTCACCACCTTACAACCAGCCTTAGCTAGGGAATAGGCCTCTCAATTTCTTTGGGAGAGAAGCTCCGTTGGCCCTTTTGGCACCGAACGATGCAAAGCGAGTCATCCCTAGGACGGAGATCAATCCCATAAGCATACCTAGGCCATCTAGACTTTATATAACCCATCCACCGAGCAATGCTCCAGTCCACTACATGGAGGAACTGAATGATAAGGAGCCTTAGGTGAACCCCTACATCTCATACGACAAAGAGGGCGATCCAATTCTCATGGACTATCAACCGGTGCTAGTGATTGTGTTAGGAAAAGGGAGAGGCAAAGGCCTAGAAGGACATACCCAAGAGCCGATTTCTTATTGGATTTGTGGTCATGACACATCTCTTCATGTTGCCCAAGAGGGAGCAAGCCAATCAAGACAAGACTGATCTTAGATGTGTTGAGTGTGGAATCACTCATCTCTTTGCCAATTTCCCTAGGTGGAGACCATCTTTTAGTTCGGCAATGGTACCATCAGTTCCATTGGGGTTGATTGGCTTTGAGACACTCGACGGGGAGGCCACACCCATCCTATAGCATGTTATGACCTGCACATAGATGAAGCAGGCTGGCGTATCATTGATAGGGCCTAGTAACCTAGGTGCAGCCTCAATCATTGATTGGCTTTGAGACATTCGACGGGGAGGCCACACCCATCCTGTAGCATGTTATGACCCGTGCATAGATGAAGCAGTTCGGCGTATCATTGACAAGGCATAGTAACCTAGATGCAGCCTCAATCAGAAAGAAAAGTCGTAGGCAAAGAAAGAAGAAAAGAAAAGTGAAGGTCACCTTGAAAATTGAAAGCGCAACGACACTGCCTATTGGAAAGGAAGTCACGAACACTGAGGCAGAAACGTCTGCTCCAATAACTATTAAGAAAGGGAGTGCTAAGGTAAGGGAGTACCCCAACCCAAAGCACCAACTTAAAGCCATAGAAAAGGTCAAGGAACGGGTAAGAGGATCCTAAGAACACCTACAAGATGCAAAGCCCATCTTGGAGGATGAGATTGATGATCTCTCTAGCATGAGCACACCAATCTCTCCCACACAACCGAGATACACATCTGCACCTCAAATTTTGCCGCCTAAATAGAGCTTGAATGCCATGGGCCAACAAACAAATCGCATCCATTCTCCAAGGAGCGCAGAATTAGAAGACATGCAAGCGGCTAGCAATCTTCTCACAATGCTAGTTACCAGCCCTGTAACTCTAAGCCTAGGAAATTTGCTTAGGTAGCATCCAATGTTATGGCACGAGCTAAAGCAATGGGTGGAGGGATCGATGGAGCAAGTTGCCGCTAACTTGCAAGACCACGACGTAGTAATGCAAATACTGAACTTGACATTGCACTCAGTGTCCAAATCTTTGCATGTTAATTCTTTCTGTGGAAAGGCACTGAAATGCACGCGGTCTTACATGTCCTAGCTCTAGGTGATGGCACGAGGAAAGGGATTGTAGACACAAGGCCAGGAGTCAATGTACTTAGCCATGCAATACTCCAGGCTTGGGATAATTGATATATCGAGAATGCTAGGTTCAACGTAACACTGGCTAATCGAATGAAAGTGAAGCCATACGGAGTGCTGAGAAATCAGCCATTGAAGATCATAGGAGTCCATGGACTTTTTAGTCATGAAAGCAGTGGACTATGATATCCTATTAGGCCAACCCTATATGCACAATACATGAGTCATAGAAGACTGGGGTAATGGTCTGATCTTCCTAGGCAATCGTATGAAAGCAATAAGAGTAGAGATGGATACTTGGAAGACTACACAAGTCAACCTAGACACCATCTTAGCTATGCTCAAGGGCGATGCTCAAATCAGGAAATCATATAGGCCACTAAGTAAGTATATCCCTTGCCCCGAGGATGAGCAAGATTGGATGCATGTGCTAGCTATAATCGATCTACCATTCTTGGATAATGAGGAATACTAGCAAGCTACTAATGTAGTCGATAAGCCCAAAGACACGCCTTCAGTACCAATCTTCATGATGGCTAGGAGCTTGCATGGACAACCCACCTCTGTCACGTTTCACATTCCGAATAACAAACGAGACCTCCACAAGATCCTAGAGCACTTGACGTTTAAATTAGTCGATAACCCAACTGCAAATCTTAAACCACTCAAGGATCTCTTGGATGGATGAACCCAAGTGGCGATGGACCAAGGTGCACAACCTAAACTTGATGTACAATTGGGCCTTAGCCACCGATAACAAGAAACTGCAATTAGGAGATGACGAGTAGTTGGAGGATGACGATTCCGATGATGAGTACGAAGATCGTTGTTCCCCCAATGATGAGAGTGAAGAAAAGATCGACACAATAGAGTATGACACGAAGGGGCATGAGATTAAACAAATAAGGGCATACTCCAAACAATAGAAAAAGAGCATCTTCAGAATCGAGAAAGGAGTCATGCAAATGGGTTGTGATCCCACCTGGTTGGAGCACATAGAAGTAATTGATTATGATGAAACAGGTCTTGCCCAACCAAGTGTTGCACCAGTGCTCAAAAAGGAATCAGTATCAAAGCTACAACCTCCAGGAGAGACTCCCTCTTCTAGCGAAGATAGAGAGTTTGAATTTGAGTTAGAAGTAAGCTCGGATAGTGATCCTAAGATACCTCAACCACCTAAGACCAAACGCATCAGAGAAGACTTACCAGTCCACCTAAGGCACCGAGAGTTGAAGGATGAAAATAGGAAATAGCCTAGGGATTTGCAAGAAGTTGAGGAGCAAAGGAAGCCACAAGACCTATTGAAGTGATTTATGAGATTTAAGAAAGGCGAGAAGGTAGTGGTCTTGCTAGGAGCCAAGAGACGAGGGCAAGCGAGTGATCCTATAGAAGGACCTCCTAAAGTCAAGGAGCTCAATCTAGCTGAGGAAGTGGAGACAACCCGACCTGTTTTTATGGCCGAAAACTTGACAAGGATGAGGATGCAACTCTTATTGCTCTCTTGTGAGAATGCATAGACATATTCAACTCATCACTCAATGAGCTAAAAGGGATAGATCCGAGTGTAGTGACTCATAACATCCCGATGACACCCGATGCAATGTCAATCAAGCAACGACTCTATCGAATGAATCCTAAACATGCTCACATTGTTAAAGAGGAAATCAATAAGTTGCTAATAGTAAGATTCATTTATGAAATCAAGCACATGGACTGGGTATCACCCATAGTGATTATAATGAAGAATAATGGAAAAATCAGACAAGAAAGTCAATGCTACCACAAAGAGAGACAATTATCCACTGCCATACATTGAGCATATGCTTGAGAGGGTGGCTGGTAAAGAGGCCTACAATTTCCTAGATGGCTTCTCCAAATACAATCAAGTGCAGGTGCATCCAGATGATAGGCACAAGCCCACATTCGATAGCGAGTGGGGCACCTTTGCCTACGCAGTCATGCCCTTCAGGTTAACGAATGCCCCAGCCACATTCCAAAGGCTCATGTGTACCATTTTCAAAGACATGCTTAGGCAAGAGTTGGAGGTATTTATTGACGATTTATGTGTCCTCTCTAATTGGAAGGCACACCTATTTAACATGTCTAGCGAAAGGGATTTGTTTAAAGCTGACTTGATGACATACTGGATAGGTGACATAGTCCAAGTGCTTGAGCAGGGACTACCTGAAATACCCATCAAGAAGACCCAACTTAGGCAACTCATTCTTAAAATACAACCCTATTAATTGATAGTAGGACAACTCTATAGGTTAGGACACGACTGCTTAATGCATAGATGTGTATGCAATCATGAGATGCATGATGCAATTGTAGAAGCACACAGTGGAATCGCAGGAGGGCGCTTCAACAGAGACACAATGGCCCTCAAGTTACTGCAATCAAAACTGCAGTGACCTACTCTTTTTCAAGATGCAACACGATTTGTAAAGCATTTCGACGAGTGCCAATGGACCAAGGTACCCATTTGCAAGGACAAAATGGAGCTAAGTCCAATCATTGCAAGACAACCATTTGAAAAATGGAAAATTGACTTCATTGGGCCAATTAGTCCTATGGCACAATACTCGCAGGTCAAGTACATAATCATTGCTATAGATTATCTCACCAAGTGGACAGAAGTGTGAGCCACAAGAAAAAACGATGCTAGAACCACTGATAAGTTTCTTTGGGAGTAGATGATCTTACAATTTGGCTCCCCCATCGAACTAGTTAATAATCAAGGCATACACTTCACTAATGAAGTGATCACTCACCTCCTATCAACCTTTCTAATCATCCATCGAAGATCCTCACCCTACTACCCTCAAGTGAATGGCCAGGCTAAGTCTACTAACAAGATCTTAGTGAACATCTTGATCAAAATGGTCTTTGCCTCATGCAATGATTGGGACAACAAATTGATTGTAGCCTTATGGGCCTATCGAACAGTCTATAAAATAGCAGTAGGACAAACTCCCTTTAGGTTAACCTACGGGACTGAATCCATTCTACCTGTAGAGTTCCTTGTTCCAAGCCTGAGAGTAGCCACCCAAGAGATATGGGATGGAAAGTAGGCATGGACTGACTGCCTACACGAGCTAGAACACTTAGCAAAGACTCAACTTCTGGGCACCCATGCACTGATTTGCAAAAAGGCATGCCGCAAGAGTTGGCTTGACAAGCACATCAAGCAGCAAGAATTTGAACAGAGTGACTTAGTGTTGTTGTACTCAATAAAAGGCCATAAATGAAAGATGAAGTTCAAGGGATTAGGTCCTTTTCGAGTCTGCACTATCAACCGAATCAGCAGTGTAGAGCTTAGGACCCTAGATGAAGAGAGCATAGGCTGTTTTAATGGGAATCGTATAAAGAAGCACTACCCTCCCACTCATCCGCTACATGAGCCTCCCATGATAGAGCCCCTCGTAAAAGTCTAAGTCAACACAATAATAGAAATTGAGGAGCAAGATGAGGAGGCAATGGCACCCGCTTACCTGCACATAAGGGTCACTACCCAATAGACATATACCTTCGGCGCATTGATCGATGAGGAAGCTGATTTCAATATCTTAACTCATGATCATTAGGCTCAAAGTGGCCACCCACAACTACAACCTACCAATGCCAAACTCAGTCCATTTGGGGGTCAATCGTATACCCTTCTAAGAAAAAGCAAAGTAGCAGCCTCTATCAAGTTTGAAAGCATACCCATGATCTTTTATGTGATGTGGAACACAAAAGATGTCAGACAAAAATTGTTGTTAGGATGCTCATTTAAAAAGAAAGACTGTTGTAATATCGACTAAGACTCACAGCGTATTCACATAGCTATCGGCAATGTATGAATAGTTACACCTTTCAACAAGGGCAGCGTGGCTTCATCAATGCTCATGAGGCCACCGGTAGAGCAACCCACCACCAAGTCTAAGGAGGGGGGTCAAGACTTGTCACAACTCGCCATACCACACCGTCAGCATATCGTTGAAATCAAAGCTACGACCTCTAAACCATAGTTCAAGTGGGTGCCTAAACATTAAGGATTGCTACCTAGGAGCATGCAACCATGCCCTCGCAAGCCTAGAAACTCACACTCAAAACACAAGAGGCAACGCAGACACTATAGTCACAAATGCATAGTCAAGTCAAGATGGGTCTCCAAGACCTTATTGAAACTGCAAGCTATTAGGAGGGCAATGCCTGAATATGGGTGCCTAAAACAAAGAGAGCCAATGCCTCTATTCAAATGCCACCCTCAAACCCAATTATACAAAGCCGCACAATAGATCAGGTGCTAAAAAAAGCCCCTAGAGCCCAACACCATTGACCCTACAACAACCCAATGAGTCTATCGATCAAAACTGCAGCTTGTTGACTCCAAATCAATTCAACCTAGCAATGCTAGTGCTACTCAAGCTTCACAAACATATGGCAGCATAAAGTCAGAATCCCAAACTGATCCTAGTACACAAGAGGCCAAACCACACACTTTGGAGCAATCACAATCACGCAGACATCTGAGCTGTCGAGTCCAATCAAACCTTAGCCCCCAGCAAGCCTTAAATCTTCTTACAAATAATGATCAATCCTTGCCTTAGCTGTAAATTTAGCTAAAAATATAAGGGATGACTTGGTTGGTTGCCTTCGGCATTTGAACACCATGTTTACCACACTTGCTAAAAGCTATGACCAATTAGACCTAGGTCTCTTAGATGAGCCTTTAGCAATGGAGGTACGCATGCTGCCTTGCTCATGGGGAAGAATTGGAATTTGTATTCATTAAGGCTCCTCAGGTAGCTGAGAAACTCATAGACACTGAGATTTCCCACGAACAAGCACACAAGCAACACATCATTACGTCTTACGCCAAGGGCATGGTCTTTGCCACCACTAACAAATAAATTGTGAAGCTGAAAGAGATGGTTGCTAATGAGTCCTCTTTCTTGCACCAATGGTATGCTCTCAAACTCCAATGAGAGCAAAAAGGCTACCAAATCATGACCAACGGTGAGCAGAGACATACAATCAAGACCTCAAAATATGACCCAATTTACATAGCCCCAACCTCCTATAGGGTGTTGACCACTATTCACAACTAGCCCCTCAAAGAGCACATCATGACTCACCCCTCCTTAGATTGCATGTTGACCAAGGAGGAGCTACACATTGCCATCCGAATAGACTCTGGTGACTTCCTCATGGATGTCCTCACTTACCTAAGCCATGTAAAAATCCAACCTATTGACATGGACCATTATGCTCAAATGGAATACACCCTGAACTTCTACAATTCGCTCATGTAAAGGGGAAACATAGTGAGCATGCGTTGAATGGGCTCCACCCTTCAATCTCTAATCCTAGGAAGGATTCTTCTCATCTCTAAGGGGGAGGGTGTTCATAAAAGATGTGGAACATAAAAGCAAACCCTAAAACCTCAATCAACCTTCAAAATTGGAAAAAAATGAGTAAAAATCACCTCATGATTGAGTAAAAGTATCAATTTTTTTTGTGAAATGCATGGACCGTTAAAGAAATATTCTCTTTCTATATTTAAGCATTTCAATTTTTGTTCATAAGCAATTCTTCCATCTCCTACGTGTCTTTCTGCAAAAATTATCCAAAGAATACTAATGGTGGGCTATGGCTTCATGATAAGCACCTCTATAATGGCAGGATGAGAAAACCAAAAAACTGCCATTCTCGGAGGAAGAGCAGGCAAAGTATGGCTTCTCAGTGGAGACAAGGACCTATAGCCAATTCAAATTTAGGCACATCTTGAATTTGAAAGACATAGTCATGGAGGAGCCAGCCATCAAGCAAATAGTGAAGCAATGTCAACTATAGAAGTATGTGGAGAAGGTGGGCCAAGCCATGGAGTACAAGAAGTGCACGAAATTCCTTTGGACTTTCAATAGGAACCGTGGCACCATCACAGTGCGTCAAGAGAATGAAGCTTGCTAGGTGAAAATCAAGCACTGAGCCCCGAGTTGGTGCAGAGAGCACTGGGCCTACCCAAGAAAATTGAAAGCTGTCCAAAAAGGGATTGTATAACATGTTGGGAATGAACAAAGTGATGGTCCACACCAATGATGGCATCCGTCTAGCTAACATCCCCAACCTCGAAGTCCACCAACTACAGGAAAAAATGGTGCACACCTTGTTCTCCAGCCAAAGGTACAATGCATTGATGAGCAGAATCAATGTGCCAATGCTAGAAAGCATCAGTGCCAAGTCCTTTAGTGAGGTGAACCTAAATGGATTCATGCAAAAGATGATAGAAACATCGACAAAAACATTGGCCGTAGTAGGTGGAAGACCCATGGGAGGAGAATCCCCGACCTCCAAAGCTAGGAAGTCAGCGAGATGCCAGACAGGTTCACTCCATGCCAAGAACAAGAGAAATCCAGTGAGAGGATGGTAAGTGATGAAGAAGGAGACCGGGAAGCACAATCTAGCCAAGGAAGGGCCAAGAAGTCGAAGAAAAAGACCCCATAGAAGAAGGCTGAAGAAGAGAGCAGGAAAAAAGAAAAAGTAGATATGCCAGGAGCCCAAAGTGAGTCCAGAAGTGCTGAAGAAAGAAGAAAGAAGAAAGAGAAGAGGAGAGGAGAAAATCAGAGTGAGGGCCTGAGGAGTTAAGGGAGAAGGAAGAAGAAGACATAGCCCTGGCCATCCACCTCTCAGTGGAGCAACCTTCAAGGGAAGAGGAACTGGCAGCCATGAGCCCTCATGAAGAAGAATGCCAAGCACAAGCTCCCAAGCACCCAAAAGCATGCCACCCCCAGTAGAAGAGGGCAAGTGCAAAAGTCTAATTAACCCCATCCCACCTATCCTAGTACTCACCACCCCAATCTCTACACCCACCCAATGTCAAGATTGTGGGAGAGAAGGAAGGAGTCTCGCTTGAAGCTTTCTTGCTTGCACAATGGGGGAAGACACACAAGGGTGGAGGCTGAAAACAGTTTTCCTCTTCTTAGTTGTGTAAGCCAAAAGAACTCAAGTACAAAGAAATAGAAGAACCCTCTATATGGGTCTCAAACCAAACTCAACTAACTAAGGTGGCATACTAACTGAGCCACGAACTAGAGTAGATAAGGATAGCTATCATGTAGCTATTATTCATGGGCGGTGTACCAACCGCGTCTGCAACTGACAAGTCGGTGACATAAATACACAACGGTCACCTTGGCGTATCACGAGTGGAGCTCGATATCTCAACACTCCCCCTCGAGCTCAATCCCAATTCCTGCACACCAAGCAGGTCTCTGAACTTGCGCAGCTTCTCTCCGCCCAATGCCTTCGTGAATATGTCAGCTACCTGATCCTCTGTGCTGACATAAACTAGATCAATAAGACCTAGTAAAACCCTCTCTCGCACATAGTGATAATGCACATCAATGTGCTTTGTTCTAGCATGATAGACTGGGTTATTTGCCAAGTGTATACTACTCATGTTGTCACAATAAATGACAACTGGTCCATCTGTAGACTGATGCATATCATAAAGTAGCTTATGCAACCAAGCTACCTCACATGCAGCCATTGCTGCACCCCTGTACTCAGCCTCTCTGCTCGACAAGGCAACTGTAGGCTATTTCTTGCTGCTCCAAGTGACTGCAGCACTCCCAAAAGAAAACACATATCCACTGGTAGATCGTCTATCAGAAATACTACCAGCCCAATTAGCATCAGTGTATCCATGCAACTGTATCTGAACCCCAGTCTCATAAAATAGTCCATAATGCAATGTGGACTTCACATACCTGAGTATGCGTCTAGCTGCATCCAAATGTGGTTTCCTTGGAGCCTACATAAACTGACTTACCAATCCAACAGCATAGCTCAAATCTGGCCTGGTAATAGTCATATAAATCAAACTTCCTACTATGCGTCTGTACATAGTAGGGTCTTCTAGAAGCTCACCTGCATCTGTGCTCAGCTTCACATTCTGCTCCAAAGGAACTGAAATAGGCTTACAGCCTGTCATCCCATATTTGGACAGCATGTCCAATCCATACTGCCTCTGCAAGAGCTGTATCCCACTTGGTGATCTAATCACCTCAATGCCCAAGAAATAACGCAGCTCTCCCAAATCCTTCATCTCAAACTTCTGCTTCAATAGCATTTTCACATGAAGGATATCTTCATCACTGTCACCTGTCATAATCAAATCATCAACATAAATGACAAGTAGCGTAATACCTTTCTCTATTTTTCTCACATAAAGTGAGAAATCTGCCTTGGAAATCTGAAAGCCAATAGTGACAAGATACTGTCCTATCTTGTCAGACCATGCTCTAGGTGCTTGCTTCAAGCCATACAAGGCTTTCTTCAACCTGCAAACAAACTCAGGATGAACAGCATGCACATAACCTGGTGGCTGCTCCATATAGACCTCTTCTTGCAAATCACCATGCAAGAAGGCATTCTTTACATCCATCTGATGTAAAGACCATCCCTTTGATGCAGCCATAGCAATGACCGCTCTTACGGTTGCCATCCTTGCAACCGGACTGAATGTTTCTTCATAGTCAATACCATATGTTTGTGCATACCCCTTGACTACTAATCTTGCCTTGTATCTGTTCACAGAACTATCTGCATTGTGCTTCACCTTATAAACCCACTTACAGCCAATTGCATTTTTACCTTTAGGAAAAGGTACCAATTCCCATGTAGCATTAGCTTCCAAGGCATCCATTTCTTCATCCATGGCTTTCTCCCATTTTTCTTTTCCCATGGCTTCCTCAAAAGAAGTGGGTTCTGGTTCCTGTATCACTTTGACCATATATGCATAGTGAATGGCTGTAAATCCATCATATTTCAGCCTATCCACAGGATACCTAGCTCTCGTAGACCTGCGCAAAGTAGGTTCACTCCCAGGTGCTCTCAAAACATCCCTGGTCTTCCTTACTCCAGGTGTAACAATAGAAGGAATACCCAACTCATCATCAATGCTCTGTTCTGAGCCACTCGATTCACCATCCACATAAGAGTGACCTACATTCACATCAAACATGGGTTGATCAACCTTCTCTTTTCCTTTTCGTGATACATGCATATCACTATCTGCATTACTTTGAGAAGATTCTCCTGATCTCAATCTGCCTGTCCATGGCGAAGAATGTGAACCACTGCTAGAGGACGCTCCAGGTCCACTAATATTTTCTGACTGCTGCTGTGAATCCTGTGCAGCATTACCATTTTGTGCATCTACATCATCAATCACATTTACTGGTTTATACTAGCTACTCATCTCATCAAAAACAACATCTCTTCTCACTATAAACTTACGAGTAGAAGGGTTATAGCATCTATATCCTTTTTGCTGCAGAGAGTAACCAATAAAGATGCACTTCTCAGCTTTTGGATCCAACTTGGATCTCAACTCATCTGGCACATGTACATAGGCAATGCAACAAAAAATTTTCAAATGAGAAATATCTGGTTTCCTACCAGTATACCTCTCCTCTGGAGTCATTCCATGTATTGCTGCAGTGGGAGTCCTGTTCATTATGTAGACTGCTGTAGCAACTGCTTCAGCCCAATAAAAATCTGGCAAGTCTTTTTCATTGAGCATGGCACGAGATACCTCTCCAATATGCCTGTTTTTCCTTTCTGCAATTCCATTTTGTTGTGGGGTATGACTGCACGAATATTGCTGCTTTATGCCATGCTCCTGCAGGAACCTTGCAAACTCATTTGAGAGGTACTCTCCCCCTCCATCTGACCTTAGGCATTTTATCTGCAGGCCTGTTTCTTTTTCAACCATTGCTTTAAGAGTTTTGAAATGCCCAAAAACTTCACTTTTCTTTTTCATAAAATACACCCAAACTTTTCTGCTATAGTCATAAATAAAACTGACAAAATAATGACAGCCTCCAAGAGATGCAGCTTTAGTTGTCCACACATCAGAGTGGATTAATTCCAATGGCTTCTTACTCTCTTGAACATGTCTAGGAAATGGTTTCCTTGCCTGTTTTCCAAATTGACAGGCTTCACATACCTTATGCATTTCTGCAACCTTGAATTTTGGCAAACCTGCAACAATATTTTGGGCCTGCATTGATTTAAGTCGATGTACATTAACATGATCAATGCGTTTATGCCAGATATCAATATCTGCAACTACACCGGTCCCATGTGCAAACATTGCTACACTCAATTCAGACATGTCTGCATCCAATGTAAACATTCCGCCATTCTTCTTTCCTTTTGCTATCAAGCGATCTTTATTTTTCATATCCTCAACAAAGCATCCATGAGGATTAAATCTGACCTGCAAGCCCTGTTCAACCATTTGACCAACAGAAACCAAATTCTTGGTGATATTCGGGACATGAAATACATTGGACAGGTATTTCTTTTTCCCATCCTGCATAGACAAGGGAATTTTTCCAATCTGCACAATAGGATGTGCAGTATCATCACCAGTCTCCACAAATCCTGGTTTTTCCATTTTCCTTGCATCCTCCATCCATTCTACATGACCTGTCATGTGGTTTGATGCACCTGAGTCAACATACCATACATCATTGCTTTCTTCTGCATTTGTCACAGAGTTGTTCATGTGTTGCACCATAAACAGATGCTCATTTCTGTCATCACCCTGTCTACTAGAGGATGCATAATTTTCTTGTTGCAGTTTTCCATTCATGATGTCATTTTGCTTTTTATAGCAGTCTTTAGCCATATGACCCATTTTACCACAATAGTAGCATTCAACATTACTGTTTGCATTTTGGCCTCTTTGCCATCCACCACGACCTCTTTGGCTCCCCCTGCCTCTAGAGTTACCACGTCCTCCTCCATAGGACTGGTTTTCTTGAGTTTGCTGCATATTCTAATTTCTACCACGGCCTCCATATCGGCCTCTTCTACCTCTGCCTCTACCTCTTCCAGCATTTGAGTAGAAGACAACTTCTTTTGAAGTTCCTCCTGAAGAAGATGCACCACCATTTCTTTGCTCCTCAGAAATTAGAAGAGCAATCAGCTCCTCAAAATCAAGAAATCTTTCACGAACTAAAATGGATGTCCGAAACTGTGCATAATCCTTTCCTAGACCATTCAAGGTCACAGAAACTAAATCATCATCTTTCACTGGTGACCCAATGGAAGCAAGTGCATCTGCAATCTTCTTCACCTTCATGTGGTAGTCGTTGATGCTCATATTTTCTCTTTGCACATTGTGCAACTCTTGCTTGAGCTGCATTTTCTTGGCTTGCATATTTGTGCTATACATTTTTGACAAAGTATCCCATGCCTCCTTTGGCGTACTTGCATCCTGAATATGCACAATCATAGAGTCTGAAATGCTGATAGACAGCCAATACATAACTTTCCTGGCTCTCTCATGCCATGCTTTAAATGCCTGCATTTGCTGTTGATTGGGAACATTAGGAAGAACTGGTTCTTCTTCATTTCCTGCAACAAATTCCCAATATCCTTTTCCCATAAGGAAATTCGTCATTCTAAACTTCCATGCTTGGAAGTTGTTCTTGTCAAGCTTTTCAATGACAATCTGTGAAAGAGAATCAGATGCCATTACAGAAGACTGCAAAAAATTATGTCACTGCAAAAACCACAGCTTCACCCTCACAAGGGAAAATCTGCAAAACTGGCGAAAGTGGTATTTGACCACACAGTCACTTCCTAGTGACGATTTTGCATCAACATGCAACATGGATGATTCTGTAACTCCCAATGTCTCTGCGCACAAGCATACAATGCAATTTTTATAGTAACTATTCACCGACCTATAGAACAGTGGCTGCACAGCATAAAACTGAGCCTTTTCCTGAGTGCGTGTAGAAAACTTCTGCCTCCAAAACAGGCCCCGAAATGGCCTCAAATAAAAAAAACAAGGTCGCAAAGGGCTAAAGCCTCTTCCCGCAGCATATACTGCCCTCTTGCTTCACCGCGAAGGGCGTCTCAACCTGAGACAATGCACTCCTGCACTTTCCGGCTGTGCTACCTGCAGAGATCTGCTCCCAAAACAGAAGATGAAAGCAACACTGCTCCTCTTACCAGAACACCGCGAGCTTGGCTTGCTTTCTTGAGCTCCTTACCACGAACAAGGCTCTGATACCATGCCAAGATTGTGGGAGAGAAGGAAGGAGTCTCGCTTGAAGCTTTCTTGCTTGCACAATGGGGGAAGACACACAAGGGTGGAGGCTGAAAACAGTTTTCCTCTTCTTAGTTGTGTAAGCCAAAAGAACTCAAGTACAAAGAAATAGAAGAACCCTCTATATGGGTCTCAAACCAAACTCAACTAACTAAGGTGGCATACTAACTGAGCCACAAACTAGAGTAGATAAGGATAGCTATCATGTAGCTATTATTCATGGGCGGTGTACCAACCGCGTCTGCAACTGACAAGTCGGTGACATAAATACACAACGGTCACCCTGGCGTATCACGAGTGGAGCTCGATATCTCAACACCCAAGCCTCTTCTACCACAGTGGATGCCAGTAACCTTGCAGCGTGGGTGCAGTTCCTAGTCAATAAGGAGAAAACTCAAGGTGTAAGTGAAGAGACCCCATTGATTGGGGAAGAAAGACCGATAGTTACGAATGGGGAGTCTAGACAAGACCCCAAAAGGCAGAAGATAGAAGCATCCATAATGACTACTCCTACACCATTGCCGTTGTCTACAAACTATGATGACTGTGTTCAAGAACTCCTGTCATAGCTCGAAAGAGCGAAAAAGGAAAATAAGGTGGTAGTTTTGTCTAGCTAGAAGCAAAGAAAGATGTGTTAGCGGCTTTCCAGCTTGAGAAAATGCGCCAAGTAGCCAATTAAAAATGTGAAATAGGTGAGCTAAAGGCGACGCTCAAGGCCAAGGAGGAGCAACAGAATAGTTGGCGAAGAAAGCCTGAAGATGAAATTCAAGAGCTAATGAGGCTTCAAAGGGAGTACAAGCTCCTAATCCTACAACAAGAGGAGCTGCAAGGATAGATGAGGAGGGTCCAAGATGCCATGGAGGAGCTCGCAAAACCGGAGAAGAAGAGAGATCCCAAAGGTACCAGGAAAACCTGGACAAGTTGGAGAAGACGATGTATGTGGAGCTAGAAGAGTAGAAAAGGCTAGAAAGAGAAATCAAGGAGCAAGAGCGAAGAATAAGGGCCTTAGCCTAGAGACATAATGAAAGCTTGGAAGAGATGAAAAGAAGAGCATACAAATGGGTAGCCAGGAGTGAAGAACAGATAAGAGTCTTAGCGAGTCGACTAGCCCTTGCAGAAGGTGACAAGGTGTTAGCAAAAAGCAAGGCAGAGGCCATGCAAATAAGCTTGGAAGCCCAACAATGCACCTTCCTCAATGCTCTCTTAGATGCCACACAATCAGAAGAGGAGGAGGTTGTTGAATCATTAAGGAAAAAGCTGGAGATCACTCGCAGGGCTCTAAGACACGAGCTACATGTCCAACCACAAGATACAGGACCCAAGGAAGCATAGCCACAACAGCCCAAAAGTGAATATGAAAGGTAGAGGCCACTCCCAAAAGCCAAGTCAGAGTTTGAAATGGGACAGAGCCAAAATAGGAACTAGTACCGCAACCTCCCTCTCCACAACCAGAAATGCAACAAGAAGTGGACACCACTATTGAGAGAAGAGCAGAACTCAAGAAGAAAAGGGTGAGGATTTTGGAATAGGCAAAAAGAAGATTAAAAGACCAAGCAAAAATAGCCCCTAAAGCACCCATTCCACCACAAGCAGATTTCTTCCCAGTGGATTGGAATGCAGAGCTCATAGTATGGGAGCGAAAAGAAAATGGGCACCAACCCTTCGACTTCACCTTCAAGTTCCCCTCCACCTTATGCAAAGTGTTATTGACCAAAGTGGTGGAGGAGGTAATAAGCATGGGAGGAAGGCTCGACAGTAGGTGGAACTAGGAGAGGGAGAAGAACCCAACATGATGGGGAATGGAAGCACTTGAATACTGGGAAGACAAAGTCATGGAGGTGCCCCAGACAGTTTAAGTATATGAGTCCCAACCAAAGTGGCGAAGGAGAATCTCGAACGACAACATGGACACATGGATGTCATTTTGCAACACACTACCCTTCGAGAGAAATGACCCCACACATATGCCATATCCAAGAAGGGTAGGGGTGGATTCCAACCTTGACATCCATGGCAAATATGATTCCAACTTAGATAGGAGCCTATGCCATAGGAGCACCACCTCCCACCACTCTTTTTTTATCTCAATGCTAGCATAGATAGCTATGTAGGCTAATGATGCGCCCTGCCCTCTTGCCATATTTTTGTATAGCCCTCTTAAAGGATATGAGTGATAGCCATTTCACTAGCTACAACTAGCCCTTCCTATCTACCACTCCTCTTAAAGCTCGAGTGGACCTAAAGGGATACATCCAAAGTAGACAATTTCTTAACAAATCCATTAGGCCTCCCCCTCTCACGACTCAGATGATGAGGACTACATTTCGTCTATTTATAATTTTTTTAAAAAAAGAAAGCGAACGAATAAGACATCACAAAAGAAAAACATAGGGATAGCAACCGAATGATCTCGCTACATGTAGGCCACAGTCACTGCACCTAGGGGTCCTCAAGCTAAGAACGTCTGATGGCTTCAATCCGTTGGCTCCATCCCTAACTGCCTAACCCATTTTGATTCCCCACATCATGCTTAGGGGGCACATTAAGGGCAAGACATACCTAGGGAGGTCACCCTTGCCTATGGTTAGACCTATCTCCCTAAGCCATACTCACCACACCCCCTTGGGCAAGAATTGGGTCCTCAAGTGTGGGGTAACATTCAGGCCTACTTATGCTTAGCCAACTCCCAGTTCCACTAGCATAAGTGCAATGCACCACATGGTAAGGTAGACACACCCCCAGGCATTGCACCTTCTTCTCTTTACAAGTAACTCCAAACAATGCAAGCCACCAACTACGAAGGCCCCATCATCATTGACTCACATGACCACCTGTCAAATCACCAAATCTTCATCATCTAAAACCCACAAGTGCCATGGGACTAGCATTCGTCTAGGAGGGGGTGATGTTACAAGACATGTTACGAGCACGGACCATGTAACCAAAAAGAAGTAGAGAAAGACCAAGAAAGCCCAAGTCAAAAAGTGATGAAGAAGCTCATTCTGCCCAAGCAAGAAAAGTGGAGGAGAAGACAAGCTCAGAACAAATATGGGAGAGCACCAAATATTCTAGCAAGGCTCAGTCAAGGATGAAGGAGGCCCTCTCAAGGATGAAGGAGAACCTCCAAGGGCTTTCACAAGGAAAGTGTAGGGCACAATGTAGTTCATTTTATAAAAGCACTAGGCTCCCTCCTATGCAAGTGGTAAAGTTTAAATGGACATAGGTGAAGGGATAAGGCAACTAGAAGAGAATAGGAAAAGAGGACCATCGGTAAGATGTCCAATTATGTAAAAAAGGGGATGGCTGTCCAAGGGATTTAGGGCTTGTATATAAACCTAAAAAGTGAATGAGGAGCTTATTCTTTGGTGTGTGGTAAAAGTGGTCTCTTCTTCTTCTCTTCTTCTCTCCTTTTTGCATGCTTGTGTGTGCTTGAGAAAGGGAGTGTGAGGGAGTGAGGGAGTGCGTGAGGGTGAGGGATCTTGGAGAAGAAGCTCTCCATCATCTCCTCTCTTCTTCTTCTCTTCTCTTCTCTTCTCTTCTCTTGTCTCGTGTTGTCAAGTGTTTTTCTGAAAATGGAAAACCCCTAGTCAAACTGTAGCTATGTTTGGTTTTTGTTACCTTAGTTGTTTGCGTGACAGTTTGTGTTGTCGTTTTGTAATTGGATTTATTGTGTTTTTCTAGCTTAGGATTTGTTTATGTCATTTTGTTTGATTTTTTGAGTGTGGAAACTTGATAGCCTTGGTCAAGTTCGGTACATTTTGGACAGGTTGGAGCTGGAGTTTGTTAGTAGCTGTCAAACATTGTGGAGCAATGTTTGTTTTCTTGTGGAGACTCTTGCACACCATGGGGATTATGGGTTCATGAGCACTTCACATTGCACTTGTTGATTACATTGCACTCAGGGGTCGTCTCCTATTCTTATCAAATACTTCCATACCATGGGTTGGGTTTATGCACATTTTGCACCATCGTTGAGCACTTGCATGGCATGAGGCTCGCTGTAACTATATGTAGTAAATCTTAATTGCACATGTACTTGAGAGTGCATGTGTCATTGAGCATGCACTGTTCTTGCACGCACAATATTTGGGATGTTCATCACAAAGTTAGGAACCTCTAGTTGAGTGTGTAAGGTAGTTGGGAGAGTTAGAGGGTCGTGAAGGACGCCGCCAATTGTGAGATGGGTTGTTCTTATCTGGTCAACATCTTGAGGACCATCATTTCCAGAGAGATTGTGAGATTTTGGATGGGTGGAATGGAGCATGACATATTTTCTTTCCGATAGTTGAGAGGTGAGAGTAAGGACCTTAAATAATTAAAGAACTTTTGCTTGCATAATTCATGATGCACAATCATGTGTAGATAGGCTAGGCACATTTTCTTCAATACATACATTATTTTTGTGTATAGCATCGATTGATTGGTTGCATATCATAGATCCACTATTGCATATTTCTCAAATCATGAATGATTGGGCACAGAGTTCATTTAAAAAAACCATATTCCTGCTAGGGCACATTGCATTAAAAAATAGGTTCATACCTAGAGAATGTTTATTTTAAAGACTCAAGGATCAAAGGAAAATTTCATAAGTTTTATATCGTCAACGAGAATTTCTTGAAGAAAAGAGGACATGTATGCTGAAAGTGTGTGCAATTACAAGAACAAAAAGTCAAGGAATGGAATAAGTCATCCAAGATAAAAGATGGACAAAAATGATGCGATTTAAAAAAATCAATATTTTTGCCCATTTTTAAAATGGATTTTTGCAATTGTACTCGCGCTAGCTTGTCGACTAGATGCATTTCGATCGTTTTGAGTACCCGGACAACTATATTCAGAGTTCAAATGACGAAGTTATGATCCAAACAAGTTGCAAACAGACATAAGGCAGAAAAAACGGAAATAGTGAAAAGCAAAAGCCAAAAGCTAAAAGCAAAAACCCTAATGTATGTGAGAGTGAATGAAAAACTTTATAAGGATGAGGAAGGGAAGAGCAAGGGGCCTTCCCCTTGGAGTCTTCTTGTATCTTGTGAGAGATATGAGAGGAGGGTCGCATGCGGGAGTGTGAACTCTTTTTGTGCTAGTTGTGAAGTCGAAGAAGTTGGAAGTTGAAGCACCAAGTGTCGGCTTGAGGCTTTCAAAGTATGAGAATACAATTCACTTAGTTTTTCTTTGAAATGTTGGTGTTTTTTGAATTTTGTGTCGGTGATTAATATGGCTCATAACTCTCGTTCATGTTGTAACTTCTGTGAAGGGTGGCTATGGTCCTTGTCAATCTAAGAAAAATGTTGGATTATAACTCTCAGTTTTATTTATTTATTTATTTCTAACGTTAGTTAATTTTTTTACTTTAGTTAGTAACCTTACTAACTTATTATTTGACTAACTAACTTTCGAACTAACCAACTAACTTTTAATTGCATGAAAATATTACAGTGCATCTGACAAAGTCAATTCCCCCAATTGGCACTCCTTAATATCTTGTTATCGAGTTGTGAATGAGACTTGTTCTTGATCACCACTCTCGTAATAGCATGCAACTATGGAGGACGGAGCTTGAAGGAGGAGGTTTGATATTGCTTAAGCTTGTATCTCAAATTGTGGAGCTACCAGCTTGCTTGAGGGAGGAGGCTACTCATTCGGGCATCAATGTAAGCTCACTACACCCTCGTAGGATTGAAGGTGTATTGGCTAGGTGAGAGATAGCCACTTATGCTCACTTGAAATGCTTGAAGCAATAAGTGGTCAGTGGGTCTTGGCAGTTGAGCATGAACTCCCATTACATAGGTTTTGTCTACACCTTCACCAAATCATCCTAGAACAAAATTGAAAATCTATTGCAAGAGTGTGGAGCTAGAATTAGATAACTTCGTCTTTGCCCTATTAAAGAGAATTATGAGTGGTAAACCATGGGGAATAAGTATATGGTACATGATTGTTATTACTTCTATCTCCCCCAATTGCATGGCATCCTAACATGGGATTCAAACAAGCCTTTTACCCCCATGAAGGATTCAGACACTCCCAGCTCCATGGTAAATAGTTGGAGAAGGACCTTGGAAAAAGTGGAATGGGGTGGAGATGATCATGGAGATCAGTCATCGATGCTACAATCTTTCTAAACCTCCCATAGTGAATACACAGAGACAACTACTTACCACCCCTTGACAAACCAAAACTAGCAAATTTGATTGCTAAAAAAGGAATAAAGTAATGGGTCAATGCTGGGGACCTATGGGGGAGTAGATTGGATGGCAACAAGTAGGATACAATGTGAGTTTGGATTGTGATAGGAGGAGATTGACTAGTTCCAGCAGATGATGGCCAATTACCATCATGCAACACATGCCTAGGTTGTAGAGTTGGAAATCCCTAAGGGAGTGAGGCCTCGTTGTGGAGCACTAACAACCCTAAGTTTCTACCAAAACAACTTGGGCTCTCTTGGATGCCAAATGTTATGGAGTCCTAATCCATCCCACAAAGCCAACTCAAAGAAACATATTCCCAAGTTTAAGGACATTAGTCCCCTTATGTCTCTTTAATGGGGCAAGATGCCTGAGGATGTCTTTCACTTGTTTTGGGAGTGTTCCCATGTGCAAATGATCTAGCATTGCTTTTAGAGAAAGATGGAAAATTAGGGACTTCATTCCATCATAAAGTGTAAGCAACTTTGCTTGGGGACTATGGAAATATGAATTAGGAAAGCTTTTTTTAAAATTGGGTTCCCATTAGAGGAATAGTGATGAAGAATGCCTAGAAACCCAAGAATGCAAGATGGAAAGGGAAAGCCCATTTTTTTCAAGGAGGGGTGGATGATCTACCTAGCAAGTGTTTATGAAAAGGCAACTAGCTATTCCATGCACCTAATAAAAATCGCTTCTAAGGTTTTTGACTAGTCTATGAATTTGTAATTATCAATGGGTGATTTCCCATAGTGGAGATGTTCTATCTCTCAAGATGTTATGTGTATTTTCATATTAATATAATCCATTGGCTACATTTATTTAAAAAAACCCTCTTTCGGTACCCTAATCATTCTAGCTAGTATGGATTCCTAAAGACTAAGACTAGTTCTTCTAGATTTGTAATGAAAGAACACAAAGAGATACACTATTGGACTCACCTATTTGCCCTTAATGTAATAATGTTATCTTTGCATTCTTTTATTCTAATGGGCATACTATAGTCTTATAGGATATTAAGCATGTAAAGACAATTCTTGAGAATTTTTTGATCATGTGCTATACTTGAATCCAATAAGAATGCCCTTGAGGAATACCATGGAGAATATCCTACAACTTCTTCTTAATCAATCCTAGCCATGTTGGAGACCTTCGAGTGGATTTGAGGATAATCTAATGGATTGAAGAATTGAAGCTAATTCATAGCTTCATATTAAAGAGAGAAATGAAGAACTAATACTTTATGAATGTGGAAACAATGACATGTATCATTGGATGTATGATCAAGTCACTCAAGTCTTTGCTCCTTGATTGTATTGTATTGCACAGGATGCACACTCAAAATGGAAACACCATCAAAGGGAACCCTCATTTACTAACTTATAGAGCCTTAGATATAATCGAGAGACCTCCTTCTTTTGTACCATTGCCATTACAAAAAGTTCATGAGTAGAACTTAGTTGTATGTAGATAATACTAATCCTCTTTTGACATAATTAAAGTCTTATTATTTTTTTATTGACATGTGCAAGAGAGGAAGGTTTGATATTCTTGAGCAAGTGAATTCTAAAATATTGACCTGTGTGTTCACCAAAATCATCAAGGCTTGAGAATAGGTAATACCTATAAGGAGATCCAAGCAATGAAATTCATTCTAAATTTGAAGGAGAATAAGATGCAGAAGCTTGGATCAAAGCCATGAACAAATACTTTGTGAATGTTGAAACCACTATTGTGAATCAATTCATAACCACAACTTCATCTCACTAGTGAGACTAAGCTCTATCAAAACAATGGTGCTAAGATAATAGGATAACTAAAGCTTCTCAAACCTAGGATTAGATTAAGGAAGTTGTGAAAGTATAGTACCTACCCCATCCTTTGAATACATCAAGATTAATGAAATTTACATCCTTCCTCAAGTGAACTTGACCTTTGAAGGTATCTACCCAAAGTTTATGAGCCTTCGAAAGTATACATTACTAATGAATGGCAACTCATCTCGATTGCAAAGTTCTACTAGGGTATGAATTCTCCTATGGATACTCATTTTGAATTGATAAGACCCATAATCCTTGAAGATGCCCTTATGTGAACCAAGAAGATTTCTCAGGAACAATCAAAGAAACTCTACAATGAGAAATAATTATGGGAGAAACTATCCTAACTATGGTTGCTAGACCAACACTACTAAGACTAATGGGTGAGTAATGCAATTGCTTAACATCAAAGTAGGCTAAACAACAAATAATTCTACGAAAGCAAAAAGATTGGACACTTGACGGGTGACTGTCCTAACTAACCCCAAAGCCCTAATCAAAACTAACCAACCCCACCATTGAAAGAGGCCTTGGTAATGGGAATAATATTAGAGGTTGTAGATGAGGAAGAGTGATTGAAGCCCAAGTAAAATCTATGATAGGCTAGCAAGAAGAATATTATACCCTAGATGAAGTCAAGCTAGGGACCATTCATATATCCATTGAGAACAAGAAAGTTGACTATCACAATATCTTGTTCTCTAGGTACCATATAGGCAAGTCCTTCAAAATCCTAACTGATTGTGGAAGTACTCATTATTATTTTACTCCCAAAGTATGGTTAAGAGGTTGCATCTAGGTTCCCAGGCTACAAAAAAGATAATCATAGAGTTGGCTAGTGGGAAGGAAATCACCTCTATTGAAACTACAAGGAATGTACAATTTGAATCAAGCAAATAGAAAACGGAAGCTAAATTTTGAATCCTACCATTAGGATGTTATGATTGCATCATGGGCATGGAGTAGCTCAAGAGGAATAAGGCCGAAATCTTATGTGCCAAGGAGGAAGTCATATTCCAAGACTTTGAGAGAAACACTTTCGAAACACAAGGGAAAGCTGGAAGAATTAGAGTCAAACTAGTCAAGGCCAATTGACTTGAAAAGGGCTAAGAAAGGAATAATTAATCTACATGGTCACATTGAACAAGGTTGAAGGTATGTTACCCTGATGGATCAATGACTTTGATTATGTCTTTGTAGAGAAATTGATGGAATTAACCCCAAACCGATAAGTTGACTAGGTAGATAGAGCTAATTCTTTGATCCAAACCTATACTCAAAACATCATGCAAGATGTTTGTACTTAAAGCTATCGAGCGTAAGGAATAATAGAGAAAGTTGATTGAATAAGGGTTCATATGCTCCAATGAATTACCTCGGGGAGCATGTGTTCTTTTCCAAAAGAAGAATGATATTTCCTTTAGACATTACATTGATTTTAGAGGACCAAACCAAGTGATAATCAAGTTTAAGCATCCCATATGCAAGATTGATGAACTACTAGAGCAACTATATAAAGCCAAAGTCTCCTCAAAGATAAACTTGGAGGTCTCGATACTATCAAATCTGAATCGAAGAGTTGAACATTCTAGAGATTGCCTTTAGTACTAGATATGGGCACTACGAATTCTTTGTCATACCATTTGGATTGACTAATACCCTAAGAATATCTAACTAATCGATATAAGATGTCTTTTGACCATATCTAGATAGTTTTTTGCTAGTATTCTTCAATGATGTGCTAGTATATTCCAAAACTTTGAAAGATCATAGTGCATCTAGAGATTGTACTCTAACCTCTTTTTGAGAACCAACTCTGCCAAGAAGAGAAAGTGCATATTCTACACAAATAAGATCAAATACTTTTGTAGTTGTGCTAATTTTTATATCTAAGTCTATGGTTTGGAAAATTTGAATGGTTGATATGTTAAAGATGATGAATCTTTTGTTGTGAAACATAAATAGGCTAGCCAATTTTGTTTTGGCATGATCATATTGGATTATCTAGTAAATATTATTGAATTACGTGCTTTACTATGGTTGTTAATTAGACTACATTGTCTTGTATATATGAATAGATCTATTTACATAATCCTTAATATATTGAATAAAAACTTAAGGCAATGTTTGAATAATACTCCAATTGTGCTTTTGTACCCATTTGTGTATGCCATGTGGAAACATTCAAAAATCTATGAATGTGGTCAATTAACCCAATAACATGTATGTGGAAAGGAAAAACACAAGACTTCTAAAATTGGCACCAAGTTGCTTTATATTTGTATATTGGTATGTTTACAATTTTTCAAGTATACATCATGGTATGGAGTAGGATACAAACAATAGAAATGTATAACTTTGAATCACTATAATGTGTACAGTGGTTCTAGCTTTACAATTGAGTGTAATACAATGGTATACAAAAAATTGAGAATGGGTAGCATTCTAGTGAATACATATAGCATACAAGTGAGTAAGCATACAACACAAACAACCTAACACAAAAGCAATTCTAGGACATTTCCTGACAATCTATAAGCAAACTTTCCAATGTGATTTAGGCCTTCTTTGACTCGAAGACCAATCCATTTAGGTCTTCATCCTTCCTTTCCCAAGTGCATTTTGCCAAATCCATCTGCATGACATATCTCTCATCTTTTCACTACCCCCAAGGTTTAGACTACACAATCTCTACATGGTTAGTGGATTGGAGCCACTTGTAAATGAACCCTCCTCTATGTTAGCAATTACATCCATTCTTAGAATAACTATGAAGGTCCCTTTGAGATTGCCATATGCTTTTGCAAGTGTTTGTCTTGTTTTATTCTACTACTTTGTGGGGCAGAGAATTTGCATATCAATTCTAATGTATGGATATGAGTGAAAGACAGCAAAGGGCTGTTCTTCATCATGTTGAGAGTGATGTATGTTAGTTGTTGTGTGAGGCTTCTTGTCAGCAGAGAAGAATGGAAGTAAAGGATCTCTACATCTTAAAACTAGGTATATGATTGGGAATATGCATTATGGGCAGATATTGAATACATGGGTTCGAGTTAATGGAAATCTGGAAGGATTTGCAGCCAGGAAAATGATGAATCAGAATTCATAAAGTTCGAAGCTCCTGCAACTCTTCATCAATGCAAGATATGCTAAGATGTATCTACTGGTATGTTGAAATGACAATTTGAAGTCAAAGAATGTGTCTTTCCATTTGCAAGTTTGTGCTTTTGGAACAGAGCAATTGTGCTTGCTATATAGAGTATGCAAAAATTTCGGACTACAGAGTGTGCATAGCTGTTTCAGGGCAGCAGATCAAGGAATTTGACTCGGAATTGTTCTAAAGAGTTATAGATTGGAAAGAGATCTACAACTTTTCTTTTTCAAGCGTTGCGATCCAAAGTCTGGCTAGAAAGTTATGAACTATTCTGTGTAATGCTCTATGAGGCAATTTCTGTGCTCTATGAGGAAACATGTGAATTCAACAACATCTATGTCACCAACTTGGTTTCTCATGAAAGTCATCATGATTATCCATTGCTATATCAATATAAAATCTAGTTTGATGCAGTAATGGATTGTCTACAACAATGAAATGCTTATAGCAGTTGAGTTGGCATGAAAATTTGCCATATAAAGCTTTAGTTATATGTGTATTTGGATTGTATTTATATGTGCTCTGAGAAAAGAGGAATGGAAATGATCTACAGTTGGTTTTACATGGATTGAGGCTCAATTGTCTATGGTATAGGTTGTAACCCCGAATCTCACTTCCACATAAAAGAGTTTGTGTAACTAGAGTGTCAAACAACCATAACTCGATGTGACGTTCTTGAAACTACATGTGGGCACACTAGCTCTTTAAGGCCCTTGCATAGCCTTAAGCCAATTAGGTCTTATCTACAAGCCATTCAACAAGTTTAAAATGAGTACAATTCATTGATATAATATAGTATTTGAATTAACACTCTAGCTATAATTTGCCATAGATAGAGCCACTACATATATGTAAAGTCACCTTTACAAAGTGATATCTAGGGTTCTTGGTAAGATATGGTACTATGTCTCTCATGTTCCTGCTCTCATACAATTGCATGTCCATACTATGAAGGGCTGATTAGAACCCATAGCTCCATACATTTAGGGGTCTCTAAACATGACATGACAATATATGTTGTAGGAGATCTTGAGTCACTGCAAAGTCTTGACTCAGTGGTTTAGTCAAAGTGACGAGGCTGGACTCTTGGGGAGAATTCAAGTAAGTTTGTGATTAAGGGTTAGAAAGTATGTGACTTCATGTAGGGCGTAAGTGGAAAACTTGAAGGACCATTTTGGTGTAGGAAAAGAAGGGGAAAAAATAAGGAGGATATTCTTATGTGCAAATCGGCCTGGAGAGGGCAACATCATTTGTGGTGGGGAGAGAAGGTAAGAGCTCATGCAAGTGAATAGCTTTGGCAAGAGCAAAGAGATTTGAAAACTTGGACACTTAGGATATTGTTTGTTGTCCTCAGTTTTTAGCTTGCATCTTTGGCTACAAAGATCATCACTTGAATCATTCTCTTACCTACAATAGGTAGATCTTGGAAGAATATGAAAAGCCCACTCTAGGGTGATTTTTGGGCAACATATAAGTGGTTTTTTTGTTGCTATAAATAATAGTAAAATAGGGTTGAAATCATACATTAAGGCCCATACAAGGATTTCACTAGTTTATTTGCTTACCATTAATTGGGCTCATAACTCATTGATGGTGGCTACTATATGCTATAGATTTTCTTGGATTGGAGATGAATTTTGAAGCTTATATGATTGCATAAAGCCTATGTATAGTAGAGTGTTGTCCTATAGAAAGGCTATCTCTAAGTTCTCATCTTAAAGCTTTTGGGCAATTGTCGCAACACAGTGTATTGCACTTGTACATTGAGTGCATGTATGTTTTTTTGTGCATCAAATGAATTAAAGGACTTTATGACAACTTCCATCACTATTTCTCCATTCTTAAATTGATTCAATCTTCTCTTTTCTTATTCTTTTTTGACCCCACTCCTACATCCTTTTCTCTTAAACCCTTGCAGTTAACATTTGGTGAAATTTACATGAAGGTTGTCAAAAGGGTGCAAGATGGGTGATGCATCATGTTCAGGTTCTCCTATAGGAGTTGGTGATGAGATGAAGCAATTGATTGAAACTTTCAATATTTATTTATAGTCAAAAGCATGTTAGAAGTATAGCATGAGAACCCTATGTAAGCAAGGGTGCATGAGGGAAGGTGAGGTGTAAATGGACTAGAGGAAAAGGGAAACCCTAACCCTAGCTCGCTTAGAAGCTATATAAACATGGTCAAAGGTCACCCTTAGTATATGAGAGAGTGTACAGTTGTACTTTGAGCAACTTAATAAGCAAGATCTTATTCTTATATTTTAAGGTCTCTCCTCCCTCTTATGCACACCCTTCCATGTTGTAACTTTGATATTTTAACATGGTATCAGAGCCATCTCTTATCCATTAAGCTTCCCCTATTCTTCTCTTAGTTAAGTGGACAAGAAAGTTTCATTCATCATCTTATCCTCTCAACCTCCATAGCTAGATCTGGACCTACCACCAATGGAGCACTTGGTGAGGATAAAAGGGTGCAGTAGCTTGTCATAAAAATTTCCAATATTACATAGAGGTAGAAGGGTAGCATTGTCAGTTTTCTCAGCTTGGCTCGCTTCTAGACAACATGATGTTTTTCTACTAACTACATGCTATAAGGGTCACAATCTCTTGGGCTATGGTGAGGAATTTGTAGCCCCCCAAGTGGGGTATCCCTACCTAAAAGGGCTTTGCAAAATTCTCTCTCTCTACTGGTCACATAGAGTGAAACCCTAACTATGTGTTTGGCTGGTAGCCATAGCTAGAAAGCTTCAATCTTTCTTCTTTCAACCTTAATCATCGTGATTGCCACTAACAATGATTCTAATAATTGTTTAACCATATCTAGAGTTCATTGCAGATTTGGAGGCTCAAAACTCAGAGTGTCTTAACCCAAAGGTAACTCTCAAGCTCGTCACTTGGACTCCAACACAAGCATTTTCCTAAGCTTGGACATTATTGTCCTTAAACACTACTGATCAATCTATGGGTCATTACTAGTCGATGTTTATCAAAAGTCTAAATTTGACCCATCTGACCCTACAAATGTAGAAAATGATGAAAGAGCCCAAGCTCTAATAATGTTGCACCTAGATGAATCCTTAATCCATCACATTGATCAACTTGCAATTCCAAAGAAGAAGTGGGATAAACTCGAGAAATTGTATGGTGGAAAAGGAAAGAACTCCAAAATCTTCCTCAAAATAGAGTTCTTCAATTTGGAATACAAGCAAGGAGAAGACTTCAGGAAGTTCATTTCCCACATGAAGGGGCTAATGGCCCAACTAGCTTCACAGTCCAAGCTCAAGTTGGTGAAGAAGATACCATCACAATACTTTTAAAGCCTATAAGGAAAGTCTTCCCAACTCTTGTAACTACTCTAAAAAATGTACTAGATCCTACACTTGAAGGTGTCATTTAGTCTTTTCTAGATGAAGAGAAAAGAAATCAAAAGGAAGGCAACACTAGTCCAGCATCTACCTCAACAACTCATAATCAAATCTTGGTTCATCTTGTTTCCACTAAATATTCCTTTTGCAATAAAAAGGGACATATTGTAAGCAACACTTGGAGAAAGTATCCCAACAAGATGAAGTGCAACAAATGTAAGTCCACAATTACACCAATGTTTCGCAACTTAGTCAAATAAGCATACATTGAGAAGGAATCAACTGGTGAGTCATATCTTGTAATGTCACAAATGCTTGTACCTACATGATTTAATTCATTCCTTGATACTTTGCCCTTCTCAACTGCATGCATTGCATGAGAACATATCTTAGCTTTTTGACCAGCCATAACATTCCTAATGGCTTTCTCTATCTGTAATCCAAACATGGCAACATGCAGTGCTAGTCAAAGAGCAAACCTATAATACACATTTTTCAGCCACATTTTTAGAATTTACCACTACTAAAATTTCAGCCACTATGTCTAAAAAACCAGCCCTTCATTTAGGCCTAAAATGGCCTCATCTACAACCAATAAACCATACTTTTTAAGCTCTTTTTTTGGTTGTATATATGTATACTACTATAGCCTTGCACATGGAATCCATTCTCCTAAAACATCCAAAAAAATTTGTTGTTGAACTTAATCAAACTAGCAAAAATACATCTTTTTCTGCACTAGGAGCCAAGAACTTCCTCCTGAAAGCACTATCATAGCCCACATGACAACAATGCTGCCTCATGCAATCCATGTTCCTTGAATTTCTTTGCATTTGGAGACACTTGATAATCCCTTAAGGTATCTCTATTTCTGGGGCACCAATGATTATTTTAGCATTTAGACATTGTATAAAGATCCATGAGGAGTCGTTTGTTGCTCGAATTCTCCAACCATGACCAACATCAATTAAGTGATGCACCATTTTCATAGTAACTTTTGGCAATCACATTAATATCTTTGATCAATGGTCAAGAAATACAATGCATGGAATCTCAAGCTCCCAACCTTATCCATGGTTTTTGTTGTTGCTTGAGCCTAGTGGTTTCAAGAATAGTGACTTCTAGGGATAAATCATAAAGCCTAATCATTAGAATGTTGCATTTTCTCGATTCCCCTTTGAGTAGTGATGCAAATAACTAAATTTTCAGCCAATTCATTAGCATTTCTACCCTCAAATAGCTCCTTTATAACATCAACCCTTTCCAAAATAGCACATGTATTTTTTCCATAATCATCCTTTATGCTTTGCAATCAAACTCTTCTTCCATCTACACCATAGCATTTGCTAGATCACCAAGAAAATGTTGTTTCCTCTTTATAGAGGAAGTGCATTTGACTCTTTCAAAAACAAAAGTCTATGTTTAAAGCTGAAGAGGTATTGATTGTGGGTCATATGTGTAGGTCCTATGGTAGGAAGCCTTCATCAACAAAGGTAGATGGGATTTACAGGATGCAAGATACCTATTCCGGTGTTTTAGAGGTTAAAAGGTCCTTAGGGACATGCATCTTTTACCTCATATGCATACCACATTTTGCACATGTGGCTAATGATTTGTATCATTTATTATGGAAGGGACAAAGTTTCCTATGGGGCAGAAAGCACACCAAAGCCATGAGAAAACTAAAGATATTGTTCAAGTCTACAAAGCATTGACATTGAGGAATGCTAATTATTCCAAGGGAAAGCATATTATCATAATAGTGGATACTAGCCTGATTGGTATTGGATGGGCACTTCAAAAAGATGATGAGAAAGAGAATAGGTGTGCAATCAAATTTAGTGCAAAAGTGTTAAATGAAAGGCAGAAAAGGTACACACAAGTGAAGAGGGAGCTATGAGGTGTGGTGATAGGCCTTAAATGCAACAAAGAGTACTTTATAGGTACACATGCGGTTGTTAAAATGGATTTTTTGCCATTATTGGGAATGATTGCTACTTGTGCCACTCCAGATATTGCCATGTTAAGTGGATTGCATATATAAATTCAATAAATCTTTAATTGTAGCACATTGCAAGGAGAAGTACTCTGATTTGTAGGCATGTTGTCTAGGTCATGTTTTGAGGATGACCATGGGATGATAGATAATGAAGAAGAGGGTGAATTTACTACTAAAAATATATGTACTACTATTGAGGCTGAATTGGTAGTTGTAATTGTAGGTACAACACTCATTAATATAGAGACAACATTAGACATAGTAAGTGCATCCGATGAGCTGATAGGTACAGTTGTTGTAACAATGAATACAATAGTAGATAAAGTGTGTATAATGATTGTGAAGCTTGAACATCATAGAAAAAGCACTTTAGGTGTTATGTTTCAGTCTTAGAAGTGTTCTTGGAAGACTTATATGCAAGGGAATGGCTGAAAATGGGGTAGTACCTCAACACACTATCCAAGATGAATGGTTTGAAGAAGGATACAAAAGATTTAAAATTAAGGCATATGGGCTTTCTCTAAAGATAGATATATTTGGAAACATGCAAAAAAAAGGGTCTCCATTGCAAGTCATTATTGATAGGGCTATGAATTTACATGTAATGAGGGAGTTTCATTAGAGTCTATGGGCTCGCCATAGAGGTGTTTGAGGCACATTCGAGAAGATTAAGGAAAGATATTGGTGGCAGGGAATGTATAAAGATGTTCCACACTTAATTTAGTACTTATCAAATGTATTTAGCAATGGAACATAGAGATGGGTTGTGGCCACAATCTATCCTTTGTCTCTTCATATGGGTGGTAGATTTGGTAATCATGCCTATATAACTTTGACAAATGAGATATCTTTTTCTTGTGTATGGAAATTTGACTAATCAAGTGGAACGGAGAGCTCCACACATTAAGACAATGTAGGTTGTATGCAAATTTCTATTGGGGGAGGACTTTTGCGACAATAGTTATGTATGCAAGACTATAGCTGAAAAAGGGGAATTGAATGCATATGAGGCTTGTGTGTTCTTCTCTTGGTTGGGAATTAATCTTGCATTGACTTTAGCATATAATCTAGAGGATAATGGGAAGAGTGAGAGGGGACATCCACCTATCATCAAGGCATTGGCAAAGTCATGTAGAGGTAGAGTAAAGGAGTGACCATGGTTATTACCATATACATTATGGATTGATCAAACGACACATAGCGTAGTGACTATATATATGCCTACTAAATTGATATATGGACAAAACTGAAAATCCTATTACACCTATTGAAAAGATGGCTACCACATGGAGTGTGTTACACTGGGAGGAAGGGCTAAGTAGAGAAGAATTGCTTGCTCTATGCGTTTGATAGTTAGAGAGGAGACCAAAAGACATTGAGATAGTAATTATAAGATTGAGGGTAGCAAGGCTTCACAATAAGAAAATAATTGGACAAGAAGCACAAAATTAGGCCAAGGGAAATACATGAAGGAGATTGGCTGTTGGTCTATGATACTAGTTTAGATCATTAGCATAGTAGTATTCGGAAGGTTACAAAATGGTCATTTGGTCCGTATGTGGTGAGATATGTGTATGATAGTGCTCCCTATTCTCTCAATGAGTTGGATAGGATAGCTTTGAGGATTCCAGTTGTAGGGAAGCAAATCAATTTCTTCAAGAGATGTGAATCTAATGCATATGAGGTAGAGGGGCGATATAGAATTACTTCCCAAGATAATGTTGAGGAGGATGATGAGGATGACATTGAGGTGACTGAAGAAGGCTCTAAACATACAAAATAATGATATTTTGGCACATGAAAGAGGTTGTGTAGGTTTGGAGGGGGTGGATGTCATATAATTTTATGTCCATACTATGAAGGCACATGAGAACCCACAACTCCATGCATTCAAGTGTATGTAAACATGACATGACAAGATAGGTTGTACCTTGAGTCATTACAGAGTCTCAATTTATTGGTTTAGTTATAGGCGATGAGGATGACTTAAGGGGAGAAGGGAAAGTCAACTAAGTCTATGATCAAGAGTTAGAAAGCATGTGACTTCATATACGGAGTAAGTGGGGGACTTGAGGGACTATTGTGGAGTAGGGAAAGTAGGGAAAATATGTGAGGATAGCAATTCAATGTGGATGTTCATGTGCAAGAATGCATGGATAGGGCATCATAATTCATTATGGGGAGAGAAGGCAAGAGTTCATGTAAGTGGACAACTTTGGCAAGAGGATAGAGGACTGAAATCTCCTAGACAGTGAGCATATTGTTTTAGGCATCAAAGAAGGGTTCTTGTGGCTCACTTGGGCTATGAGAAGCAAGGTAAACAAAGGTACTCATGCTAAGTACTATTGTCCTGAGTTTTCAGCTTTCATATTTGACTACATGGATCAATACTTAAAGCATTTACTTACCTATAATAGATAAATATTTGAAGTATATGAAGAGCCCACTCTAGGGTGATTGTGGGGCAACATATAGGTGATTTTTTACTACTATAAATAACAATAAAATAGGGCTAAAATCATACATGATGTCCCATATAGAGGTTTCATTTGTTTCTTTACTTACCATCACTCAGGCTCATAACTGGTTGATGCTAGGGTATTGTGCTTGTACATTGAGTGCATGTATTGGACTTGCTTTATTATGCATCAGATGAATCAAAGGACTTTGTGACAACTTCAATTAGTGATTCTCTATTCTTAAATTGATTTAATCTTCTCTTTTCTTATTCTTTTTCGACCCCACTCTCTGCATTCTTCTCTCTTAAACCCCCACAATTAAGGCATTTGACTTGACCCCCCCAACAACACAAGTGACTATAAAGGTAAAGATGGCATAATCTCTGACTATCCCAATTGGTCTCCTCAAGATCTCAAATCTCCTAATGTCTAGTATTAATTATGTTGATCCTATCAAGTAGTCCATTGTAGTTGCCCCCCACTTGTGGTTCCAAAATGTCAAGGAATTTGATCTTGGCCTGTGTGTGTCTGTGTGTGTGTGTGTGTCTGTGTGTGACCCATGAAAGTATGACTATTGGAAATCTAAGGAAGCTCTCAATGTGGATGATTCCAAATATGCAGCCATTAGAGATATACATTTTGCATGGATGGTTTTACAATTCCTCCACGCATGAAGCAATCTTCCACTAGCACCCTACATAGTTTCACTTGTAGAAAACTCTGACTCCTTTTGTGACTTTGGGAGAGAATTGTATTTATAGGAACTACATAAGTACACAATTCAACGTAATAAATCTTCATACATGTGCATAGATCTTCCCTTTTGCGTTTTCCATGTAATCCTTTGAAGTATCTCTCTCAAAACAAAAAGAGGATCATGTACTATTGGATTGATGTGCCTCGCATGAATATAGTATGATAATCCATTTTTGAATATCCTATGGTATTTAAGAATGAAGTTTTTCTCCATGCTTTAGGGCTCTAAGCTTGTTTCTCTCTCAAGAAAGTGGTCAACAAAAGAAACACCCATATAACTATGTTAAAGCCCCTACATATAAACTCATTGTGTATATTGTTGGGGTACCTTTTCAACTCCTCATGTCAAAGATGTTGTTCCACAGCAAGGTCTATGTACTTATACTTTTCTCTCTTAGAAGGAGAACGTGTATTATGAAACTTTTATGTATCTATAACTATAAGTAGAGATATGGTCAATGTATGTGATAAAATACATTTTCAAAAAGTGACAAACCAAGGTTTTTTAGGTCTTGTCATTCATAAGAAATTGGCAATGTTCTTCTCAATCTCATATACTTTTGAAAGATTGTCTCTTATTTTTACAAAAGAGTCACTCAATAGCAAATATTGTTTGTTAGATAAGATATCAATAACTAAATCTTGAAGTATATGCCATACTACAAGCTATGGAAAGCAAACATATTTATCAATGAAGTGGTATGATGTTACTTTGCACCTATACAAATTTTTTGTTAATAACTATCACTATGCAGCTAAGTGTAACATGGAGAAAGCCCCACATAAGATATCAACAACTAAACCTTGAAGTATATGCCATACTAATGAGCAATTTAAAAAAAAAAGAGATTTTTCTACAATGCTCAACCCAATAGGCTAATGTTGTTTGGCACCTCTATGGATTGTTTAAGGATGAATACCTATTGCCATTGAGTGGAACATATAGGAAATCCCAAGACCCATACTCAATCTTGAAACAAGTTGAAATGAAACCAAGTTAGTGTAACTCATATAGACTACATCTTATAATTTAGAGCTTGTATAAAAGGTAGAAGATCAAAAGTGGGACCCCCCCACTTCCTTTTCGCTTATATAACAACTCTCACTCATAACTAATATGCATGGAGCCCTTATAGTAGTTGAAGGGGCTCCATGAGCATTTCTAGTACCTAAAGTAGTATTCATGTTCTTTATATCCCATCAATTTTAAGTGGCATTTGTCTTCTATACATTAGCTACTCATTGATTTTGTTGTGCATTTGTATTGTTTCAAAATCTCATGAACTAGATCCAACTACAACAAAAAATGGTTTTCGAGAATTGCTTACTTAATGGAAGCTTTAGCCTAATTCATGGTGTTTATAAAGTGGCATCATTATCAAAATGTTTATAAAGTGGCATCATTATCAAAATGATGCCATTATCATCAATATTATCAAGGAAGTAACTTTGGTTGTGTTTTTCCCCTTCTTTACAATCAAATGGAAATTGAAACATAGGTTTTCATAATTCATAAGGAACTTATATGTCTCTAATTAAAATTCATTTTAGTTTTGTTTCTAAGGTTATGTAGTCTCTTTAAAGGTAAGAATATGCCATCTTGTGGCTTGACAATTAATTGCAATTTATCACATCATTTTGATATTTTGTTAAAAATAAGATTCTTGTTTATCCAAACAAAGAAGTGGCATGTCTATTTAAAATATTAATCATATATCCTTATTAGATTGCTCATTGGGACATTTTCTTTTGTTACAAAAGCCGTGTTTTATAAATGGACTTGAATAACCTCATGAAATTTTGAACATTCTAACATGAATTTCAAACAATTTTGCATTATATTGCCTACAATCTATCAAGCGTTCCACAGTCATTCTAACCTTCCCTTCAAGTGCCATGTTAGTTTGCCTTTGATCCATGCTAGTTTTGGTCATAGTACCCTATGATCCATGATTTAGCCATTTCACTTTGAGTCATGATATTTGTGCCTTTCTAATAATAATTTAGGACAAAATGAGGGGATTGTTATGGGGCTAAATTATGTGAGTACAAAATAAATGTTTCAAGGAAAAGTATTGTGGATTGTGTGCACACAAAGTCTAGAATTATTTACAGTAGAGTATTAGAGAGATCGTACATTTGAATATAAAGTTTTGTTTTGCTTTGTGAATGTTGTCACGTCAAATATAGTTGGGACACTTTGTAGTTTATAAACTTTGTGTGAAAGATTATAGAGGGGCATTCCCTTCTTCTTTTCCATTTGTAGGAGTTCTTCCCTTCTTTAGTTGCAATCAATCTTCCTATGTATTTTAGATCATGAGCACTAACAATCACTAAGAATACAAAGTCAACAAACTCATAAGGGAAGTTGCATGACCCATTCATGATTCTTAGTGTGGTCTCCATCCTCTTATGAATGTCATACAATGAAGGTGGTCCTCATCCTTTTGGTAGGGTGACAAAGGAAAAGGTTACCAATGGAATGAAGCTTTGATGTTCATTTAGGCATGAGCTATCCCCTATTTGGACATAGGGACAATGCTTGCATGGCTTTGCCCACTCTTATGACTAATAAATGGAGAGGAGGCACTCCCAATGTGACCTTGCAAGTTGGTATGTGTTATCTCAAAAGTAAAGTGGTAACTATTGATAAAACTTTTCTATTTTATTCCAATGCACTATCATTCTTAATTGTGTTTTTTGTAGAAATTAAGAACTATCAATTGCCTTGCCTTCATCTTGCTGTATCATCTCCATGATATTTCACTTTTTTTGGCATAGTTCCCTATTATCGTCTACTCATCTTTCACAATCACACCTAAATCTCTCAAATATATTATTTGGTAGAATACCATTGTAAACAAGCTAAGGACTTTAACATACACGTCTATTGTGTGGCTCATAGATTGCCATAAAAATGCTATCTAGAGGACCTAAAATTGACTTTACTTTCAACTAGCTTTGTTTGTGTACTTGGAATTTTGCCTAGTTTCCCTTTTAAGATTGCTTGGCACATGTTTCCTTTTATCACACCCTTTTAGGATTTATTGGTGTATGCTGACTTTAGAAAATACATTCACCAATTCATGGCATTATTTCTATTAAACATGCTCCTTATTTAGAGGTTCAAGTCTCTCGTTTTCACCTAGCATGTCTAAGCCAACCATACATTGAAATCTTAGTTCACATAATCTCACTTTCTAGTTCTTTCTACATTTGACTTCAATTAGGAAATGTAATTCAATGTCTCTAAAGGCACTATGTTTCCTCGATTTCCAAAGCTGTCACACCACTCAAAGTGGGCAGATTAATCGGGAGGGGGGAAGTACCAGAACTTCCACCTCCTAACGGACTTTGATTCAGGCTAAGGTTACTAAGACCCTGCCCTTGAATAGGTCCAGGACTACTCCTTTTAGGAGAATAATGCCTATTGATTTCAACCCTTCGTCTAGCCCTCTCGGCTCTCTCATATTTTTGGAGTTCGGCTTGATGGATCTCTTCAAAGGACATCAACTAACAAGTAGGTCCCAAGAGACCCTAGATTCGAAAACCACCACTTTGAGGCGGCTCCCGGCAAACGCATCACTGATGGGACCAAAAATGGGCTGGCACTGGCTATGGCACTAGCCGGACCTCATGCACACAATAGACACCTCCACCACCACACGGACTCGTGGGCCAGGAGCGTCTGTAATAACTAAATGCACACTAGATACATCAAATATTGCATTTGTAGCTAGATAAGAGTCCAATGGCACCTTTCCCAAAACCCCTCAAAGGGGGTATCCCACACATATTGGCAATAAGTGCCACGTATTACAAACATAGGAGGCACCCCATCGGTTGATTGTCATGGCCCCACTTCAACTCTCCTACATCTTGGGGATTGGTCCCTCGATGAGCTGCTTTTATATATAAACACATTTGCACAAGATTTCCCTCCTTTTTTTAGCGAGATCCAGGAGATACCATGTTTCCTCACCAACAATTTCGCCAAAGAAACAAACGGCTAACCTACGGCAAGGGGAATCTCACCCTCTCAAGTGTGGGTCAACTATAATTCAAACAATTGCTATGCATTTCTAAGAGTTGATACTATATGTATATGATCAATGCAATAGTGGATGTCTCATTGTGCACAAACAGTTATGTTTCGAAATTAGCCTATGTGTTGGTATGCAAACAGTCTTTTCATGAATTCCAACTAATACGTATATGCTTCCGTGCAAGAATCTAGCACCAAGGCGAACCTTGTGCTAATAGATTCCTTATTTCCAAATAGGCCATTTCCTAAATGCTACACATAGAAAAAGCAATTAGAATTTATATTATTTCAGCCCTCAAACTGTTGCATAAAAGCCTCCTCCCCCTCATCGTATAGGTTTTGCTTCGTTGCATAGGTGTATCAAGGTTGTTTTGTCATGGTTTAATGTATAAAAAGCAATAAATCACGCATTGTGACAAAAAGATAGTGAAACCTGAGGCCAAACCTCACGCTCTGCCACTACCATACATTCACAACCACTTATTATATTTTCTCGTATTTTTCTAAGGCGTATTCCTATTTTGTCCTTATTTTCTCTATTTTTCCAAAAAAAAATGATATATTTTCAAAGTTGTGGCTCTTGATTCTTAGAACGTTAGAAATACAGATTTTATTGGCATTTTATCCCATGTGTATTGGTTTATCCCACTCGAAAACACCAAAAATCCCAATTTTCTCATAAAAATTGTGTTTAACGGGTTTCTAAAAATTATTTTCAGCATTTTGACTATATGTTTTCTGATTTTTTCACTATGTGAGCATAGGAAAAATAGTAAACAACATGTCTATGAATTTTCACTCCTTAAGAACAACACTGGCTCAATCAAATATAAAAAAGAAACAAATTTTCTTTGTAAAATAGAGTTATCATTTTTTTTCCTTCTTTGCAGGTTTTAAAATCTGATACGAGACTGCAGATCAGCCCTCATTCAAGGCTCAGCCCACCTCCGGATTTCCAACTCTAACCCTCCATCGATTTGGGAGTGATTCGGTACCTTGCTCACCACCCGATTCTCTTCTTGATTCTTCCCACATGGACCACCGCTTGGAAGAGAGAGAATGAGGAGAGAGAAAGATTGGTTTTGGTTCTTCATCTTCAGGCAGCCATTTGAGAGGCCGAAGGTGGCGATAGGAAGCGTAAACAAGAGGAAGATCAAGGATATGATGAGAAAGGGGGGTTACATTGAAGTGGTTGATGGCTCATAGCCTCCCCTCCCCCTCATTTTGCACAGTTTTCTGCCACCTTGTCTTCTTTTTTCCATCGCCATTAAAAAAAATGCCCCCCCCCCCCCCCCAATTTCATGATATATTTGGGGGGGAGGCCCCAAGGTCACCCCCCTTGACCCCCCAAGTCCTTTTAAACTTGGCCATTTGGTCTTTGCCCTCCTTTTTGGCCTATCTCCCGTATCCGGCCTCGAATTTGAAGTCTAAAATTTTTGGCAGTCCGTCATGAAGTCGTGCACTGCCAAGCATCTCCAAAAGTCATGTTTGACACTCATACAAATTATGAAAATTCCCCAATCGCCACTCGGTGGGTCTTTAAAGCACTTTTGGGGCATTACCAATTAAAATCGTACTGATTGCAGTTGCCACCTTCGACGAAGTCTATTTTTCCCCTGAAATTCAAAAATTTTGGCTATTTTTAAGCACTTCTCGATGTCAAAAATCATCTATCATAGTCATCCACTTGTATGGCCTCTTCAAAGACCCTAGCTAGTACGTCTCTCTACAAGCTTGTGTTGCTTGCCAAGGCCTTATTGAGTTCCTCACTGCATATTCCCTTGATAAACATTGTGGACAATGTTCTCTCGGTGGGTCGCTCATTAGTGGGGATTCTCTTATAGAGACTTCACACATGAGTAATGTACTCCCTAATGTCCTCTTTGTCCCCCTGCCTAACATTCTTTAGCCGGATGATAACATTATTCGAGTACTCAGTCTTCGAGAATCTCTTAATGAAGAGATTCCTAAGGTCATTGAAATTGTTGCGCTTTGTAGTATCTAGGATTGTGTACCACGTTCTACCCTTATCGCCTAAGCATAGGCCGAAAGCTTGTGAGCGAGGGTGAGATCTATGAGTCTATTAGCCTGGCAAACTTGCTCAAACTACTCCACAAAATTATATGGGTCATTACTCAGTTGATACTTGTCTAGTTGTTTTTCAACTATGAGGATCCTTGACTGGCTCTTGGAGCCATGGGTAACTCCTAATCCTTCAAGCAAAAATGTTGCTAGTGCTCTCACGCTCAACCACCAAGACCCGCAAATCGCTTATTTCTTCAAGCGTTTTAAGTGAGCGCAAATGGCTATGTCTCACCTAGCCAATGCACCTTCAATCCTACGAGGTGTAGTGAGCTTACCTTGATGCCTGAATAAGTAGCCTCCTCCCTCAAGCAAGCCAATAGCCCCCGATTCAAGATGCAAGCTCAAGCAACCTCAAACCTCCTCCTTCAAGCTCCATCCCCCATAGCTGCATGCAAGAGAAGAGAAGAGAAGAGAAGAGAAAGAGAAGAGAGGAGATGATGGAGAGCTTCTTCTCCAAGATCCCTCACCCTCACCCTCACACACTCACTCCCTCATTCCCTCACACTCCCTCTCTCAAGCACACACAAGAAAGCAAGACATACCACTTTTGACACATACCAAAGAATGAGCTCCTCATTCACTTTTCAAGTTTATATACAAGTCCTAAATCCCTTGGGCACCCCTAGCAATGTTATAAAATGAATTACATTGTGCCCCACACTTTCCTTGTGAGAGCCATCAAACGTTCTCCTTCATCCTTGAGAGGACCTCCTTTATCCTTGAGAGAGTCTTGCTAGAATATTCGGTGCTCTCCCACATTTGTTCTGAGCTTTCCTTCTCCTCCACTTTTCCTGCCTAGGTAGAATGAGCTTCTTCATTCACTTTTTGACTTGGGCTTCCTTGGTCTTCCTTTGCTTATTTTTGCCTACATGGTCCGCATCCGTGACATGTCTTGTAACAACCCATATAGAGATTGTAAGGCATTAGTATAAATTGGATAGTCACTATCCTACTTTGCAAGTTCCCATGCTTACCCCTCTCTCACAATTATGGTAGTCTTGATCTTAGCTATCCAACTAGTCAAACCTTTTCATCATTGTGAGGCTTATTTCAATAAGGCATCCTAGGTACCTTAACACCTCGATTCTTTTGAATCCTAATGCATCCATCTAGGTTATGGGCCTCCCAATCCTAACTAAACCATTTTGGTATTGGCTGATTTTGGAGTTGAATGCACATTAAAAATCATCATAGATTGCCAGAGTTCCCTAATACACTTCTTTTCTACTACCACTAAGTTGTTGGAGTTGTCATTTGCAAAGATTTGCATAAGTGACTCACCATTCAGAAGCTCAAGCCCTATGATCATGCCCCTCTACATCCGATTGTGAACAACATAAAATAAGGGATGTGTAGCAAGTGTGAATACAACTGAAGCGATTGGCCATCATTGCCATGCTGAGTGCTGTAGTAAGAATTGTTAAGAGATCTAGCTATTGATAGAAACCTTAAAACTGAAGCATTCAAAAATAAAGTTTGAACAATAGAACAAGGGTGCATTATTGCACACAAGAGCATTGCCCTTTTTTGCCACAGAGAGAGAGAGAGAGAGAGAGAGAGAGAGAGAGAGAGAGAGAACATAATTTTTCTTAGTTTTCTAAAATAAACACTTCTTTCTTTTTATCCATTCAAGGCTAAATGGACCACTTAAATGAAGTTAATATTGGGATTTTTTTTTTGGGATTTGCACCACCTTCTCACCATATTATTGTATAAGCATGTGCCCTAAAGGGCAATGCTAAGAAAAACCATCACCAAAGCTTATACATGCAAGCATTTTAAGCATGAAGCTCTAAGAAACCTTATCATATATCTATTCAAAGTCCATATTGATGAGGATAAATTTCCCTTCTTCTCTAGCTATTGCCCATCCCATCATCATGATTAAGTCCAAGATAGGTTCTAAATGTTCTAAAAGTGCATTGTGTGAGTTACAGCAAGCAACAAATGTTTCATCCTCCACTCTAATGCTTTTTCCCTCACTTTGTAGGTGGTGATTAGCATTGTTAATGGTCTCCAATTAGTCACTTTCCACTTGGTTGCTTAGAAATCAATTTTACTTATCCTCTTTAAACCTCATTAGGCATTTCCTCTTGGTCCCTAAACTAATTTAAAATCATTTGCAATGACTTCCTAGAATTGTTGATAAAATTTTTCCAACATCCAATTTGACCTTGGTGATTTCCTAGTTTTCATCATATTCATTATGAACTCTAACTCATGCATAATGAAGGGTCGAGTTAGAGGGTTGCGTTCTCCATTGGAGACCTTGGCAACCATTATGGCTAGTGGGTCGTTGGTTTTGCTGCTAACCAAAGCATTGTCATCTAGAGAGTATCCAACAATGCTTAAGAGAAATCTATCAATGAAATATGGCTATTTGTTTGTTAGTTCTTGGCCTTCCTCATCCTCCACACATACTATTGTTTTCTTTTGCTTGTTTCTCAAAGCATTAAACTAATTTTTCTCAAGTGCTTCACCATGCACATTCCTATTTGGGGGGGGGGGGGGGGGGGGGGGGGGTCACTGTATGTAAACCCCCTATATCATGTGCAATCAAATAATATTAGAAAATACCCTTTCTTTACATGTCGTAAGTTAATAAAATGAACCCTTTTGCTTTAAAAATTTTACAATTTTTTTTCAAATTTTAATTAAAAACATCCCTTTTGTAAATATAATCTTGTAAGTTTTACTAGATAAAATAACCCTTGTATTAATTGTACACAATATACTTGCATTTTCTGAGGTGATGTCCTTGAGGCACATCCAACTTGATCTTAAGCTAGTGATCTTAAGCTAGATTGGGTTGCCTCCACCTTGGTTTTATTTTGCAACCTAAGATAATCATTTGTTATTGTTGCTATAGTAGATTGTGATGAGTTGGATCTTCATCTTGATTGTGGGCCAAGTTCTTCACTACAATCCTTGAAGGCAACTACTACATCATTATTTAACCTCCTTCTTTGTGCCTTATTACTTATGTTACACTTAGATAAAGAGATGATCTTTGCCATCATGCATATGCCCTAGTTGACCTATAGATCAACTCTTGCATTTGAGGTTTGACTCCAAACTCAGAGGGTTCACTATATGAGATTTTCTATATCACATGTGTTCAAGGTCTATTTAAAAATACTCTTATCTATGAATTATTCCTAAATAAAACACGTCCCTTTTCTATTCAATTTGTAAATAACCCCCTTATACGTCACCTTTTATATATAAAAAGAGTGTGCAAATGATATTTTAAAAGCATCTCATTTTGAACCCTAATGATATACTTACATATTTATGAGTGATCCCTCTCAGAATCTAGATACCATGAATGGGTGTGTAATACTTACATATTTATGAGTGATCCCTCTCAAAATCCAAATACCTTGAATGCCTGTGTAATGATTGCAAAAAAGATATATTTAGTTTGAAAGGGGGGAGGAGGGAGGGAGGGAAGACCATTTAGCCTTAATAGCTTTGATAATAGTTAGGGTGACTCATAATGGGTTGTGGAGTGGAGCACATTGGGAGAGTAGGGTAGATTTTACATTCAAACATATCCACCAAAGGAAAGTAGTTAACATAACACTTAATGAGATGTGTACCCTCTAGGTTCCACCTATTTTCTTGTTTCCTTCCACTTGGCTCTACCTTTTAGGTTTAGTGCATCATCTCTCTTGTCCTTCACTTCCTCATATTCTAAGTTGTCCTTGTTTAGCTAAATGTTTCGACAATCAGTGTTGTCTCCGCATTTGGTTAAGCACATCTCTTCTCATTTTCTTCTCACTCCCCCACAATGACTATTTAGATTCTTATAGAGCTCTTGACCAAGGTGCTAAGACCTTTTTATTCTCATATTCTAACTTCATCTACTTTATCACCTTCATCAAACACAACCCATGCCTTAAAGGTCAATGCCATCATGATCCAATATCTCAATCTCCTTGGATAGAGATGGTTTCTACATCAGATTGTCAATCTTATCCTCTCATAGATATGTTGTCAATAGGAATATATTGTTGTTGGTTATTAATACTTTTCTTCATGGATTGTCTTATCTTTGGTTGCTTTTGTTCCAATATTTAGATCTCAGATCTTGTTTGTATTCATCTACTTCAAGCAGCAATCAACCTACATTTGTGCTTCTTCAAAACCAAAGGTAGTCTCCTAGTCCCACTTGAGAGAGATGTCTCCTTGTAGCTTAGCTTTTAAGTATTAAGCTTGCTTCGTTTGCCATATATATATATATATATATATATATATATATATATATATATATATATATATATATATATATATATATATATATATATATATATATATATATATATATATATCTCTCTCTCTCTCTCTCTCTCTCTCTCTCTCTCTCTCTCTCTCTCTCTCTCTCTCTCTCTCTCTCTCTCTCTCTCTCTCTCTCTCATACAATAAACCCATCTCTACTACTTCCCATCCCTCAAACCCCCTCCCCATACCATTCTCTCACTCCCATCTCTCCCTCCCTCTTCCTCCCTCAATCCCTACACCCCTCTCTTTGATAGGTTTACAAGATGGGGTGTGGATGTATGTCTAGTTTTGGAATCTCACTTCCACTCCTTCCCAACCCTCCATACCCCTCCCCGCCCCCTCCCATCTATCATTCCTTCTGTCTCCCTCCTTCCCCTCTCTCCAATAGGTGTTGCATGATGGGATGTGGATATCTATTAAGCTATGGAACCCAAGGTAGAAGATATTGAAGGTTTCAACCAGCTTGCTTGTGTACACCTTGAGATAAGTGGTTTTGAATGAAAAGAGGAACAATATAGAGCATTATTATGAGCACATCAATCCGAACTATTGGCTATAATATATTCAAAAGGAGGCCTTCACATCTCTCTACTAAATGAGAGGTAACATAGTCCACTTCAAGATGAGATCCCATTTTCTTTTGAGTATAGAGCATGTAGCATGGATAGGATTGCCACGCTAGGCAAGGTTATATAGTTTTTGTGATATATGATGCATTGAGGTTAAAAAGGATGTTGCTATGGTATGCCCAAAATAAGCACATAATTAGATTGATTTTCATGAGCTTCTAAACTAGTCACACATGGCTTTCTTAGCTCTTTAATTTTAGCTCCACATCTCCTCTAGGAGCATTTGTTGCCTAACTCCATAACCATGATGAGCTAGTTTTATTTTCAATAATGTAATCTACTTATTTGTGATAGTTGAGGATTAGTTTACAAGTATTGCTTTAGTCCAATGGGTCATCTTAACCCCTTGTTGAATGTGAATAAACTCTAGTCAAATTTATATTGCGTGTGCACGCGTGCACACGCACGCACGCACGCACACACGCACACACACGCACGCACACATGCACACGCCCACATACGCATGCGTGCGCGCGCGCACACACACACACACACACACACACACACACAAGATGAATGCTTGTCTTTACTCACAAGTTTACAAAATAGTTTCCATGCCAAAATCTTTTTGGAGTTAAGGGCCATTACACATCTGAATGTGGCCACCCAAGTGCAGTTTAGGGGCCAATAGGAAGGTGCCAAAAGTGAAAAAGGGCACCCCCTCTTACACACTAGGGGCACCTGACAGCTCTAACGAGGGGGGGGTATTGAATGCTCCCCCTACCCTATTTCGGCATTCTGCATGCCAGGGGAGCTCCCACATGCTAGGGTGTGGGCTTCTCCATTGCACTCATCACAATCAACAGGGCGTGGGTCGGGTCCATCTCTTTCTCGTTGTGTAGGATCCATTGTTCATCTCAGCTATTGTGCTGTTGTATAAACATTGTTTTTGGGGTTTCCATGCCTTTGTTCATCTGGGGATTAGGTGGGAAGCCATGTTTGTTGCATGTACAATCCATCCATGCTTGTGTTTAGGGTTGCATGCTAATGCATTGCTTCCGGTTGCAAGTGCTTGTAGTTGTGGTCTCATTTATCACATATGCTTGCAGGCTATTGTGATCACTCATCTATCATAGGTATGCTCTCTCTCTCTCTCTCTCTCTCTCTCTCTCTCTCTCTCTCTCTCTCTCTCTCTCTCTCTCTCTCTCTCTCTCTCTCTCTCTCTCTCTCTCTCTCTCTCTCTCTCTCTCTCTCTCTCTCTCTCTCTCTCTCTCTCTCTTGCACATGCATCATGCATCAATGGTCTGAGCATCCATTTCACAGGTGATGTAAACATTCATCCAAGGCCTCCTCCCTTCTATCACACTCTCCCTTTCTTCCTTCCTATGTTAATCCTAAATAAGTTGGTTTGGTACCAAAATCCCCATACCATATTTTGCTACCTATTTGCATGGATAATTCCTCATCATGACATTTACAAATGGTTTATGCTTCTAATCAAATTTTAGCATGTTTGAGTTGTCACAATTAGCATAATACCATTGCGAATGTAGCATCAAATGTTGCTATAAATCATGGTAGACATTTGGTGAAAATAGTATCCATTGTGATGCCTTTGTAGGGACCTATTTGAGTTGTCATAATTAGCATAATACCAATGCAAATGTAGCATCAAATGTTGCTACAAATCATGGCAGAGATATGCTAAAAGTATTGTCCATTGTGTTGCCTCTTTGCAAGGACAATTTCTCAACATGACATTCATAGATGGTTTGTGCTTCCGATCAAGTTTTAGCATGTTTGGGCTACCATAATCAGCATAATACCAATGCAAACATAGCATCAATTTTTGTTACAAATCATGGAAAATATATGTTGAAAATACTATCCATTGTGCTACCTATTTGTAGTTGTCAATCTTCTTCTTCCAAAAGCACACATGATAGTATCATTTCCGTTTTTTGTCATGGCAAAGTCAGGGGCCTTGAAAAACGAGCCTATCCTTTGTGTCTAATACAGTTTTATCCTTGGAAAGCTTTAAGGCCAAGATTAGCTTCACATTCCATCCCTCCCCATAGAGATTTTTATCTCTGGACTGTCCATTGTCATCAAGTAGGCTTCTTCACTACTACTTTTCAATGGAGGGTGGAAAAACGTCCCTCTTTTCCTATGCATCATGAAGCACAGTTGTGTGTCTTTAGACCATTAAATAAGCATGATGTCACACCATATGATGGAAAGGAGTTCTTGAATTTGATCCAGAAGTTCTTGAATTTGGGTATAAATCTATTTTTTCTCTATTTGGCCTTGAAAATAAGGAGCTTTATAAGGTGGTGAACTAACAAAGGTGGTACCAGTTTTGGGTCTGGATGAGATAATCCCAATGGTAGATCTATTATGGAACACCCCCTACGTTTATCTAAACATTATTGTTGTAAAGGAGCTAATATTTCTTTGCATTTTGCAGCCCATTGATTAGAACTAAATAGGCATAGTCTCTTTCCTAAGAAATCTTTAGGCATGCGTATATAAGCAATAGATAAAACTTGGTTAATCCCTTGTAAGGTAATACTTGTTTCAAGGATCTGTGTCTCCTAAAGTTATGCATAGAATGATCTTGTATAAGGTAATAGTTGTTCCAAGAAGTTTAAACAAAAAAATCATATGCAAAAGTATACATTTGGATTAGATTGGTGGCATCATAGTATAGCCAAGCTCAAATGAGCTATTTACAAAGTAAATTATGTTTTTGTAAAAGCCTATGTAGATTCTAGTTGCTTGACAAGTTTTGATATATTGTAGTTAGTTTCCATAAAAGCTACTTTAACTTTATAGTTCATAGTTTGGTAGTTAGATACAATTGTTTGATCATACTTAAGTAGAACCTTACTCCAAATTGATGAATAGGATCTTTTGGCTCATTGATAAGCTCATTTGAATATGTATACACCAAGGCCTTTTTTTGTATTGGCCCCTTCCTATTGGCCCATTTTGGTGGACTTGGGCAGCCGCGCTTGGGTGTGTAACAGCCCTAATTATACAATGATTATGCAATTGTCCCATGAAGGTATGTGTACACTTATTATGCATATATTGATATTGTCTCATAAATTTATGCATTTGACAATTATGCATACACAAATTGTATCATAAAGCTATGCATACAGTGATCTCATAAAGTTATGCATAAAATTGTTTTAGTTTAAGCATGTTTATTCGTGTAGAGATTACGATCAATGTTAGCAGTGCTAGATCTATAGATTGAATTGTTCCAAATCATGCATACACTTATTATGCATTATTTGAATATGTGTCTCGTAAAGTTATGCATAGAATGATATTGTATACGGGTTGTCTCATAAAGTTACATGAATAACAATAACGGATCAATTATGTAAAGAACAATAAACCTATTAGTCCATCCACATATTGTAAAGAATGGATCAATTTTCATGTGTAAGGTGGAGGTCAATGGATTCACAAGAGAGCACTCCCATGGAGGAGTTTCAACAATTCATGTCTCAAATGAGCCAAGATGCAATATGCAATAATGTCTTCATGTACTTTTCGAGCCAAAGTGTGGGTGTTCCAAGTCACATTCCAAGCCATAGTGTGGTTGGCGGTATTCTTGTAAGTCTATTTCCAAACCTCCCTCCTTTGATCAATCCTCATTCTCCTCAATTCACGCCATTCCAACGACCATGACAATTAGGTGTAGAGGGACCCACAACAATACACAATAATGTAATTCTTCATCCAATTCCACATAGTCCTCAACATGGCCCCTTGGCACCACCACAATAAGAATCCGTAAGCAATAAGTTCCTGTGATACAATCCAGGATACATGTGACGAGGTTGACGTGGTTCAAACCCAAGTACCAAAGGTGCCGCATTCTGAAATATGCCAACAAGCAACATCCATGGTGAACTTCATTAGAGTCTGATGCACCAAAACCTCCCAAACCAAAGAGGGCACCGAAAGGAAAGAATTAGGATGATACACCCAAGACACAAGATTATTCAACAACCACAAAAAAATAGTTTGCTCAGTGGAAGGATGCATGGACAATACAACTCATTCACATCCGAGGATCCATGAGTGTGGAGTTCTCAAAGCCATCAAAGCAAGGAGTCGATATATGGTCCGATATATAGTCCAAGGTAGTCACACAACTAGCATTGCTATTTTTGGAGTTCAACAAAGATGGTGAGGCATGCAAAAAATGTTGGGGATGCATCTACGAGTCATATAGAAAGGATAAGGGCCACAATGCCATATTAGGTAATGATCATAAGATCACTTTGCCAATGGTATGTTCTTGTAGATGAATATATGTGGAATCGTGCTAATGTTGTCAACAATACACATGCCTCATCTGTTGGTGGGTTGTATTCTCCAGAAGACAGTGCTACATCAATCCTCAAATGATCTAGGTGAACACACTCAAGAAGACATTGGCTCCAATGAGCCTTCGAAGATTGGCAAGTTCAAATGACCAACCAAGGAGCATGCAATAAGAAGGGTAGAAAAATAGAGGAGTCTCTTAGTGACATGGCTAGCTCCGCATGATCAATGTTAGCCAACCAAAAAGTAAACTTAGAGGAAAAGAAAGCATTTGAAGAGCGCAAGCTCGTTATCATGGATATACTTGCATCCGCTATATCTAGTATGTTAGATGTAATCAAAAGTCTTAAAAAGGAATGATTGTTTCAACAATAGATGAATCTGGAACTTTTTAAAAAATTATTTTTTAAAGTCTACTTATACATCTCTCTTCAATTGTCTCATAAAGTTTCGTCAAATCTTTTTACAAGCAAATGGACAATGAAAGTATTCTAATAATGTGTGTCATCAGTGTTGTAGTTGCTATCATGGCAATGTTTTAGCTATTGTTAAGTGATTTGGATGACGGGGATGATTATAGTATGCAATTGCATACTTTGATGGAGTGCATGGCTCGAGGTTACGTTGCACGTTGAGCTAGGATAGGTCATCGAAGGCACGATCGACGGTCATGATGGGCCTATCCTAGACCAAAAACATTTATGGAGCAAGGGCTTCAAGGTAGTTATTCAAACTGAATGTTTAAAAGCACGTTGCAAGTTAGCATGAGAACATTTGAATATCTTGTCACAAAGTTAGCACCACAAATGTGACATAAGAACACGCACTATAGAAGAGCAATACCTGTCAAGAAGCGAGTCTATGTAGCTCTGCATCACCTAGCAAGTGGCTCAAATTTGGGACTTAGAGGTGATTTGTATGGACTTTTGCGATACACTGGTCGCATCTGGATTGCATGGTATGTACATATAGTGGCCAATATCACAACAAATGCAAAAATATGTTGATGAATTTCAAGCCCTTTGAGGTATACCGTATGTTGTTGGTGCAAAAAGATGGTAGTCATATACCCATCATTGCCGCAAGAGAGAATCACAAAGATTATTTTAAATGGATAGGTTTTATGCATGATTGGAATGTTTTTAAATGTTTAGATCTAGGAAAATCATGCACAAACAAAGCTCTGAGACAATACTGTCTACTAGACAATTGTGCTTATCCTCTCTGCACACTTTTGGATGCTTCATTCTTTCAAGGATAGTAAGGATGGACTATCTTCGGAATGTTATTATTGGAATTACATACAATAAAGTACTCATATGCTAGTTGAAAGAGCATTTGGCATCCTTAAAGCATGATTTGGTATATTGTTGAAGAGATGTGATATGCTTTTACAAAATGTCACGAGGATGGTGGTAGCATGCCTTATTCTAAATAATATATGCATTGTGCATGGAGATAGTTTTGATGATGCATGGATATGTGAAGCGACAAAGGAACTTGAGAGAGAAAGTAATGCACCTCGTCAAGGCATGGGGAAGAAAAATAGGTTGAGGAATGGATTAGCAAAGGTTTCTATGCTTATAAACACAAGCACCATGCAAGCAATTCAAAGAGCTCAATCAACGAAGCCAACACCGGGGGCAAGCCATCCTGGGGGAGCATCTTGAAGAGACAATGTTGCTTGAGCCATGTTTTGAGAGAGGGAACGCAAATGTGAGAACAGTCTTTGGTGATTCTGACTCTGTAGAGGAGATCAATGACGAAGGCAATAGTGAGTAAAGTTTTGTAGCATTTGCATTGCTGTAGGTGGAAAGGTGGAAAGAGGGGTGGTGTGCTAATAAATTTTCCCTCTTTTCACCTTTTCTGTAGAGAGCTGGGTAGAGCCATGCCTCAACAACATGGTGAAGGGGTTCAACTCCCTTGCTCTCTTTTTCATTACTAATTTGTGTTAGTTTTATTAATCGTTTCTTTTTTCAATTTTGTTACATTAGTAATTTGTGATACTTATAGCCAATGACTGTGTAAATCTTGAATTGCAATAATAATCATAAGTTTTCTCACCATTGTGTTATCTAGCATCAATGGTAATAATTATGTCAATAATGATCAACATCCATAGCATCCCTTCATTCACATGTGATCTGGGGAGAATTTGGGAAGTGTCTAGTGCATAGGTGGTGGTCAATGTGTAAACGATTGCAGAGGGAAGATGGACGGACACTTATTGACCAAGAAAAGTATTTGTTGCCCAGTTTGTAAGCAAGTGGCAGGAGACAAGTGACCATCCAAAGTTGACTTTTCCTATGCTCACCAATTGGGCGCAGATTGGGCAGGCAATGGTGGTGTGTAACCAGCATAAATAGCTATAGTAATTGACCCAGTATACTTTCCTTGAGCAAGAAAAAGAAGTCCTCCTCTACAAGGCTTTTCTACAAGAAAAGATCTTCCTTGATATCTTAAAAACATAGTGTACATAAATTAAATATCTATTCATGACCTCACCAACTCTCACTCTTTAATGAACTTTGGTTTGTGTGTACGAGATTCTCTTAGGTAAATTTAGATTAGATTGAATTGCTCTTTTATAAAAATGGTATGCCCCAAAATGGTACACATGCATAGAGTTAGACATTTTCCATCCACTACACTTTAAACCTAGCGCGCTCATGAACTTAAAGGGGTGCACTCTTTTGGTTGAGAACAAAATACAATGATTTTATACTACATATTTTTTTTATCTTACAATCTTTGGCAAGAACCTAGTACATGCATTGGCTTCAAAAGCATTATTAGTTTCCTAACCTTCCTCCAAATATGCTTGTTACTCATTCTAAGCCCAAAGAGTCCAGCTACATGTGGAGAGCATACCCATCAATGTCAACAACATCATCGATTGCTTAATGCCATTCCATGCCAAGTGGTAGACCTACGAGGTTGAATTAGAGGTTGTTAAATTGAAGAGTTGACTTGCGGATTTGGAGTATTACTTGATATGGCATCAGCCAATACTTCTTATAGAGAATCTTATGGCATACAAGTATCCACAATGATTCCTCACATTTACATAGATGAAATTCTAAGTAATCCATAGACCATTAACCAAAAGTTTTAACGCTGTAGATAACAATCCTAGTCAATGTTCACCAACACGATAGTCAAATCTTGCTTTTGTTGAAGAAACCATTTGAGATGCATGAACTATATGGCAAACACATGGTAAGGAACATTCAAAATGTTAGGGCAACCATACATCTCTATAGAGTGTACTTCAATCTCATTGGCTGCCTTTTTGGTAAATGCATGCTCAAGAAATTTTAAAACACTAAGATCTCCAAAAAGTTTATAGTGCATGTTTTGTTGTTGGATGTTTCAACATCTTTTTTATTATGGTCTGACTAGAAGATCTCCAAATTGGCTAAGAAGAAGAATCAAGTTTAGTCTTAGTCCACATTACAAAGATAAGTAGAATTGCACATTAGTTTGGATTGGTCTTGAATCTAATGTGAACAAGCCAAGTGATTTTTGCATAGAACAATCAATTTGGTCTATCAAAGATGAATTCAATTGGAATCAGGTAGTTGAAATGCTAGAAAAAATGTTGTTTGACATGGCCATATTAATTCACTCTTTTATGCACATGTGGGTGCATGCACACGCACACATGTGCACACACACACACACGCACACACGCACACACGTGCACACACACACACGCATGTGCACCCACGCACACACACACGCATGCGCGCGCCCGCGTGCGCACACACACACACACACAAAGATGTGCACATGTAGTCCCCTATGTACACATATTTTGGCCTTTTGTGCTTGGGATACAAAGTGATAAATCTTGGACTTAAAAGAAACTCATATTATCTATTGATAGTTTAATAGTTGTTAACTCATTTCACATTGTTTGAATTGGAGGGATTGGAAACTTTAATTGTTGGAGTTGATAAGTATTGATTGAAATGATTGTTACATATGAAAACACAAAAATATGTTCGAAAAGTCTTCTTGAATAGGTTAGAGATAACCTAAAACATACACACAATATTTATTTACCATGCTTCACATCATGGTTGTGCTCCTCTATTTTGTGGTTTGGTTGTAAGTCACAAACATTTTTCTATTTCAACTTATAGATAGTTCAATCCTTATATATGGACTTTTGAGTGTTGCTACTGGTGGAGTGAGAGGATGGTAACTACATGAGTCTTAATCAGTGAGTCTTGTCCCTAAATTACTAGTGTGAGTTTATGTTCTTTCAAGCAATTGGGAATGTTAGAAATACTTCTTAGGGGGAGAAGGAAGTAGGAGAGTATTTTTCCAAGCCAAATGTTTTTCCTAGACTTTGGATAACATTGTTGGACCTTTTGAAATTTTGAGTTTTTCATTGGAGTTTGTGGAACTTTGATCGCAAAAAAAGTTATGTGCATGTTTTTCATGACCTGGCAAACTAACTAACTTTTTTGAGAAGTATTTTTTTTAAAATTCATCTCCAATGAAATTTCTTCTTCCTTTTGCCTCTATTGTGTTATACTTATCATCCTACTCCTTCATGTAAGTGACTCTAAAGGTGCATGAATGCGTAGGTTAAGAGAGGTGAGAATCGCTCATTTATGCATGCGTAAATGATTAGGTGGAAACCACCCACCTATTGATGTCATTGTATATGTTGATGTTATAGTCGAGGTTCCATATCTTTCTTTCTCTTCTTATTAAGATATGAGCTTGTCACTTGGCATTTAGTGTATATAGTCCATAAGAATTATTCCCACAAAAATGATGAGTTGGCTGACCTTTCCAAGTATAGTGGTCAATTAAGTACAAAGTGAATATGAGTCCATGGCGTAGCCATGTGGATGGAATCTAAGCTATTGTACAAATGCTTTGGAAGTAGGTAATCTCTCTCTCTCTCTCTCTCTCTCTCTCTCTCTCTCTCTCTCTCTCTCTCTCTCTCTCTCTCTCTCTCTCTCTCTCTCTCTCTCTCTCTCTCTCTCTCTCTCTCTCTCTCTCTCTCTCTCTCTCTCTCTCTCTCTCTCTCTCTCTCTCTCTCTCTCTCTCTCTCTCTCTCTCTCTCCATTTAAGCAAAACGTTGAGGTTGTGAGAAACCTGCTAGATCAAATGGAAGTAGAATGTGTGATGAAGAGTGTTTTATTCATGTGGTCAATTGTGGGGTACCTAGTGGAATGATGTATGAAAGGCATATGTTGTAGCTCCACTTGGTTGGTCATTAAGATAGACAATGTAATGGGGTTCAAATGCATATTTTGAAGCTCTAGTGGTTGGTTACCAAGGTAGACATTGAAATGGGGATTAAAGATTGAGTTGGTTGTTCTCAAGAGTCTTGCATGCCCCTTGATAGTACGATCTTAATCTAAGCCTTGACATCCAATCACTATAATAACTTTTATATATAACAATTCAGATTGTGCTAAGTAAACTAAAGTACAAAAATGTATGGTTAACATTATTATATTATGACATGAAAAGTACAAAAATATAGAAAGATGCTTACACACTAGCCAATAGAGGTTATGAAGCTCATAGACGTGTGTGTGTGTGTGTGTGTGTGTGTGTGTGTGTGTGTGTGTGTGTGTGTGTGTGTGTGTGTGTGTGTGTGTGTGTGTGTGTGTGTGTGTGTGTGTGTGTGTGTGTGTGTGTGTGTGTGTGTGTGTGTGTGTGTGTGTGTGTGTGTGTGTGTGTGTGTGTGTGTGTGTGTGTGTGTGTGTGTGTGTGTGTGTGTGTGTGTGTGTGTGTGTGTGTGTGTGTGTGTGTGTGTGTGTGTGTGTGTGTGTGTGTGTGTGTGTGTGTGTGTGTGTGTGTGTGTGTGTGTGTGTGTGTGTGTGTGTGTGTGTGTGTGTGTGTGTGTGATGATAATTTACTTGCTTTATGGTAATGCAAATAAATACCTTATCATTCTAAACCTATCTAGCTTTTGCTATCATATGTATTAGAAGACAAATGTAATAGGTAAGTTAGGCAAGGTGAATAATCTTACATTTTGGATATTAAATTAACTGGTCAATAGATTGTATTCTGGGTATTGAGTTAATTGATTAGAAGATAAGGGCTAGGGCCCTACTTAGATCAAGTTAGTACTTTTGAAAATACTTCTCATTATATTAAAGTTTACTATGATAGGTTCTTTTTGGTAGCACATGTATTTATTTATATGCTTATGTATAGAATTATTCGTTATTGTTGTAACCTTTGTAATAAAGATCTAACCACAAGAAAAATAATTTTTTGATATTATATTTAAAATTTATTAGAAATTTATTAGGTAAAACCATGTCATTCATACAAGAAAAGCAAAAATGGCAAAATGATGGTTTTCATAAATTTTGAGCAAGCATGAAAGCTAAGAAATACAAATCTATAAATACATGTTTGGGGACTATTACTTTTAATCCATGTAATAATATAATTAATTTATTTATTTATTTGAAATGAGAACAATGTGTTATTTGTTTATATATTTTGTAGATATTCATTTGTCTATTCACAACATTATAGTGACTTGTTGCACATTGCACATACGTATAACACTCATCACATTATGCCAGGTGGATATATGACCAAGAATTAACATTTTTTGCATTTTTCGTGAGTAGAATATTATTTTTGATGCTACTATCACATTGTGTTTTATTTATATTCTTATGCATATAATCATTTATAACAGTTGTAACAAGGCTTAAGGGCAAGAAAAATGTTCTTTATAATATTACATCTACTAAGAAATATAAACCTTTAAATACATATATAAGGATAGTTACTTTTTAACTCCCCAAGTAATGTTATTATAATTTATTTATTTTATTACAATGAAAATAAGATGTTAGGTCTCCATTTATTTTATAGATTCTCATTTGTTAGTTCATTGCATAAAATTGACATGTTATACATTGCACGTGCATGTAACTAGTCACATTGTGCTTGGTAGATAGATGATATAGAATTACTCTATTTTAAAATTTTAGTGAGCAAATTATAAGAGGGAGTTATACAGATATACTTATCTTTACATTCATTAGTGGAGTATACGGAATTATTATTAGTTTGGGTGCTACTATAATATAAATTCATGTATGCACTTATTATAATGTGGAGTTATTTATTATTGTTGTAACCTATACAATAAGGCCTAAGGGTAAGACAAATATATTTTACATCATTAGATTTATTGGATAGGTGTTAGAAAAATGTTAGAAAAAATGATGGTGATTATGCAAGAAAGAAAAAAGTCCAATTTGATGCTTTTCATGATTTTTGAGCACAAAAGCTAAGAAATACAAATCCCTAAATGCAAAAGAGATACTTATTCATGCATGGGGAGAGATTGTATGCATTCTCTTGTTATGCACTGTTGAGTGTTGAAATGACTTGTTTTTTGGCTGATTTTTGTTGTTTTTGAGAGCTGAATGGTTGATTTTATGCGATGATTGATTGGTTTGGAAGTGGTTTGAGAGTGTTTTGGATGATATTGATTGTGTTTTGGAAGTTCATGATGTTTATTAGTGGTTCTGTGATGTTCTGATAGGTTCTGATTGGTTCTGTATACCTTTTGTATAGCTTATGTTTTGTTCTGTTTTGTTCTGATTGTCTTCTGTAAGGAGGGATGGAGTATTGATTGATGAAGATTGAGATCTTGTGAAAGTTTATTGAATGGTTTGTGAGAGTTTGGAATGGTTTGAGTATGAGTTATGTGATTTTGATGACCTTCTGTAGGTCTTCTGTAGAGCCTCTGTCTCTGTTCTGTTCTGTTCTGTACTGTAGCTGTTCTGGTACTGTTCTGTGACTGTTCTGTATGCTTCTGTATGTGTTCTAATGGATGCGAGTGTAGCTTGGGAAAGTTTTCTAGCCTTGGAAAGAGGTGAATACAAGTGCAAAAGAGCTGAAAGAAGTGAAAGAAGTAGCTGTTGAAGACTCAAGTGAAGACTAGAGTGAAGTGACAGTAGTGAGCTATGAAAAGACACTGTAGTGGCTCTGGTGACTCTTCATATCAGACATACCTCTTGGGAGGGGTATCCACGACCTAAGAAGGATTATTGAGAGTGATTTTGAGAGATTGTAGTGAGGATATGATGTATGATTGATGGAGAGAGAGAGAGAGAGAGAGAGTCAGAGATAGCCAATTCTACTGAAACAGAGTGATTGTATATGAGAGATTGAGAGAGAAGACCTTTCTTTGTTCTATTGATGGATTTTGTGAAGGTATTGAAGAATATGGTTGATTATATCAAATCCGTGGGAGATCTACATGATGCTGTATGAAGATTTGTTGTCCATGGTGTTCTTTTCTTCATTGTGATCATATGAAACATAATAAACAATCTTGTTGATGTTACAAGATATATTTTCTTGCAAGAGAATTCCCTTTTCCTTGGTGTTTCTTTTGGGGCTCCATGTTTTTGGTGCGCAGCCGGGGAATCTTGCCATCAACAAGCACTAGAAGAGGCTGAAAATGAAGGAAATGGCATTGCCAAGAAGAGAAGAATTCAATGGATGTTTATAAAGTTCCTTCTTCCACTGAGGAGTTGGAGTTTCTCATAATCAAAGCTACTTTCCACAAGAAGTTCATCTTACAATGGCGGAAACACATCACCATCATGATCCATGCTCTATGTGGTGGACAGTTTCCTCTTCCTGTTGAAGCAACAGAAACTTGCATCTTGGTGGCAAACTGTTTGAGAACAAACTGAAGAGCAGAAACAGAGAGAATGACCATACATGGAAGATTTGGCATTCATTGAGAAGTTTCCAGACATCATCAAGTGGGAGATTGTGAAGAAGCTTCAGGAGTCTTGGTCTGTAGAGGTTCACAAAGACAAGAAGGAAAAGAGTTGGAATTTGTTCGTGGATGCTCAACAGCAAGATACATGGGATGCTTGGTGCACTGATAACCTTCTGTTTGTTCAATTAGCAATCCACTGGAAGTTGGTAGACATAGTGTTTTTCACAACCTACACTATTGAAACCATCACAAGCTAGCATTATTATGATGATGGCACCACCACAATGCTTAGACGTATGCATTTTGACACCTTCAGAACCGAATACCTTCCTCTATGTAGTGGCATGAAAGCAGAATCCGAAAACGTTGAAAAGGAAGAAGTAGAAGAAATGTTGGCAAGACAGTCCTCCAGAGACTGAAGCCTTCTGTTAACCCTCTATGGAGCACTAACAACATAGTGGAGCCAACCCCCTGATGAATGACGCAATAAAGAGGCAAGCGTTAGAACGAGTCCAGAGGTACGTGAGAAGAGAGAAAGCAAAAATCAAGGCTGAGAACGAGCTCGCAGCAGAAGCCACCTTTGACGCCCTTGCGAAACTCTTTACAGAAGTCCCAATGGCACATCAAGCCCTTTCTCCTCCTATTGGAGGTCCACTTCCAAGCCAGATCTGTCCTGGAAATATTGATGACAGGGCAGCGAATGTAGTTCCATTGCCAGTTTTTAAGGGAGAGTACAATGAAGACCTTGATCTTCATGTAGCAGAGTTTATGGTAGCGTGTGTGGCTAACAATGCCAGAACCCCTGAGCATTGGTTAGCAATATTCCCCGCCACTTTCAAGGACATGGCATTTCAATGGTATGAGAGACAAGCAGCAGGAACTTTTGGCACATGGGACGACCTAAATTTGGCCTTCCTCATTAAATTCAGGCGTGAAGGTTTTGAAGAGCGGATGCGAGAGGAATTTATGAACCTAAGTCAGTCCTCTGGAGAAAGAGTAGAAGCTTATGTCTCACGAATGGAATCCATCCTGAAGAGATGGACTAACCATAATCTAGATGATGGCATTCAGAAGGGAGTGTTTCTCAAAGGATTACAACCAGAAGTCTGTAAGTTTGTGGAGCTGCAAAGACCAGCCACACTGCAAGCTGCAACAGAAGGTGCAAGACTGTATGATGAAGTGGAAGCTAGATTAGCGATGAATCCAGGAAGAGGAGTCCTACCTCCTCTAATGCCAGGAATGATGTACTCACCAAATGCAGTCCCAGGGACTGTCTCCTACCCTTACCCACAGATGCCCTCAGTATCACAGTACAGTGCATCAAATCCACAGTGGCCACAATCAATGCCTCAAATGATGGTTCAACCACAACAACAATGGTTCCAACCAATTTCCTCAATGCCAAATCAGCAGCAACAGTGGAATCCTACCAACTGGAGCCAACAACCAACAGTTCAAACAGGAGCTCTGAATCAGAATTAGAACAGAGATCCCTCTGCACCAACCCAACCTATTTATGCAGTGATTACAGAGACTCCTCAAAACCCTCCTGCCAGTACCTCCGGAGGAGAAAGCTTGAAGGATTACTTATCGAACTCAGTTGCAAATATCAAAAAGGAGTTGATGGATGTGATTACAGAGCAGCTACATACGCTAAAAGTGAATACTGCTAGCATATCCAACGTTGCAAGAGCAGGAAGAGATGTGATGCGGTCAAATACTTGGTGTGGTAAGTGTCATCAAGCAAGCCATTTAGCCATTGAATGTACACGAAAACCAACCATTCCTAGAGCCTTCTGTTCTTACTGTTTACGGAAGAACCATACAAAGGATATTTGCTCTCTGAAGGAGATGCATGATAGAAGAAGGAAGGAAGAAGACGCAAGATTTAACTTGCTGGAATCCAAAATGACAACACATGATATTGGACCCAAGACTAGAGAGTTTGGTCCTAATTTCGGTCCAAGAAGGTTTCCCTCTCAAAGTTACAGAGGAAGACAGTCTGGTGGTGGTCAGAGATCAGAAGTGGAGTGTTACAGATGTGGAGAAAAGGGACACATCTCACCAAATTGTCCAAATCCCAGAAGGTCAGTGGATTACAAGCCCTTATGCAGTCGATGCAAAGGAGAAGGCCACACTGCAAAAGACTGTCCAAGCCCAGTCCCAGTGAAAAGCAGTGCTACTGATAGTCCAGCCAAGGCCCAAGAGCCTACCTCCAATTTAGTGGAATTGGAAGTTGCTGCTATCACACGTGCAAAGAAGAAGGAACCACCTATCCAGAAAGAAAATAATTCTCCCGCCAGAACAGTGAAGTTCAATCTTCCACCAGAAGAACATCATAGAACAGAGCCTGATTGTGCCATACAGAGCCCTACAGTGCCACAGAGAGTTACAGAGACAGTTCCAGAGACAGGACCAGAGGTCCACGAGATAGAAGAGGAGGAAGCGCCACAAGTGATAGAAGAAGTTCCCATGATGCCTCTGTTGGAAGAAAGAGGGAAAATGAAAATGGGTGTTGCCCCATTCCCTAACCGGTTAGAGAAGCCAGTGGATCCTATTAAGGAATACGATCTAGTCAGAGATCTAAATACCTTTAAACCAAACCTTACATTCCGACAATTATTGATGTTGTCTCCCAGTTGCCGAAAAAGGTTCAAAAGTATACTGACAAGTAGACGTGGCTTAAGGATTGCTCCTTCAACAGCAACAAAGTCCAATAAAGCTCCAGAGCCTGTAAAAGAAGTGGATGTGGCTAACGCCTTCCTAGATCCGGGTACTCTAGAGACTGGCATGTGGATAGAAGGCTGCTTTATTGCAAATGCACTGATTGATGGAGGCTCATCAGTAAACATTATGACGGATGTAACAATGAAGGATCTAGGCCTACAAGGTGTGCAACCAACCCAATGGCTCATCAGACTGGCGGATCAGAGCAGAATCAAGCCTTTGGGCATTCTCCCATATGTGAAGACTACAATGGCTGGGAAAGATTATTGGCTAACTTATCTTGTGGTGAAGCCAAACTCTTATGGTACATCCTACCCTCTGTTACTGGGCAGACCATGGCTTTTTGAAGCCAGAGCAAGGACGGATTGGTTCAAAGGACCCTTGACCTTGGGTAGAGGACCCAATAAAGTGGTGTTGAAGCTATATGGTTCTCAAAAAGGACATGGGTCCACCTCCTTGGAATTATCTTCTGACTCCCCTAATGAGGCTACAGATGGAACATCAGCAGACAAAGATGCTGTCAAACAGATCCTTCCCAAGAAAACAGTGGCACATTCCTTAACAGTGGATACTGTAAGCCAACTTCCAAAAGATGCAAAGTCATTATTAATGGGAGAATACTTCTTGCCTGAACCAGGAACTATTTCCAAAATCACTTCTGACAGTGAGATAGAAGCATAGATGTACTGCTCTCCCTGTTACATGCCCATAGCAGAGCCAGAGATAGAGTCAGAAGATGAAATAGAGAACCTGTTCTTCTCTTATAGAGCTCCTACAGAGACAAAGACAGAGACAGAAGCAGAAGCAGAGATAGAGACAGAAACAGAAGAGGATGAATATGATATGGACGAAGAAGGTTATGAAAGTGAGCTAGAAGAGTCTATTCCACCCGAAGAGGATACATTTGGAGAAGAAGTTCCAGAAGCATCAGAAGCAGACGAGCTCATGCTATGGGACAGAATGGTGATGGTACCATTTGGTCTGGTAAATGGATCTTCTCATATGCAAAATCTTTATAAGACATAGGTTAAGAAGAACAAGCCGTCTTTCAATAGTGGCTCATGCCGTCCTAACCCATCTTTGCCAAGAAAAGATGATGATGATACACTGTGCCAACAAGCACCAGTTCCACAAACCCAACAGGCATCAGAGAGTCCCTGTTATGTGACGTTCCTGGATGCGTCATCAGAAGATGAGTCTTCAATCCAAGAGGTAATTAATTTTGAAACCAAACCCGAAACAGCTCTAATCCCATTTCAACATCTTAAGGAGCAACCTAAGTCTCCACCAAAAGAAGAAGTTGGTTCTAGTGGGACATCAGAAGAGGACACCACTCCCTTGAAGGAGTCGGATTTGTACCCAGAAGCAGTTCGTGGGACCTTCATCCGTGAAGTAGAAGGTGAAAGGCAGTTAACCTTTGTGGATACAGAAGGCATTGAACGCCACTTGAAGGTGGGTAGTAGCCTCCCAGAAGAGGAGTTGTCAACCTTGTACAACTTGTTGAAAGAGAATTTGGACATGTTTGCTTGGTCCTACAAGGACCTAAAGGAGATTGATCCCACAATATGTCAGCATCATATTGACTTGGAGCCTGATGCCAAGCCAGTACGGCAATGACAGAGCCGAATGAACCCGAATTATTCCACATTGGTGAAAGCACAGCTGTTGAAGCTTCTAGAAGCCGAGTTCATCTATCCAGTGGCAATTATTGAGTGGGTTTCACCCATCATGGTTGTACCCAAGAAGAATGGCAAGCTTCGTATATGTGTGGATTTTCGCAAGTTAAATTCTAAGACAAAGAAGGATCGCTTTCCTATCCCTTTCACAGACCAACTGTTGGACATAGTGGCACGACATGAGCTTTATTCCCTTATGGATGGATTCAGTGGATACAACCAAGTGCAGATAGCAGAAGAGGACCAATCCAAAACAACCTTCACCAGAGAATGGGGGACCTACGCTTATCGAGTGATGCCGTTTGGGCTCTGCAATGCCCCTGCTACTTTCCAGCGAGTCATGATGGCCGCATTCTAAAATCATCTGCACGACTTTATTGAGGTATATTTGGATGACTTCTGTGTCTATAGTTTGATCCGTGAACACTAGGAACACCTGGAACAACCGATGCCGGGAGTATGGGATTTCCCTCAATCCCGACAAATGCATCTTTGGGGTCTCTTCTAGAGTTCTGTTGGGCCACATTGTCTTTGCACAAGGGATATCAATAGACCCTTCAAAGATCGAAAAGATTGGAGCTCTGACAGCACCCACCAACCTCAAACAATTGAGGGAATTCCTAGGCCACGTGGGTTACTACAGAAGGTTCATAGCTCATTTTGCAACAAAGGCAACCTCCTTGCACAAGCTTCTGAGGAAAGATGCAGAGTTTACTTGGACGGAAGAATATGACAAAGCCTTCCACACTCTGAATCAGTGTCATTGAGGCACCCATTCTGCAACCTCCTGATTGGACGAAAGAGTTCCATGTACACACTGATGCATCTATTGAAGGCTTAGGTGCAGTCCTCTGCCAAAAGGGTTCCTCGAAGCTGGATCAACCAATCTATTACGCAAGCCGAAAAGTCACTGATAGAGAATGGAACTACACAGTGACAGAGCTGGAGTGCTTGGCAATGGTGTTTGCCCTAGAGAAGTTCCGTCATTACCTCCTATCCACCCACTTTAAATTTTATGTGGATCATGAGGCCCTATCCTTCCTGATGAACAAAGCAGATGTGAAAGGACGAATGATGAGATGGCTCCTTCTATTCCAGGAGTTTGACTTTGAGGTAATTACCAAGCCTGGTCATTCCCATGTTTTGGCTGATCATCTGTCACGTATCCCACAAACTGCAGACGAGGAGCAGGATGATCCAGACCTCCCTGATGCTTCCCTATTCTTGGTAGAAACTATAACTCCCTGGTATGCAGACATTGCCAATCTGTTGGCAACCCAACAGTACCCTCCTGGTATCTCTAGTCGGGAAAGGAAGAAGCTTATGCTAGAATCAGCCCCCTACACCCTGTTAGGCGGTACATTGTACAAGAAAGGCAAAGATGAAGTGCTCCGAAGATGTGTTGCAGGAGATGAGATTGGGATTGTTTTGAAGGCTTGCCATGACGAGCCATGTGGAGGTCACTTTGCAGGAGAAGCTACAACCAAGAAGGCTTTGCTAGTAGGTTACTGGTGGCCTACCATTCATAAGGATGCCTATGATTACTGTAAAAGATGTGATGCTTGTCAAAGAATGGGGAAACCGACAAAGACAAGTGCCATGCCACTACAGCCTATTCTTTCCTTAAAGCCGTTTGAGAAGTGGGGCATTGACTTCGAAGGTCCAATTGATCCTCCCACCAGAAGGAAACAGAATCGATACATCCTGGTATGTACGGATTATATCACAAAGTGGTGTGAAGCTAAAGCCCTAAAGCGGGACGATGGTAACAGCGTGGCCCTGTTCATGTACTAGAATATCATTACCTATTTTGGCAGACCCTTAGAGCTGGTAAGTGACAGAGGCGCTCATTTCCTTAATAAAGTCATGGAAGAGTTGACAAAGTTGTATAAGATCCGCCATCGCAAGTCCACTCCTTATTACCCCAAAGCCAACGGCCAAGTCGAAGTCACGAATCACATCCTCTGCTCGATTCTGACAAGAACAATTGCTGCACATCGTTGTGATTGGGACGATCGACTTACAGAGGCCCTCTGGGCGTACAGAACCTCCCATAAAGCAGCAACAGGACAGACACCTTTCCAGTTGGTGTATGGTACAAAAGCTGTTTTCCCTATTGAACTGGAACTACCCTCTTTGAGAGTGGCTATCAAAGAGCGTTTGGGGGACGATGATTCACTGCAACGCCGTCTCCTGCACCTGGAATGTTTGGACGAAATTCGTAGGATGGCTCTACAGTGCATGGAAGCCACGCAAGCTCGACGTAAGGCTTACCATGACAGCTTCATCAAGCACAAGGAGTTCAAAGAAGGTGATTTGGTCCTAGCCTATGATTCACGATTTGGCAAGTTTCCTGGCAAGCTCCAACAGCGGTGGATGGGCCCCTATAAGGTACTTGCCGTCAACCCTAATGGCTATGTCCAAGTGCAGACCGTTGATGCCTCTGATGATCCCTTTCTGATCAATGGATATCACCTGAAGAAGTACTTCCCTCCTTGGGGATCTTGACAATTACAGTCACTTGATCCTTTCCCTCGTTGGCACGGCACTGTACTTCTTATGATGCTACTTCTGATAGCCGTTCTTCAGTCACTCCTAATGAGATGGACGCAACCCTCTGTGCCCTCAACTCCACCTTCCAGCCTTGATCTCTTATCCTCTATTTTCCACCAGTGACAGTGGCGAGGTTGGTCTTGATACATGGTCTTTCTACCATTTCCTTGCTTATTTCGAAGAGAAAGAAAAGAAAAGAAAAGAAAAAAAAAGAAAAAAAATATACATATCGATCGTGGGAGAAAAGGACTTAGGTCCCTGTCATGCCGACCTATTCTTCGAGAAAAGGTGGAAACACCCTCGGGAATAGGGGGGGGGGAAAAAAAAAAAAAAAAAAAAAAACTGTTATGGGAGAAAAGGAAGCAATTCCCTATCATAGCAGGCCTCGTTCCAAGAAAAGGTGATAAACACCCTTGGGCAAGAAGTTGGCTATGGAAAAGGTGGCAACACCCAGCAGTCCAGAAAGTGGATTCATCAATTGATATTTCCAGGATCCAGTTCCGAAGCTACCTCCCTTGGTACGCTGTGTCATCGGTCTCTCTGCAACGCGTCTACCTGTCCTCTAGCAAATGACATGTCCTATCCAACACAAAGTTTGATTTGTTGGCTACCTCCCTGGGTACGCCTCTTCAACCACCACTGACGACGTGATCTTCATCGACAAACAATCGAGTGACGTGAGCTTTCATCCTAACCGAATGGGGACATGAGTATGGGTTGACCTCTATAACTATCAACAGAGAGTGAGATAGAGGGTGGGGCGAGTAACCAGTCTTTTCCCTTCAAATCAAATGAGAGGTGAGGAGTGTGAATGAAGTGTTGCACGCATGGGATGGGCCTCTCAATGCACAAAGCACAATTTGTTTCTGTGCACTGCACCATAAGGCTCCCTGGCCTTCCTTCTCACACTGTATGCCGGCACAGGGCGGGATGCATAGTTGCACCATCAAATGCGCACAAGGCATACAACCTTTGCACAAGTGACTGTGAGGATTACATCAATGGGTTTCAAGAAAAGGCTGCCCTCCTGTATCTATCAACTAAGCGTGAGACAGAGGGTGGGTTGAGTGTGACTGGTTTCTTCAATCAATTACCGAGAGGTGAGATTGAGCGACGTTACGATACTTGGAGTAAGGTATGTTTGCGTTTCCTTATGCACCCACGGGACGGGTCTCTACCGTCATCACAGGATACGTCACCCTGTTCTGTACACTGCACTGTAAGGCTCCCTTGCCTTCCTCCTTGCACTTATGCCAAACGGGTTGGACGCACTAATGCACCATCAACTGTGCACCCTAGCATACTCCCTCTGCACCATTCCCCTGTTGATTCCTAAACCGGGTACGAGTTATGGGTTTTAATCATTTTCCCTCGAGTGATATTAGTCATGGGGCGAGTGACAGTTCTTTCATTTCATTTGAGTGACTGTGAGTTGAGTGTAGTATCCCTCATCATCGACAACGAATTTCCTGCGATTCCTTCCATCAGCCACCTCCCTGGGTGCTGCCGCGTGGTCCCTGCTATGAAGGACGTGTGCTGTAAAGATGCCTTGGTACCTCCAGCAGTAGCCGACAACGACACCAGATGTGCCATCGACAATCAACCGTGATCCTCAACAACATGGGCCAAGTTTTCTAACCCTACAACTTTTGTTTCTCAGTGACGTTCATGTTTTAAGTGTGGGGACGTTAGTGGATGGTCTGTGGCGTGGTCCTAGGTCCCTATTGCTCGGTTAACCCTATCCATTAAGGCCTTACGAGTGGGGACGCATCCCTACACATCTACATTGCATACCCTTCTGCATATGCCTCAACCTGCTCATGCATATATGCCATGACTTGCTGTTAGCCTGATGGGGTCCCTTCCCACCCATTCGTTCATTTTCCACCCACCCTTGGGGCTGTTCCCTTGTAGTCTTCCTTCATTCCTTGCTTTTGAGGTCCTGCCATGTGAATGCACCCCACGTTCACCGAAGTCCAAATCCAACCTTATAGCCATGTTCCTCCCTTTGAATTGACCATTTTTCCTTTTTACCTACCCTTGTTTCGGTGCACGGTTTTCGAGTTATTAATTTTTGAAGCATTTTGCACAAATTAGCCAGTTTTCCATGTGAGCGCGCTTTTCTTACTTTGGAACCGTGATCTGACGTCATAGCCCTGCCAACCACTTTTCCCCTGACATTTTTCCTTTTTACTCCCAGTCATTCCGATACACGGTTTGTCCAATATTAATTTTTCGGTTTTTTTAAGACTTTTTCGTGCGTCTTTTTGACATTTTTCCATGTGAACCTGCCCTGTTTGCATTGGAATTCCAATTTGATTTGACAGCCGTGTCCCCTGTGTCTTCCCCTACCTTTTTTCTTTTCCCTCCACCCTCTTTCGCCTCCTGGATTTTTTATTATTAATTTTTCAATGAGTGTCGTTCCTTCCTGCGGACATTTTTCCTTCTTACTGCATGCCATTCCGGCAAACGGTTCGTCCGATATTAATTTCTGATCCCATTTTCGAGTTTGTTTTTTGGGTTTTTCCCACGTGAACGCGTCTTATCTCCGTCGGAACTATGTTTTGATGTGAAAGGATTATCGGGCACGTCTTTCTACACATTTTTCATTTTTCCTGCACCTCGTTCCGATGCAAGGATCTTCTGATATTAATTTTTAATTGTGTTTTTTGGTTCGTTTTTTGTGTTTTTTGCACATGACTGTCCTTTACCCCTCCCGAAACCTCCGTCGCATATTTTTCCTGTCTTCCTCTTGTCGTCCTGCCCACTTTTTATTTTTACGTCATTTCGTTTTGACGTCCGAATTGGGAGTTATTAATTTTTCTTTATTTTTCTGAGTTTTTTGCTCACCCCGTCCCACGCGTGAACGCGCCCGTTTTTGATTTTACACGTCTTAATGCGCCCCGGTTGCATCCACGTGTCTTGTCCCTGTATCAAAGCACCCTTTCACTTCCGTCACGGTAAATTTTTTTACCCCCGCCTTGGGCACACGCACGGGACGGGGGGTACGCCTCTCCTTTATGGGACCCCCTGCCCATTTTCCCCCTTTGGGCCCCTGCCCATCTTCCTCCCCTACCCCCCTTCCCACCCCCTGGGCACCCCGCCCATATCCATTTCCACCTCCCCCCCCCCCCCCAATGTCCTTCTCTCTCCTTGACCCCTCCCAAATCCTAACTGCCTCCCCTCCCCTCCCCTCTTTCCCTCTCCCGCTGCTCCTGCTCGTGCCTCCATCTCCACCCTCCCTACCTTCATCTCCACCCCCCACCTCCCTCCAACTCCACCTCCCTCTCTTTCTTTTCTTCTTCCCTCCCTGTTCTTCTCCACCTCCTCCTCTTCCCCTCTCTTTCCCTTCCTCTTCTCTTCCTTCTTCTCCCTTCTTCCTCCACGCCATTCCTTCTCTCCTCCTTCCTCCCCTCTCCTTCCCTCCTTCCTCTCCCTCCTGCCTCGTACTCCCTCCCCCGGCCGCCTGCTCCGCCGTCCGCCCCTCCACCGTGGCCGCCGTACCAATCGTCGTGCCGGGTCGCAGCCGCCGTACCACTCACCGTGCCGGGTCGCGGTCGCCGCCAGTGCCGCGCCAGGTCGCCTTCACCCACGACGCCCCCAGCCCGGCCGCCCGTCGCCTCGCTATCCGCGCACAACGCCCCCAGCCCGGCTGCCCGTCACCTCGCTGTCCGCACTCGTCGCCCTGGCCCGCCCGCCTCCACGCTGTCTGACGCCGCCCGCCGCCCGCTGACACGTCAGCGCCTCCCGCTTCCCGCCTAACCCCCTTCCCACCCTTTCAAACCTACCATACCCATTCACCCCCCCACTAAACCCCTTTCCCACCACCCCTATTAACCCCCCCACTAAACCCCTTTCCCACCACCCCTATTAACCCCCCCACTAAACCCCCTTCCCACCACCCCCATACCCTTCCCCCAGCACACACATAACCCCACCCCCTCCCCTAATCCCTATTCGTGCCCCCCCACATCCACTACCTCTCTTACTCCACACTAGCCCCCTTTCACACCCCATTCCCACACGCACACCCCCCACCACTAACCAGGCCCTCTTTCCCCCCACCTTTGCACACACCCACCCCCCTATCCTTCTGTAAGCACGCTATCCTACCCCAACAGCCCCGCAGCACCTGACCCCTCCTTAACCCCCCATCATGTGGCACCTCGCACACCGCCCCATCCACACGCCCGTTTTCCCTCGCGACGTCGACACGCATGCGGGTGTGTACACGCTTGCGGTTGATCGTGCGGTTGTTCATGCATGGCTGCGGGATTTTGATCGTTGGTTGCTACCACGTAACCTATTGCTGGGTATTTTCCCAGATTTTTAATTCACACACCCGCAAACCCTTTTACAATTTTTTTTTAAATAAAAAAACCAAACACAAACATTGACAAATACAAAACAAATCATTAACAAACACTTAAAATTTTGAAAAATTTACAGAAACATCGAAGAAAAATTCTTTTATTTCTGCAACCCATGGCCATATTTTTCTAAACCTGTAAATTTCAAAAAAATATTTCTGCCCATTTTAAAATTCCAAAATCTTTCAAAATACCCAAAAATTTTGATAAAATTTCATTAAAAATGCTTAAATATTCCAAATTAATTTCTGAAAATTTTCTAATACTTTCATTAACATTTTTATTTATCTTTGGCCTATTTTTCTAAGCTGTCCTACTATTTTATTTTCCACCTAAATTCCTTAAAAATACAAAAACAATAATAAAAACACTCTTTTTCATTCCACACAACAACTAAACATTTCGAACAAAAAATCCAGATATTTTTGGCTTGAGGAGAGCGCATTCTTTGCATTTCCATACACCCACTACTAGGTATTTCCCTTTTATTTGTTTTTTTTTTAGCTACCCCAAAACCCACGGTTAATATAAAAATAAAACATAACCACGGAAAAAAAAAAAACAAAACAACCAAACCAATACTTAACATACATGAAACCTAACTGCCACCATGGCACGTGCATTCGCGCTACATACACCATAATTTTTTTTAATTAAAATAAACCCGCCGTTCACTTAGCACGCGCTACGTGCGCTACAGAGGCACTTTAATTTTTAATTAAAATGAACCAGCCGTCACAAGAGCACGCGCTGGCAAAAAAGCCCTCCACATCACCTTAATTTGTAATCAATGAACTTGCATTTAGAGACCCAGTCTGGGTGTCGCAATCCGGGATTCGAATTAAAGCATCGTTTTCACCTAATAATTGGTAATTAAATTTTTAAGAAGGAACCGTCGTTTTCTTGCTAAGGTTTATCACTTAATAAAACTTCACCCATTCTTAATAATTTCTTAAAATAAACCCTTCATTAAATTAATCTCCCCTCACTACACTTAATTCCCCTTTTTAACGAACCGGTTTCGTGGGATGGGTATGCGCCGTCGTTGGAATTATTTCCATGGTCCAACACTGGTTTATCAACGATGTAGTCTTGATATGTGTCGGATGTGGTATTGTTTTGGTTCCGCTTCTTTGTTACGGTTAAGGGTACGGTGTGTAGTTTTTTCTTTTATTGCCTAATACGGGGTTCTGGGTGTTTGTCTGATGCATAGCATGAAGCTTTCGGTCGCATATGTCTAGAGGTCATGTCGAATTTTTTCTAGGTTGTGGTTTGCTTAGGGTTAGTTGGTCGAGTCACGTTTTATTGTTTTGGTTGTTCTCTTATCCTTGGATTTTTGTCTGTTGCTTTGCAGGCATTCTCCTTGATTGTCTGTGTTTGTGGTGTGTGTGTGTAACCATCTGAATGGCACCTTCTCACGCTCCTCCCCCTATCTAGTACGTCCCATTAGTTAGTAGGGATTACTCTTCCCTCCTCACTTTTGAGCCTCTCACGAAGGTGGGACTTACTGCTTTTGTGGCTACTTCCTTTCCATTGCTTCCCGAGGATTCGTCATTATGTGATGAGTTTCTGGCCTCCTACAGCAAGAAGACAGGACTAGTCCAGGGAATTTCTATGACTTTGACACCCCGAGGCCTAGGAAAGGCTCTGTCTCTTCCCTCCAAAGGTGAACCTTTTGTTACCACTCGTCAGCTTTTCTCTAATGAAGAGATTCTAAAGCTGTTGCAAAAGCAAACAAGGAAAATGCTGGATGTTAAGAAGGTGATCAACTCTTCAGGAGTTTCCTTTTCCATGATCACTGATCTCGTATGGAAGATGGTTTGTCAGTTTCTCCAGGACAGGTTTATGCCTGCCAAAACGCCATCCCAGTATTTGTCCAAAGAGCTTTTTACAGCTTCCAGGATGGTATTGAAAGGAGTTGCTATTGATTGGAGCACTTACCTCCTCACTAAAATGGATCAACATTTCGTCAAAGTCACCAGGGGTAATGTTACCAATGTCACATATGGATCATATTTGTCTACCTTCTTAACCTATTCAGGTTTACAGAAGAGTGTACCTCCACCTCCTCCATCAGATCCAATACCTCCTCCTCCACCTTCAGATAAGTCAGAACCTATTGACATAGAGGATGATGATTCTCTGCCTCCCCTGGTCATCCAGCGCAAACGCTTGAAGCGGGTAGTGGATAAAGCTCCTTCCGTACTTCCTTCAGTGCCCATCCCTACTACCTTTGGCAATGAACTCCCTGGGTATCTCACTTGTAATAACCTGTTCAGAGCACATCGAGAAGGATCATTGGACATATCAATTCCCTCACTAAACAGTCTCGTCTCAGGAGATGCAATTCCTTTCCTCTGTAAAGACATTCAGAGTTCCATTGAATTGTCAGTGACAGCCTGTGTTCAACAGCTGTACGCGTCCTTTTATGAAGAACTCATGCAATCTAAAGACCAATTGCATAAGGCAACATCCGAGTTAGCTTCTGCTAAAGATATCCTAGCCGATTTGTTTAAGTAGATGGAACAACAAACCCAACTGGTTGCCACCCAAAGTGATGAGATCTCTTCTTTGAAGATCCAGTTACTAGAGGCTCAATCCCACGTTACTAGCCTTTCAGAGGAGAAGGAGAGGATGCCCAGAGAAGCGCAGGAGTTCCAAACTCTCTTAGATGACAAACTTTTAGCTTTACAGACTGCTAATGACACAGTGGCATCCCAAGCCTCCCAAATCCAGCAGTTGCAAGATCAACTGGCAAAGTCACGCTCTGTTCCTCCAAGCCCTAATGTTCCCTTGATCCCTTCTCTTTCACAGCAGGACTTGGCTGCTCTTCAGAGACAGGCTACCTTGTGTCCTCTATTCCAAGATAAAGTGGAAAGATTGCAATCTAGAATGGACTTGTTATGGTCTACCTTTGAGCAATTTCAGGAATATGTTCCACCAGACCATTCTTTCTTTGTTCACTATCAATTACAGAAGTTGGCCTTCTACATGAAGCTTTCCATGATGGATTTACCTCTTCCAGAGGATGGATGGAGTGGGGCTTGGTCTGCTGAGTTGTTGACAGAGGTGGTCAAGATGGTGTTTGAAGATTCTGTCACGCCAGATACCATGTTGATGTCATACCTGTATCTACGAGGAGACTTGTTAATTCCAAATGAGGTGGATATGGCATGGTATGTGGCGGATGTGGTCCTACAGGCTGTTTTGTATGTCAACCATTTGGAGTTGCGCATAGCTGACATGTTCCAGAGTTACTCCTCCAAAGTGGCTGATTGTTATGATAATTCGTTGCATCCCATGATTGATTTTGTGGTCCTGAATCAAAGACAAAACACAGCTCCTACTTATGCCCAGAGTACTAATCAACTGAGGATGGATCTCTTAGCCTATCTTTCAAAACATAATCCGTTTGATGCTACCTTCTTTGATGCCTATCATAGAAGATCTCTCTTAGGACCTTCTGTTCCTACCCTCCTATCTTACCAACAAATGGCTCATCGATATGATCTATATGTTTCCCTTTGTCAATCTAATTCCACCACTATTTTACCCCTTTTTTTCCAACCTTCATCTTTCCCTCAAATTCCCATTTTTACATACTGTTCCTTTATTGAGGATAGGGTATTTTCCCCTTCTCCACCATGTCCTTCTCCATCCATTCATGTACCCTCCACATTTCCTATTTATCAGTTAACACCCTTCCTTAGTGATTCCCTACAAATTTTTGCCAGTCCTTCTTTAAACTTTTCTTCCTTTTATGATTTTGCCTATCCCTCACTTCATCCACTTTTCCTTATTCCACTTCCCTCACCTAACACTTCTATATCTCAACCACCTCAATTGGTTAGTGACTATGATGGGTTTGATAATCAGATTTCCAGAAGAAGGGGATGGAGCTCGAATGATTCCCTTACAGGACCTCAGATCAATTGGCCAGTAATTCCAAGAGAATGGACAGCTGCCAATCAAGCTTATCAGAACTATGTTCATTTTGCTTAGTAGTATTCACAGTCTGCAGATCCTTCAGTGAGATTAACTGCTCACTTTGCTTGATACTTGGCGTATATGCATAGGCACTCTCATAATGATTCCAAGCCTATTCCAAAGTTGTGCATGAATGTCAGTGTGAGCATTGATTCCCAGCAACTGGATATATTGTATTTTCATGCCCTTTGTTTGCCTAGCAGATACCTGGTCCTGTTGGAAAGGATGTGTTGTCTTCAGTTTTTTCAAAATCCTCCCAAAACCTTTGTAGATGAATCCTTGTCTATGGATCGTTTCCGACAACATCAATCTTTTAAGAGGGATCATCTTCATTGATACCTTTCCAATGAATGGTGGATGCTTTTTAATGAAAATCTCTCTTTTTGGAGGAGTCATTCAGATGGTTGTGTTATGTGTAGTGTTTATGTTGTGAGTTCATTTATGTAAAACGAACGTGGTGGTTTCCTATTGGATTGGATTTCGTGCGAGCTACATTTTGGAGAATTGTGGTGTTGAGGTCGTGGTTGGAGAGTTGAAGATGATGCAAAAGAAGAAGAAGAAACCTCTTATATCCTTTGCAAGTTTGTTGTGATTTTCAGTTTGATACGAAGTGTTAATGTATAAAGGGTTTTCCTTTCTTTGTATTTTTATATCAGAAACAGGTTATAAGTTGGGGTCATGGTGGATGGATTCTTTTTGAAGAGATATTGCAGATCAAAGTTGAGCTTTTCCCTGAACTTGTATTCCCTTTTTCCTGGGTCGCGAGGATGCTTCCTTATTAAGTGTGGGGATATGTTGAGTGTTGAAATGACTTGTTTTTTTGCTGATTTTTGTTGTTTTTGAGAGCTGAATGGTTGATTTTATGAGATGATTGATTGGTTTGGAAGTGGTTTGAGAGTGTTTTGGATGATATTGATTGTGTTTTGGAAGTTCATGATGTTTATTAGTGGTTCTCTGATGTTCTGATAGGTTCTGATTGGTTCTGTATAGCTTCTATATAGCTTCTGTTTTGTTCTGTTTTGTTCTGATTGTCTTCTGTAAGGAGGGATGGAGTATTGATTGATGAAGATTGAGACCTTGTGAAAGTTTATTGAATGGTTTGTGAGAGTTTGGAATGGTTTGAGTATGAGTTATGTGGTTTTGATGACCTTCTGTAACCTTTTGTAGGTCTTCTGTAGAGCCTCTGTCTCTGTTCTGTTCTGTTCTGTACTGTAGTTGTTCTAATATTGTTCTGTGATTGTTCTGTATGCTTTTATATGTGTTCTGATGGATGAGAGTGTAGCTTGGGAAAGTTTTCTAGCCTTGGAAAGAGGTGAATACAAGTGCAAAAGAGCTGAAAGAAGTGAAAGAAGTAGCTGCTGAAGACTCAAGTGAAGACTAGAGTGAAGTGACAGTAGTGAGCTATGAAAAGACACTGTAGTGGCTCTGGTGACTCTTCATATCAGACATACCTCTTGGGAGGGGTATCCACGACCTAAGAAGGATTATTGAGAGTGATTTTGAGAGATTGTAGTGAGGATATGATGTATGATTGATTGAGAGAGAGAGAGAGAGAGAGAGTCAGAGATAGCCAATTCTACTGAAACATAGTGATTGTATATGAGAGATTGAGAGAGAAGACTATGAAGATATTGAAGATGAATACTATGTGATGTATTTCCATCCAAAGATGGTGTATTCCTTTGCTTTCTTTGTTCTATTGATGGATTTTGTGAAGATATTGAAGAATATGGTTGATCCTATCAAATCCGTGGGAGATCTACATGATGGTGTATGAAGATTTGTTGTGCCTGGTGTTCTTTTCTTCATTGTGATCATATGAAACATAATAAACAAGCTTGTTGATGTTACAAGATAGATTTTATTGCAAGAGAATCCACTTTTCCTTGGTGTTCCTTTTGGGGCTCCATGCACTCTTATCTCTATTTCTCTCTTGCTTAGTTTGTGTTCTATCATTTTTAAGTTAATAATTGGTTCATGTATAGTGAAGAATATGAGAGAGAGAGAGAGAGAGAGAGAGAGAGAGAGAATACAAGACTTTAGGAAGTGCATGGGGCAAAAGGGGTGCTTCATCAACTATGTGCCATGCTCATAGAAAGGAGATGCATTTGCCATTATCAACATTTTTTATGGAAGCAACCATAATAACATGTGTATTTCAGTTGAACGAATTGTGTAGAAAAGGGGCTCTTTTGTAGGGCAATTATGTGGCAAAATAGTGGCCTCTCAATCTATGCAAAAACTTCAAGGCAAGATGCCACACTAAAAAAAGTGGGGTTTTTCTTTGTCAATTTGTGTGGATAACTTTGGGTGGAGACTGTTGCGCACCCATAAGCTATTTCACATGCCCTTTTCGCTAAACTCAAGCAGATTCTTCTTTATAAAAAGCTTAATTTTTTCCTGAATAGGTATGTGAGGCTAAGAAAACATGACCTATAACTTGTAGATGTTTAGAGAATTTCACCTTATGAGACACATTTTTGTTATAAAAATTGATGGTGGATACACATGGAGTGACCATTGCTCTCCATCAGAAAAGAGAGGAGCTAAATCGTGGTGGCTAGAAGCTTGATATGTTACCACCCTTTCTAGCTCTCCAATGACCTGTCTCCACCGAGCTCACATATTGGAAAACAATATGTGATTGGTTACAAAGCTAAGAAAGCTTGTTTGTAAGGCTGGGATATGTTGGCATGCAAAATCATATTTAAAAATGTCCAAAAGAAAAGTAAATCCTGCGACCACAAAAAATATAATATGAATAATAATTTTTCAATTTTTGTAACAATGAGGTGGTTTTGCAACCTTGTTGGTGGACCATGCCCTCAACCTGACAACTCTCATGGGGGAGAGAGAGAGAGAGAGAGAGAGAGAGAGAGAGAGAGAGAGAGAGAGAGAGAGAGAGAGAGAGAGAGAGAGAGAGAGAGAGTGTGTGTGTGTGTGTGTGTGTGTGTGTGTGTGTGTGTGACGGTGGAGGCTGGGTATCGGCAACCGAGAGAGAGAGTGTGTGGACTCTGGAGGCTGGAGCCTGGTGGGTATCGACACCTGGCAAGAGCCTGCATGGATAGTTATCATTAATGTAAAATGGGTGTGTGAAGGCAAAGATCTACGCCGCCTCTGGATTTTCCAACATTACAATATTAAAAAATACTACATTTTATCGGCCCATTATAAATTCTAATAAAACATGTGGCTCTTGTAATGTCCTTCTCCCCCCCCCCCCCCCCTTTCGTCAAGGCTTGGGACAATAAGCACATAGTGGATCCTATTATCTTGACATGTTATCTACTTATTTTCACATTAAAAAGATGATTGCAATTTGGGAGTCACCACAAGCTGCTATTGGGGTCTAAACGCACTTCTAATACATAGTGTATCCGATTATCTCACGTTATCTACTTATTTTCACATTTAAAAGATGATCGGTATTTGTGAGCCACCACAATCCACTACTAGGGGTCTGCACGCACTTCTAATACAAATTGTCATTACCACAACCCCCGCATACCTACACATGTCAATTGACTTGCACAAGTCAATGGAGCGTATGTTTACTCCACATGTATAGGGTTTCGTCAAGGTCAACAAACTTCTCACCCTGTCAATTGAAACTTTGCAAAGTCCAAAGAGTTAGAGTCATGCAACATGCAAGTAATAACTAGACTTCTAATGTTCTATAAATAAAGGATTCCCCTTTTATAGTAAGTAAGAGGGTTTAAAAAAGGTGCCACATGCAGTTTGCTTTACTTGTTGTACTTCCTGAAAGTATAGAAAGTTTGTATGTGGCATCTTTTCGAGGTTTTTTTTGTTTCAAGCATAACATGTTTCACCAAGATATTGGGGGTTTGAAAATGTAAAGGAATATCATGCTTGCAAGTCTCACTGCTTCCATGGACAATGGGTTTCTCTTTTGAAGAGAATAGTCTAGTTGACATTGCTAGCCAAACCTACTAGCCACGCTTTGCATGGTTTGCAAACTTGCAAACCTAATGAGGCTTAACCCCCTCCCCCCTTCCACACTCCCTCCTCCCAAGCCCCACCAAGTGGACATACACGCATATGGAAAAAGACACACAAACACACAGGTCATGTTGATATATGATAAAAAATAACCAACCATTTTGTTATGATTCCCAGCGTGTGCTATGGCCATCCTTGTGAGAACTTGTTAGACATGGATATGCCAAATACTTGTAAAGGATGCCTATTAAAGGCGATGGTAGTTAGCGGTCTTTAAAGCTAGGGCCATCAGGGGCACGTTAATAAGCCGATGGTGTAGAGAGCAGTGAAGACCATCTGGCACAACACATGGGTGGAGAGAATGCCATAGCGGGCATGGGGCTATATAAGGGAGGGAGGAAGGAGATCAAGGGTTACACATTGAAGACGAAGAGAAAATGATCAAGTATCCAAGGGAATTAGGATTTGAAGATTCAAGGGCTCCCATGCTCGACTATCAGATCTTTCATGTGTCCCTCTAACCAATCCTTTGACTAGCATCTTGAGTACTATCTAGTAGCAAAGCTATCACTTGTATTTTCCTTAGTCACAACATTTGATAGTAGTACTGCCATCATGTTTGTATTCATTAGTTGTCTTGAGCTCATAAGTTTTTGTGATCCCTCACTGATTGTCCCTGAGTATAGTGTTACCATCACTTTTGTCTTTGTTGAGATAGTTGTATTGATTTCATATAAGAATATACATTTGAGATTGATTATATTGTTGAGTACATTTGGCATTTGTTTTCATTGTTGTGACTATGTCAAGCTTTGCACACTGGATGCTGAATGTAGAGTAGGATGTAACTGTCCAGTTGTGTCAGCTTTGAGTAAGACTCCACTCCCCTTTGTGGTGGTAGTGCTCAAACTTGATTACACATGGCAACCACAATCATCATTCCTCCACGTGCCAAATTGAATGCATATGATTCACAAGGTCTGCCCAATGTAGTTTTAGCTCTAGGCCAAGCATGTTGACTAAGGTTTGCTGAGAAGCACCAAATAATACTATCTCTTGAGGCTTCTTCTATCCTCTCCATCCTCACTTCCAATCCCAATGGCCCACCCACCCAGTATTTTATTTTCAAAGTTCTCCCACGGCAAAAAATGAAAGCCCTCCCACGGTAGAAAATGAACAAAAAACCATGGACAAAGCACACAAAATTTGTGTGTATGGCTCTGCCATTAATCTCAAAACTAAAAAGAAACCATAAATCTCTCTCTCAATAATAAACAATTTTTTCATCTTCATCCATAGCTTTAAACATTATGCACAAAAGAAAGAGCAAAAGGGAAAGAGGAATTTCTACACAAAAGACAGAGGAGAGAGGAGAGAGAAAGATTGGCACCATACAAAAGGAGAATGTGGGAATCTTAGAAGAAAGGAGAGAAAGAGGCACATAATCAGTAGTGCACTCCACCCCACCTTTTCCCCAAAAGACACACAACCCTTCATATTTTTATTATTTCTTTGAATTTTTTATACATTTGCATTCGTAAGGCTTTAGCCTTCACATTTCAATTCTTTCTAGCTCCTTACAAATGCATGGAAGTACACTTTTGTGTATACCATTTATTTATGATGGATGTGGATGTGCCCCCCCACCCCCATGTATAAGGTGTATTTTAGTGCTTTTGCAACAATGTAAATATTGTTCCCTTTACAAAAGATGAAATTGTGATATATGCATGGATAATTTTGTGCTTCTTTGGGTGTCATCATTTCCTCCCACACTAAAACATGAAGTGTCCTCGTGAACCTTGTCAAAGAAGAACCACTATCTAACACAAAAAACTCACGAAGCTGTTAGAAAAACAATTTCAATGATGAGGAGGATGAGGCCGAGACATGGTAGGATATAGGGACTCCAAAGCCATGACCACTAGAGTAAGGGAACTCCTTCCTATATTACACTCCCATACTAAAAAACTTGTATAATATTCAAAGGATAGGGTTTTGTCTTCAAGATGGCCTCACAAGAGCAGCTCCGCTTCCCAATGGAGGAAGAAAGATGACTCCTCCACCATGTAGCTCAAAGGGAAATTCATTTACACTTGATAAGGGGAAAGAGAAAAGCATGAAAACATGCTACTGTGAAAATGGGTTTTGTAATAAAAGGATATGTTTTAAGATTCTAACTTTATGTTGAATTGTGATTTTGTAAAATGTAGTTGAAGGTGGCCCTTGTAAATACAGAGATGGGGAAGGGAAAAAGGGGTTGAAGTGGATAAATAAATGGTGTACACCCTTGAGGTTAATGAGAGAGGTAATGAAAAGAAGGCAAGACTAATGAGGGTTTGAAGTAGGGGCTTCCCATAAAGTTGTATAGGCAAAGAGGGAGAGCATGGAAACAACCCTTAGTAAATAGTATATACTAGTTCCGTAAATGTTGTGTTTTCAATTTATCCCACATTTTCTTAAAGATAATTTTATTGAATTAATTTCTTATGTTTAAGTTAATGGTTTTTTCTTTTTATAAAAATGTCGAAGGGTTAGGAGAAAATAAGATGTCGCGTTAGGGGTAGGGATAAGATAAGAAAAAGATATGATGAGTTGTGTTGGGCATGCAGGATGGGACATCATAAAAGATGGGGTGCCGATGGAGAAGTCGAGTCAATTATGGTGGGATAATTGGCAAGGCTAGGAGGCGTCGAGGGGTTGGGTGTTTGTTGGAGAAGGGGAGGCCTCCACAAACAACCACACATCTTCTTATTCCATTCTTCCTTCCACAGATAGAGATCCGATTACACTGTCTCTTGTAGTGTCGATTCCCTCTGTGGATTTCTTGGTAGTTAATTCCACCAATATATGATGTCACATCACATCGATGTGGATGCTATGAGGAGGAGGGATACCATGAGAGGGAAGATATTGACAAAATCTTGAGTAATATGTGGACTTCTATAGAGATAAGGAAGATAAAGAGGGAGGATCTCTATCCACTTCCATCTTCTTCTTCTTCTTCTAAGCAGGCCTCCCCCATTATAGCATTGGATTTGTCCCTACTCACTTTAATGGAGCATGCCTCACTCAGTTCTTCTCCAATGATGCATAGTCTTGCCACCAGTGTGTCTCTGCTGACAGATTAGCCACACCATCACTCACCCTTGATAGATTCTAGTTCACCCACAAGTTCTCCACTTCTGCATAGGTGTATCCCAACTTATATGTATCAAAGGAATCTCTAACCTTTACTTTCACAAGCTCTGCATTCTCATTGTAGAAGACAAATTCAGAATTAAGGTAATCAAGATCATCAATGGCTACCTTACTTGGGAAGCTCTTCCAAAATTCCCACAATTTGTTGATATTAGCATGATGTGTATAGAAGACTAGATCTCTTCCAGCAACACAGAGGTTGCCCATGCCTTTCTTGACAATATGGCCTTGATCACCTACCCATCCATGGACACTGTTATGGGGCATTATTTCAGTTGTACCGTATCCAAGCTCATGGCCATCATCTTTCTAATAGGGCTGCCCAAAAAAAAAAGAAGTACTGGGTGGGTGCACCACTAACCACCATATGGTGGGTAGTGGCAAGATTGGCGGCCATATGCTCTTCAACTATGCGAATTGAGGAATTCATAAAATAGTAATCTTGTAGGTGCCTTAATTTTCTTTGCCAAGGATGTCAAATGACAATAGACATTCAAAAAGTCGTTTTGTTGCAATATCTATTAGCTTTGCCAATGCTAGCATGTCTAATATTGCTACAAATTCACAACTTGTAGCCATATGGATAACTTGCATCAACTTGCACTAACTTTTGCAAATTAGATCATATTTACCATGTGAAAGTTCAACCATGAAAAACAATAATATGGCTACTTAGGCTCCTAAGAAAATGACTATCACTTTCAAGTAATTCTTGCAACCTATGCATTACCATTTACTCATATAAGCACATTCAAAACTTGTTTAATATATTTGATGTTTCATAAGTATCCATGCTTTCTAATGTCTTGTACACTTCAATATTGACTTTTGGAACACAACACTCAAAGGTAATTTCTTATTGTAAGATGTAAATATTTGCAACCCTCTTATAGATGTTAAATAATACCGAACAATTTTTGAAAATAGTTCCTCCCCTCTTTCTCTCTCCTTTCTTTCCTGTCATGTATGAATGGCAAAGTATCTATCTATCTTATCGTGCTACCTTTAATCAAGCATTCAAGGTAGTGTGTATTTATATAGTATGTGTCTAGCCTATGCATTCATGTAACCTAGTGTTATATGGCCTAAGCCTAAGCATGTAAAGTCTAGGACTAGTATATAAAGACTATGATATGATAGTCTAGGGCTTATGGTATGGTTGACTGCCCATTCTTACATTTCTTCATTAAAGTACCTTTGCAAAACTTATTTATTCTCTTTTGCAAAATAACCCTAAGAGGCAAATATAAGAAAAATAAATAAATAGTCTAAGTTTTAACCTACCCAAGCCTAGTAGATATATATGACTAGCCAAGTATTTATATGCTTAGGCTAAGGCTACTACCTAGCATAATATAGATCAATAGCAAGAACACTTGATGGACCACCAGCAATAGGCCAGATAGGTGGGAGATAAAATGCAAGCCGTCACCTATTGCATTCCTTGACTAGAAGCTCTAATGGTTTAGATAACATAACTCACAATGCTAGAAAAACATTGTCTTATGTGTTGGATGAGGCTAATTAGTTGATCACCCCTACCCGCAATAAACTACAAGCATACCCTTAGCTTTTAGCAAAATAAGGCAATCTTGAAGAAAATTTGCTCCAATAAACTAGCCCCAAGTTGCCATGAGGAACTAGTCATTTGGGAGGAAAGATTGACACATGGTGGAAGGAAGAGTAGTTTTTACCACATGTCAACACTACATGCATTGTTTCCCTTCAAGCTCTCATAGATCAACCCATGTCCTTAGTTCTGTTAGTCTCCTTTCCCAAGGCTTCACTATGATTGATTTCTCCTCTCGTGGTGACGTCCTTGTTATCTAACAACACACAAAGAGCAAGCATGATCACCACGTTGCCAAAACATAAAATATCGAACTCTTAAAGCTCTAACAATCCCATAAAATCAAGCCATAATCACCCAAGCAACAACACAACTAGCAAAAGACATTCTCATAATTAACACCTCAACAACAATTGTATCCCCATTGCAAACAAAACCAAGTTATGTATGTACTCAAACACTTCTAAGATATTAAGAAGTATACCATTTTGTGTGGCACCAACATTATGAGCTTCAATAATGCAAAATCTCAAACAAAATTTCATTGAAGAAAACTATCACTAACACATCCATGATACAACTTCAATCACTGCCTTGACTTTTTGGTTCAAAATTTTTGCTCTTTGTATATAGATAAGCATGGAAGTACAAAATAGCACCCTATTCATCAGAAGCACAAGGGAGAGTGTAAGTTACGCTAGGTGGAGGCCTTCTTACAACTCTTTATTTACATGCCTACCCTTATGCTTCTTTAGATTGGAATGCAAACTACAATCAATCTGTAATCATATTGGTGTGCAATCACAAAAATATGAAAGAAAGACAAAACAATTTAAGAAGCTTATCAAAACAAAATCTCATTATCTTGAGTCTCTAATGCCCCATACATCAAGAGAGCCATAAGCATTGAATCCTTAAGCATCAAATCTCATCTCATAAGTGGGTTTCAACATAGATTTAGTAGCCCAAATATTGCATTGATATTAGCTGGCATGATGCATCTACACAACTTTTTTTTCACACTTTGATGCAATGCGGTCATCCAACAAGCCATCTTCTTGAAGAGTATTCTTCCAAAATTATTTTATGCTTGATAACACATGGAAATGCACAAATGTCATTTGTCACAAAAACATTTCAGTCAGAGGAGATGTTAATCATAAGCACAATTCACCTTTTTTGTCGTACATAAATGTAAGACCATTCAAGGAGGAGATCATAACCTTTCCCCAAAGATTACGAATCTTTATCTTCTCACAATGGAGAACTTGAGAGAGAGAGAGAGAGAGAGAGAGAGAGAGAGAGAGAGAGAGAGAGAGAGAGAGAGAGAGAGAGAGAGAGAGAGAGAGAGAGAGAGAGAGAGAGAGAGAGAGGCTTACACATTGTCATGTGCATCCCTCAAGTTTGAGTGGATGGACCTTATTTTTTGCACAAGAGAAACCCTGACTTCTATGATCACCATGCTTTCTTCTTTGTCTGTTGTAAAGGAGGTGAGACTGTACTACTTGTAGTCTTCATCATCCAGCATCTGTTCTAAGTAGTGCCATTAGCACCGAGATTCTACAAGAAAGTCATGACAATCATGAAGAGAAAGGGAAAAGCAGTCGAACTTGAAGTCGTAGACTAACATATGTGGCTACAATCCTACGTGACACTACCTGAGAGGAGGGAATAATATCAAAACCTTAAAAGGAAGGAGGCAATCAAACACTAATATTGACAAAGGTGCTGCCATATTGCAATCAGAAGGACACTATGTCGGGACCTAAAATGGGCATGACACTAGCTCTATGGCACTAGCTAGGGCTCTACTACTCCCCTCAAAACACCCCACATGGCCTCGCAGCCAGGAGCATCTAAGGGATATACTCCTCTAACCTCTAATACAAAAGTTTTGTGTTTGTATGATTTGTAGTCCAACGGATATCCTTCCCCACACTCCTAGAGGGAGTCCCTAAACATATTGGTGTTGTACACCATGTAAGCATATACAAAGGGAGCACCCCTCAGCTAATCCCTGCAGCTCCACTACAGCTCTCCTATACCTCAAGGATTGGCCCCAAGATGCACCGTGAACATAGAGCACATTTGAAAGAAACCCCATTCTTTCAATTGATCGATCCAGGAGGTAATAGGTAAGCCTCACTGAATATCCTCCAATGAACCGAATCTCTAATCCTATAGCTTGGGATACCTCGCACTCTCAACATAGGTCATTGCTCATACAAACAGGTGCTATGCATCCAAGATATGATACCATATGGTGTGTCCAATGCAATTGTATATGAATACCATGCTCAAACAAGTTAATTCTTTAGCAATCAACTTCGTGAAAGTGCAAAACATTCCTTTTCATGCTTTTCTTCTAATCCCCGATTGCTTCGTTGCTTAGGGCTAGTATCGAGCTTTCTCATGCTACTAGACCATTTTAATTTTAGACAACAATGAACCCTACATGACATGCATCATTAAAAGTCATAATTCAACATATTCTAAGCACTCAACAATCCCCTTCTCCCTACCATTTAGAGTTATGAATTCATTGGTAGGTTTAAGGCATATTTTTCATGTATTTTTCTTTTACGAAAGCAATAAAACCCACTTTAACATAGAGATAGGGCTGAAATGAGGCTAAACCTCATGGTTCAGCTCTACTATATATTCACAAATATAAATTTTCTTAATTTTTGGATGCAAAAAATCTAATTTTTCTACTTTTTTCTATTCATTTATAAAAAATTACCAATATTTACTAATTTACTGGTTTGGATTGATTGATCTCACTAAGAATGATTTTCAAATCGTGTTTTAACCCATAGAAGTAGCATATACGTGACAAAAACCCAAGAAACACAAAATTTTTCTTAAATCGCATAGTCTCAGGTTTTGCATATTTAGCATACAATCATTATACGTCTTATTTTTCCTGATTACTTCAATGTGACTGATAAATCAAAACATTGGCAATCAAATACAATCACTTTCAACTAGAATTTATCATAAAACGATGGAATCTATGACTTACTCATGAAATCGCACCTTATGACGTATGTATTTTGAAATCGGAGGCCCGTTGATGATCCTTCTAACCTCGATTTATATCCCTTTGTGCTCTTGCATCATCGCACGACCAAAAACTTCCATCTCAGCCCACCCCCTTCTCTCATACGCTAATCCATGAGAACATACAACAAGAGGAGAGAAGAGAGAGAAAGGCTAAAATTAGATCTCTTCATAGAATGCATCAATTTCTAATCCATTTTTTGTGATGGAGGGCAAGGAAATTGAGGAACTCATGGCATGGCATTCCCCTCATCATCAACAATTAAGAAATTGAAATTTTTAATCATTTTGGGGGCGCTTAAAAAAACGCCCCTCCCCCCTCCAGTGTTTCATGAAAAATTGTGACTTTTAGATTCTCTTGGCTAATTAAGCTTATTAAGCTTAAAACACAAAAAAATAGTTTAACTCTTGTTTTCACACTCTGGTAAAGTGGTTTTTTCCATTTGGTGGCTTTTGGATTCTCTTGGCTAACTAAGCTTATTAAGCTTAAAACACAAAAACTAGTTCAACTTTTGTGTTCACACTCTAGCAAAGTGGTTTTTTCCATTTTGGCAGGGCAAATGAGGTTGGATATGAGATCTGTCTAGCCGGCTAACTTTGTGATGTCGAAATCTATAAACTTAGCCTCCATCATGCACTTTGGCTCCTAGATCACATAGCTACTTCATAACGCCAAACCTTGCAGGGATTAAATGGACTTCAGTCGATGAACCGAGACTTACATTGGGTTCCTGGCATTGAGCTCCATCTAGATAAACTCTAGCTCATCAATCTACAAATATTTCATTTTGCATGAAAAATTGGTATTTTACGGCTCTCTTGGGCCACTTTTTCGTTCCAAAATGGGCTCTAAAAATCCACTCTCATTGGCGACCATGGGATAGGGCAACTTAATGTGTCGAATCCCATGAACTAATCTACACAAACAACAACCATAAAAAGCATCAAGCTACCACAAAACAGAATACACAACAAATCACAAGTATAGCTCTCACACCCTACCCCTTGACAAAATCAAGCCATGAAACTCCAACATAATCTGATAGAAATCCAGAGCAAGGTGCTAACCAATTGCTCCAACACAGATCAACGAAAAGACCATCAAAGAAATCATGCTAGTGCTAGCCTGAACTACCTACCTATAACTTAGGGCAACTAGACCAGGAACTCCTACTAGACAAGGACTCCTATAGCCTAGTAATTATATATTTTCATTTAATATATTCTACTTTTAAGGTTTTGATACTCAAGTGTGTAAAAAGAAGGGAATTGAGCGTAGAGTGACCCAAGGAGAACAAGGCATCTGCCTCAGGTCATCCTGAAATGGTACCCAAGAACCTACCAAGATCTTGTGATGCGGCACTTAATTCTTTTTCTTTTTCACTTATTTTTATTTTCACTCCAACCTTCCTTATTTCTTTATTTTGGCTAGCTGCTACCCCTTGGAAAACAAGGCTTTGGCCCCAATGGTCTGACTCGTCCTTGGGACTACCAAGTCTCACAATGCAATAATCAACTGCTCTTGAGTTTTTTTCTTTTCTTTTCTATTTTAGGGGTTAGAATCCCCTTTTACACACCTTTGTGTTTCTATTTTTAGATATATTTAGAACTTTCTCTTCTTTATACTTTGGCAGGCTTATCTAATTGCCTCACCCTAGTAGGGACTCCTAGAATAGCTACCTAGCAGAATAGGGTCACTAGGACTACCTTCTTAAAAACGTCTTTCAATGCTTGACAATGTCATGACAGGAGGTGGAAAACTACTTGATATACCTAACCAAACCCTAGGTCTTCATGCCTTGATTTTTGGTTTTCCCAACAAATGAAAAGAAAATAACCCCCACATACACATATAACACTCAACTTAAGGGGAAAACTCGAAAAGGCAATGATACCACCTGGAATAGCCACAAGAAGCTCCCCCTCAGCAAAGGATCCCTCTAGGCACTTTGTCAAACCTGTCTAATGATGCAATCACCAAGACAAAAAACCATTAAATGCACCCACAACAAACAGACACATGGCCCTCTTGGCCTTAAGGAATTTAATAGTTCACAACCAACAAACTGGCCCTCTTGGCCTTATGAAATAAAACATTAGAACCTAACAAAGACAACCCTCTTGGCCTAATGAGATAATCCACTTCACTACCATTTAGCAAAACTTCTAAAACAAACCCTTGGTCCTGACATAACTCTACTAAAGCACAAGATCAACCAAGGATAAGGGCTCCTGAGGACCTACACCAAGTGCATTAGGTTATTGCCTAATCCCCTTGCATAAAAAGCAAGGGGTGTCCAACAAATATGATGATTAATAATCTTATGCATCCATGATAGAGTAGGAAGGTGCTCAATTGCCACCTGACTTATAACCCAAAGTGGCCAAAATAGGACGTGTTAGCAAGAAGGACCCAAAGTGGTCCATGGCTAATATTAGAAGGTAATTGTAAGAGCTCTCCCTCGAACCACAATTGAAAAAGACATATTCAACAAAAGCATACTTAGTCAAGGAATCCACAAAGCAATTCCATTGTCGAGGAACTAATTGACAAGTCACCGTCTCAAAAAATATGCAACATATCTAAGGTTGCATGATGGTACACTCATAAGATGGGATTCATGCACACTGTAGGTCCCATTCAACTGATTGATTACTAACCGTGACTCACTTTTCACCAATAACCGGCGAATGCCACCACATCGAGCTAAATTTAGCCCCATGATCAAGGCCTTGTATTTTTTCATATTATTAGTAAAATAGGGTCCTAAATAGACTCCCATTTTCATGACGCGGGGGTCTTTAATGAGCACACCAATGCTCACATATTTAGTAGGCCCTCTAGAAGCTCTGTCAAAATACAAAGTATAGACCTAGTCTTCAGTGATAGGCCACATCATATTGATCAGCTTACTTATACTTATGATAATCAAAATCAATCCGTGAGAGAGGATGTATAACAGGTACAATCCCTCCTTCCTTGCTAAGCTCTATACGAATGCTACTCAGAATTCTATGACAATGGTGGTAGTAGACCTTAATCTCCCATGTCACAGATCTGTCTTGCCACTCAATAACCTAATAACCTTTACTCTACTAGATCACTCAACCTTGGTGATAACGTTGCTCTAGATAATACGGATGCTCAAGATTCATGCCATTTGATCATATTGATACCTACTGCAAATTAAAGTTGAATCTTGAAGGACATGCATAGGCACCAAGCCCAATGTCAGCCCTTACACATATTAAGGTTTTGGCATGTTAAAGTTAACTTTATTTTTAAACTCTACCCCCTTGCAAATATACTAGGAGGGCTGTAGAATTGGTCTTTCCTAAATGCACAATTTTGTATGGTCCGTCTCATTTGGGTTCTAATTTACCAAGAAATAGCTCATAACAAGCATCATAATACAGCACCAACTGACCCTTCACAAATTTATACTTCTTAGCCTAAAGGTCATGAAGGGCTTTCATTCTCTTCTTCCCTACTTCTTGATGTAGAAAAGCATGTAATCTAATCTCATCAAGATGTGCAAGAGAACTATATCTTTCTTGTAATGCTTCCGCCTCTCCCAACGAATGATTAAGAGAAAAACACACAATGGGTAGCTCTATTTCCAATGGCAAAACACACTCCTCCCCATATACTGATTTGAACAGGGTGTGGCATATAGCTCTCTTGAATGTCATGTCGCAAGCCCACACCACCATATACAATTTCTTATCCCTATCGTGCTTACTTTTAGATACTATCTTGGAACAGATTCCCACCAGTTGTTTATTTGTGCTCTCAACTTGGCCATTGGCTTGAGGATTATACGGGGTAGTTTTATTGTATTTAAACTTCAAAGCTTCAGTTAAGGCTATGATATTTATTTAAGAAGTGTGTCCCTCTCAATCAGACACTATCTCCTTAGGTGGAGCAAACTAGCAAACAATTTGCTCAATGATGAAATTGGTTGTCTCCTTACTATTATCCTTCACCGTTGCTCAAGCTTCAATCCACTTTGTAAGTAGTCCATTTCTACAATGATATAACGCCTTGCGCGTAGTTGATGAAGGGTATATTGGTCCCACAAAATTGATACCCCATTTTTCAAATGGTAACATAACCAAAATAGGGTTTAGAGTTGCTTACAATTCTCAGTGGCATCGTGTCTTTGACAGATGTCATAATGCTTAACATGACTAAAAGCATCCTAGAGGAAAATCGATGGCCACCAATATCCTACATGGAGAGATTTATGGGTAGTAAGCCATCCAAAAAAATTTCCCCCACACATGTTGAGTCATGGCATTCCTCAAGAATGAGTGGTACCTCATCAGGTACTACACAATAGTGATAAATGTCATCTACACCTCTACGATACAAGACACCTGCTATAATCGAAAAGCATAGTGCTTGTTGCTTAATCTTTCTCTTTTTAGACTTTGATAGAGCAGCCCCAGATCCTCCTCTAAATAAATAATACATTATAGTTGCATACCATGAAGGAATGGAAGTTGTATCTATTTTAAGTAGACCTTCAATGTCACTTCCTTCAGCCAGAATTTCCTTTGGCTCCCTGAAATCCACAAGACATTCCACAATACCTTGCAGCTTTGGTGGCTTACTCTTAATCTCATAATCAAACTCCTGCAAAGTGATTAACCACTTTGCTAAATCGTTAGGCAATTGCAACTTGTTCATCAATAGTCTAAGTCCTCCCACTTTCGTAAAAAATACTACCTTCTCATAGAGAATATAATCTCTAAATTTATTTGTTGCAAAGACCATTCCAAGGCACAATTTCTCCATGTAAGTATAATTGACCTCAGATATCCCCAATTTTCCGTTAGCAAAGGCAATTGGATGATACCATTTCTCTTCCCAATTTTGGGCTAAACAACAGCTGATACTATACATTGTTGCTATTGAAAATATATAGAAAACTTCACCTCTTCTAGGTGCTTTTACGATTGGTGCTTTTGCTAGTTCTTGCTTCACATCCTTAATGATACTTGATAGGCTTCATTCTACTTTAAAAAATAGTTAAATGATTTAAAAAATTTCAATGGAAATGCTCTTTCTACCAGTGCATTGATAAATCTCCGATAATACCCCATTGATGTCAAAAAATTGTCTACCTCTTTTGGAGTCCATGTCACGGGCTCATAGCGGCTATAACCTTAATCTTTTTTGGGTGAGTTGAAATACCAACCAAACTAACCAAATGGCCTAGCTATAATCCATAGGGCACCCCAAATATGCACTTTGTAGCATTAAGAGCAATGTAGAACCATTTGCAATGCTGAAAACATCTCCTTAAAATGATCAATTGTCTTTCCCTTATGGTGGTTTCCCCCAGATCATCAATGAAGACTTTCAACTCCTTTGGGAAAATGTCACCAAAAGTCTTATCATCTATTTGTTGCCAAGAACTAGGTGCATTGCATAACCCAAAGGCCATCCCATGATACACAAAGGTACCAAAGATAGTGATAAATGTCATTTTCAATTTGTCTTCCTCCGCAATAGTCATTTGGTTGTATCCAACAAAGCAATCCATAAAGGAATATATTTCCATACCCGCTAATTGATCCAAAATTTGATCAATGAATGGTAATGGATAGTAATCCTTAACCGTGTGCGTATTAAGCTCTTTGAAATATGCGCAAAGCCAAATTTGATTATTATTATTCTTCATGATAACAATTGGTGAACACCACTCTAAGTGTTGAACTAGAAATATCAGGCCAACTTTCCGTAGTTTTGTCAATTCTTATAGCCCGTCCCTTAATTCAAAGGGCATACGACTTACTTTTTGTCACATAGGGTGGCTACCTTCCTTTAGAGAAATAGTATGAACAATCATATTGGGAGGAATACCTCTCAGCTCATCATAACTCTAAGCAAAGATGTCACGGAAATCCTTGAATCAAGGACACATAGTCCTCCCTTTCTTCCAAACTGAGCATGGACCCTGATTTGATTGGTCATGAATCATTTAGCATCCTAAGGTCTAGCTCAATTATATATGCATCTCTTATCCTTTCCCAAGTCTCTATTTGCTCACTCAAAGTTACTTGATAGATATCCTCTGTACTGGATCCCTCGTTGAATTCACTTGATAGATGGAGCATCTAATGTGTCTAACTCTGATGAGGATAAATGATTTGTCTCACTTTGAGGAGATTCAAAGTAGGCATCTACTACTACATGTCTAGCACCTCTGCCAAACATCAACCGGTCAATGGGTATATCATCCTAATAGTATGCTTGTAAGATCCATGGCCTGCCTAGCAATATTTGATAGCTAAGCTGCTATGTGAACCTAATGACCCTAAAGTCTAGAATGCATTCCACATTGGCAACAATCACATGGACTTTAGTAATGCAACCTTCGGGTTGTCTTAAACTATCATCAGCCATTCGGAGAATCATGGAGGTATCTTTTTTTATTTCTAATCTCAACTTCTCCATCAATTCAGAACTCATAGTGTTGACAGTGTCATGATGCTATGCGGACACAGTGTGAAAAAGCTTGGAAAGCATCATCATCCAACATCTTTATTGATGTAGAGAGTCAATATGATCTGAGTCATTAGTGCTAGTGTCCGTGGCATAGATGGTCCAAAATTACTAGATTTTAGACAAATCTAGCCTATTATTTATTGTAAATATTCAAAAAATCTACGTTAGCTTCTAGATTAGGATGGCATGCAAAAAGCAAGTTACTTTTTTAGCCAGTTATGGGATTTTCAAAAAAAAGACAGATGGACAAAATCGCGCATCTCGCAATTGGTATTGCAGGCTGAAAACTGTAGTTTGAACTTGAAGAGGAAGAAGGAGTGATCTGGGAGATCCGTGAGGAGGTGACCTAAGGTTTTACCCCCCTTCCGGAGCCAATGAAGCCATCAGATTTGGGTTCCGAGCAGTAGAGAAGGAGCTATAATTTTGATGCACTTTTTGTTCTACAAAGAAGCTCCATGAGATCTAATGCCTGGAGATTGCTTCTGAGTAGTGCAAGGATTCCATGTTCTTTTAATATATATTGATTCAGTTCATTGTGTTTTGTCATCATTGTGTTTACCTCTTGTGTATTCTTTATCTTCTCTTCCATCTCCTATCTCTACTTTCTTCTACATCTGATTCCCAATGGATTCGACCTTTCGACAGAAACCCCTCCGACAACGTAGAATCCTGTGTCTACAATAGCATGAGCCATTAATATTCCATCAATGCATGTTGCTACCCTTGGATAATGCTTTTCAGCATGTTCAAACCAATCATCTCCTACTCATACCATTCCCAAGGGCTCAATGATATACCCAGTGCAAAGAATCTTCTTAAACTCTTTACGCACTCTTGGATACAACTTAATCAATTGCAGGAGGTTTACATTCGACTTAGCTTCGCAAAGAGAAGTGGCTTAATCAAATTCATGATAACTAACAAGATTATCCACGCATGCAAAATATCCTTCCTTAATTAATCCAATTAAAATTCAAGCACAATTAAAGCAATCAGTCCTAATATCATCTTCTAGAAAAATATTCCTTTATTTCCATGTCAACTTGTCATTATAGACCCCTGCCATGCTTTTTCCAACGACACAAGCCTTGGAATATTTATCCAAATCACAATGCAACAATCCCTTGATTGAAAGAAAAACATTCAGGGTGTTGTTCAATCAATCATCAAAACTAATTGTATTTTTTCCAAACAATACAATAATAGATGCGATAATAATTCCATCGCATATTTACTCTCCCCCTTGGGTCCAAAGAGTAGAATTTACTTAATATTCCCTCCTTTAGCCTAAGGTATATACTAAAGGTTCCAATACTATACATGACGTAAGTCCTATCATTCCAGTGCAAATTAATCAATCTAGCAAGAGCATTTATGCCTCTTCTCTAAGTGATAATTATCTTTTAGCATTTCCCTACCATGCAACATTTTATCTTGACTTTATCTTCCTTTCTCCTAAGGCAAGGAGTCGCATGTCATCGATGTAAAATTCACATAATCTCTCCCATGTAAATACCGTCTATATGCATTTGCGAACCGTAAACAATATTATCCTCGGTAAAGATTAATCCAAGACTCATCGATGCTCAATACTTTAGTGTCCCATATGTTGCTTATGCTATGCATGGATTCATCACATAGCAACTAGGTGCAATTTAACTCCCTTTGATACAAGCACTTCACAAACTTCATCTTTGAATATTTGAGATGCGATTTATCCTTTCAATGACCTATTCTAAGACCACAAGGTACGGAGCCTAATGTAACTCTTGTGAGCATTAAAATAAGCATCTATTAATTTGAAAATACATTACTTACGATCGAAACTGCAGTTGGACTAACAGTGATGCCTTCGCCTGAAGCTTCGTTGCTAGTTGTAGGATTGCCATCTGCATGCGACATTCTTTGCTTGGAGGCCATCGTCCACAAGTAGACTCAAGAGATTAAGAAGGTGGAATAGATTCAAGATATGAGAGCGTAAGAGAAGATGGTTAAATTGAGGATTGATATAGAGGAAAATTGTGCACTCTCTCTCTCTCTCTCTCTCTCTCTCTCTCTCTCTCTCTCTCTCTCTCTCTCTCTCTCTCTCTCTCTCTCTTGGAGGGGTATCCTCTCTCTCTCCCTCTCTCTTGCAGCCTTTCGGGGTCTCCTTATGCTCCCTTGTGCCTCTCCATGCCTCATATTTATAATAAATTAGAGAGGAGGGGATAAGGCTGAGAACAAGAGTGGAGGGGCTCTTAGAAGACGCAGTGATCTGATACTCATATCATAAATTTAATGGTTGCATTGGCTCCAAAAAGGGGGTAAAACTCCAAGTCACTTGCTTGGAAAGCTTTCGGATCACTCCTTCCTCTCCCTATTCGAAGTGTTGTCTACTGCCTCTGTAGACTGTGATCACGGCACTTGCGATTTTGCCAATTACTTTTTTTTATTTTTCTTTTTATAAAGTTTACAAAACTAACTAAAACATCACTTGTCTTTTCTTTTAAATGACTTTTAGTCCTATCTTTTTAGGATAATATCTAAAATATAATAGTTTTTTTTTAAATCTAATATTTTTTTACCATCCAAACTATACACATTAATACTAGTGATTAATATGGCTCATAAGTCCCATTCACATTTTACTTTTCATGAAGGGTGGCTACGGTCCTTATCAATCCAAGAAAAGTGTCGAATTTACGACTCTCAATTTTTTAAAATATATTTTTAATTGAATAAAAATTATTATCTATTAATGTTAGTTAGTTTTTACCTTAGTTAGACTTTAGTTAGTAATATTACTAACTTATTAATTGACTAACTAACCAACTAACTTTTATTGTGTGGAAATATTACAATCTTGATCTGTTTTCTTTCTATTTGTGAGGTTGAGATTTTGAATGAGTCTTTTGAGGAATAATTAAGAGTGTGTTAGATGGTTTTTTATGGTTCAAAGTGGTTTTGGTTTGAGCTATATGGTTTTTATGCCTTTTGTAGACCTTTTGTAACTCCTAACGAACGTCTGACTCCTACAATAAACGTTTGACTCTTGCAACAACCAGAAGATTTGCGTACAACCCACATTCCTAATTTATTGGTTACCTTCTTGGGTATGCCTTTTCTTCAGTAGATGTTTAATAACATAGATAAGATCTTCATGGACAATCATTGAGAGTGATATGAGCTTTCATCTTAATAAGATGGGGATGTGAGTATGGATTACCCTCTATATTCATCAATAGAGTGTGAGACTAAGGATGGGGTGAGTGATCACTTTTTCTCTTAAATTCAAACAAGAGGTGATTTGTGTGAATGGAGTGCTACATGCATGGGTTAGGCCTCTCAATGCACAAAGCATGACCTGTATTGTGTATGGTACTATAAGGCTCCCTGGGCTTCCTTCTTGCACCGTATGTTAGCACAGGGTGGGATGCACGATTACACCATAAACACTCTGTATAAGGTATACATCCTTTCATACAAGTGACAGTGAGGATTACATTAATGAGTATCAAAAATCAAGTTGCCCTCCTATATCTATCAGCAGAGCATGAGACAAAGGCGAAACAAAGTGTATAATTGACCTCCCATTTTCATCAAAATAGAGAGGACATGATTGAGAGACGTTATGACAATTGGCGATCTAGTATGTTTTTGTTTCTCTCTACACACACATGTGGCCTTCCTCTGCTACCACAATAGAACACATCACTCTATTCTATGCACTACACCACAATGCTCCTTGGCCTTCCTTCTCACACTTATACCAACCAGGTTGGACCACATGAATGCACTATCAATTGTGCATGTTGACATGCTCTCTCTGAGCTACACAATCTTATTTATTTTTAAACCAAGTGTACGTTATGGCCTTTTCAACTCCTCTTTGAACAATGTTGTCGTGCCGCTATATGCACACCGTGTAAAAAAATCTAGAGTGTGGCTTCCTTTTAGATTTAGAGAGCCAATGTCACTTTAGGCATTAGTATTAGCATGATTCAAAATATTAGATTTTTTTGGATAATTTTTTAGTCAATTTTTTATCTTCTAGATATTATATCTTGTAAAAATCCATAAAACTATAGATAACTTCTAGATTAAGAGGACATGTAAAAGAAAGCATGTAGCTTTCAGCCAATTTGAGAGGATTTTATGTAAAAAAAGAGATTAGCAAAATCGTGCGACGCACGATCGCTGTTTTCAGGCAGTGAACAACACTCCGAAAGTGGGAGATGAAGAAGGAGTGATCTGGCAAGTTTCTGGCCAGGTGTCTAGTATTTAACCCTCCTTTCGGATTCATTGGAAGCATCAAATTGGCGATCTGAGCAACATAGAGGAAAATATTATTTTGTACACATTTTTGTCTATTAGAGTTATATTTTCTCATAATGATGAAAGAAACTGAGAGGCTTCATCTCTGTTAGTATTCTTCTATATTTTCTAATTCTTTTTGGGAGTATTATTCTACATCTTCAATCTCTTCGAACCCCTTCTCTTTCGTCTACTCCTTTACTTGAATCTACCTACACCCTGCAGTCTCTTACCTTCAAGAACTTGGCTTGAAACCTTCAACCCTTCTCTCATCTCTACCATCTCCGAAGTCTAAGCTCTTGAACCTGTATACATTCTTCTCTTGCCAAACCCCTGTGGTGACCTTCAACCCTATGCGCTGCGACATTGATGAACCCAACGTGAAGGTCGATGTAAGAGAACTCTGAGATGGGGGATTCTTTAGGAGATACTCTACAACAATTGGTGCGCATACTGCAGCAGACTCAGCAACAACAAATCCAAATGTTACAACAACAACAACAACAAAGGCAAGACGAAGAGAAGATTGATTCCACAGCTATCAAGGCCCTAGAGGAAGTTGGGCGTGAATTAAAACAATTTAATGGTCAAAAAGTCTCTATTTTTATTCGCTTATATGTTGAAAAAATGCTCTTCTTTGATGTACCACAACATGCATGGAGCCGTTATTTTGCCAGATTAGCCAAGCATGGTCTTCAAGAAAGAATCCATGGTATTTTTCAACAAGATGCGGATTGGGCTGCATTCAAAAAAGCCCTACATGAAGAATTCTTCTTAGAAGACTCTTGCCTAATGACGAAGAAAAGTTTCACTGAATGGGTTGAAAATCCCAACAAAGGTTTAGCTACAACAACTCTATACCATGAGTTTGAAAGTAAATTTGGACAACTTGATGCTGAAGACCAACAAAGTATGGAAGGTCATAAGATTGAATTATTCCTTAAGGCTACAAATCCCATTCTGCAAGAGAAGCTTGTTGATCACCTAGAATATGCTACCTCTGAATCAAGAGTCAAGACTGCATGGACAGATGTTACTGATGCAGTTAACATGATTGCTTGAAGAGAGCGGATGCGACTAAGATTGGGCTCTACTTCAACTTCAACAACTCCATTGATGGAGCTTGTTCCACCTTCAAAATCCCCTAATCCTTTGACTAATCAACCAACTCTTTCTTCTTCTTTTCCTTCTAAAAATAATACAATGGATGAACTCATTAAAAGCATGCGTGACCTTCATCTGAATTTTACAGAAATTAGTTCCAAAGTAGAGAAGCTGGATGTCAAGTCGAATAGCGAGAACGAGCATCAACTCAAAGGCCCATGAGAGAAGGCTTTAAGAGGCGATGTATTTGGTGTGACAGCCAACAACATGACAAGAGGGAGTGTTTTGCCTTCCGTGAGGCTGAAGCACAGAAGCTCGTCTTTTGGAAAGACGGAAAAATTCATGCGGCTGAAACTAGTCTTCCACTGGAGCCAAATTTTGGCAATGGTGGAATGAAGAAAAGATTAGAAGATTTAGCTGCAAAGAATGCCTATGCAATAATTGATGCAGCTATCTATGGGCTCCAAATTGAGCCAATTAAATCAAGTTTGAAAGCATGTAAAGCTAATGTTCAATCTAAAGTATGGATGCAGGCACTAGATCAAATGGAACGTGGTAAAGCAACCAAAGAATATTTGGCTAACGCCAGTTAGTATATTCGAGGAATAACTGGTTGGAAAGAACCGATAGATTCTTTTTCTGCCTCTGCACATTTGGCTGACATCAATCATAAAGAAGTCTTGATTGAAGAAAAGAGGAGAAAAGAAGAAGAACCAAGGCCTTCATCTTCAGGCCCTCCGAAACAGGTAACTAGAAGAATGCCTAAACAACCAAAGCTTGCTGAAAATATAACCCCAAATCAAGAGATGAAAGATGTGTCACAAACAAAGAAGACCGAAGGAAAGAAGAAAGACAAGCAGCCAGGCTACAAATTGTAGTCTGATATAGAATCTGCACAACCGATCTCAAACGAGTCCTAGAAGAACGAATTCTAGGAAGCAAAATTGAATTCACCTTAGGTGAATTTCTTGGAATTGCCAAACGTGAATTCCATGATGTAATTATTAATGTAATCAAAAGGAAAAGACAATATGTTGGTGATGAAGCTGAAGAAACAAGACATGATTTTTTGCCAAGTTCTTTGAGTTTTTGTGCACGATGAAGAGAAGCTGACTTCACAAGGAATTCAACTTGAAGCAGTTAAAGAATTAATTGCAGCAATTGAAGCTGAAGATAAAGAAAACATGAATGCAAAAATTAAAGAAGTGAAAGCTGAAAATGTAATGGTCGGCTGGTCCAAACTAGTTGGGCAGTCCACCTCTCAAAAAGAAGGTCATCTATAGCACATGCATGAGGAAAAAGAGGCTCGGTTCATTCCAAGTGGTCACTACTCCCGTATGCATTGGGCAAGAGCAACAATGGAGACAGTCGTCAAAATTAGACAAAAAGAAACACCATGTATTGCACTCTTAGACCATGGCTCGGAGATAAACGTCATGGCAAGGAGTCTCTATGAAAGTGGCGGATGGCCCATAGATGTTGATCCAGGTTGGCGAATGAGAGCTGCAAACAACTCTTCTGGAGAGTTATATGCTGCATGTCCTAATGTGCAGGTAACTACTGGGGACATAAAAGACAATTTTCACTTTTTTGTTCAAGACTCTTGTAGTTACCCTATCATTCTTGGGCAACCTTACATTTCCGAAGCTTGCTTGGAAACAAAAGCTCTTGATGATGGTTCTTCCTATGCTCGAACCCGAAGCAAGGATAATGAATGAGCTGTCCAATTTCTTACTGTGTATGTTAACCATCATCGAAACAGAGATCGACTGCGTGATTATCATATGCCTCCTAATGCCCGAGAATTCAAGGGTTTTCGGGCTACACTACTATAAAGGGAGGCTATGGTAGTGCGTCATGTAAAAAGATTGAACCTCCTTATGCTACAAAAACTGTGTCTCTAGCAAATTTGTATGTATGTACAGTCAATAGTATGAGCTGTTATAAGTCTCTTCCGGCCATGACTAAGGCTGAAAGAAAATATCTATGTCTTGTAAAAAGGGAGCTGAAAACTTATGACATGATGGGCTGCATTTTTTTTGGACTAATTACTACTAACACATTGGGCTGAAAATGAAGATATTTCGAGCATTTTTTTTGGACTAATTACTACAAACACATTGGCTGAAATATATGCAGCTGCTCATGCTGAAAATCAGGCTAAAAATCAGTCCATAGAAGTATGTACATTGGATTTTTATCAAACAATTCAAGAATTTGTTGAACAAGAAGACAATGGTCTATTCAACAAAGCTGAAGCACAAGTGGAGACAAAATACAAGACAGTGGATAAGAAAGTCAACCCACTGCCTCCTGAAAGTGAAGGGCTCGCTGATAGGGTAGCAAATCAGCCAAGTCTTCGTGATCCTTCCAACATTGGTCACAATTTCACATCTGAAAGTATAAAAGAGCTCAAAATAGGTGAAAATTCTTTCCTTTCACCAGTTGAAAAACACTCTTTTATGCAAATGCTAATGAAACATAAAAAAGCTTTTGTATTTCAACCAAGTGAAATAGGCTGTGTGGATCCAAATATTGTGGCTCCTATGGTCATTTTTACGGTTCCACATGTGCCTTGGAACCTCAAGCCCATTCCCGTTCCAAGGGCGCATCTGCCCAAATTATTGGAACTTCTAAATGAGAAGATCAGAATAAAGATTTCATAACCTTCTTCAACACCTTACTAAAACCATGGTTTACTGTGCCTAAGAAAAATGGATCTTTATGATTCATTCAAGATCTACAACGTGTCAATCGTGTCACAATCTGAAATGTTGGTTCGGATCCAATTGTTGATGAGTTTGCTGAAGCTTTTGCAGGTAGAGCAATTTATTCTATGGGTGGCCTATATTCAGGATATGACCAATTTCTACTTTCATTAGTAAGCCGAGACATTACCACAATGAAGACACCTCTTGGATTGGTCCGCATGTGCACTCTACCACAAGGTGCAACAAACTCTATATCGCATATGATGATGCCATGCACAAAGTCTTAAGGGACTTTATTCCACAACTTACTCTTCCATTTCTTGATGATGTACCTATCAAGGGATGTGATATCAATGAAAAGAATGAGGAGCTTGACAAAGATGGTTGCAGGACATTTGTAGTTAACCATATTCATGATTGTGATAGGATTTTGACAAGGCTAGAAGAGGTACATCTTACCCTTTCTCGAGCTAAGTCGATTTTTGGAGTAGAAGAAATCCTAGTGGTCGGTCATCTATGTGGCCCCTATGGACGCAAACCTTCTCCAATCAAGATAGATGTCATCAGCAGAATGTAAGAAAAATGCACAAATGTTTCAAAGGTGAGAAGATTTCTTGGCACATATGTATTTTATCTCATATGAATACCACATTTTGCTCATGTAGCCAAAAATATTTATCAATTATTAAGAAAAGACCAAAGATTCTCTTGGAATAAAGAGCGTACTCTCACTATGCGTAAATTAAAGAAGCTATTAATTTCAGCCCCTACTCTCAAAAGGGTTGACTATTCAAATGGTCAACCCATCATCCTTACTGTGGATACAAGTCCCATTGGGATAGGATGGGCTGTTGGCCAAGAGGATCTTGAAGTTAATAGGTATGTAATTCGTTTTGGAGCAAAAGTTCTCAATGAAGGTCAAAGAAGGTATGCACAAGTAAAAAGGGAATTGTGGGGAGTTGTAACAGCATTAAAGTGTGATCATGAACACTTTATAGGTGCTTCCGTAGTGGTAGAAATTGATTGTCTTCCACTCTTGGGCATGATTGCCAACTGCTCTACACCCGACATTGCTATGGTAAGATGGATTGCATATATTAAGTCTCTCAACCCTGAATTAAAGCATATTGTAGGAAAGGCGAATCTAGTTGCTGACATGCTATCACGTGCAAGATATAACAATGACGAAGAGCTGATGGAAGAAGATGAAGCTGGAGAATCTATGGAAGCACGCAAAGAAGAAGAAGGGAGTGCCTGTTCGAGTTTTAGGTAACAAAAGATTGCAACAACATGTAATGAAGGAATTTCATGAAAGCCTGTGGGCTGGCCATAGAGGCATATGGGGAACCTTTCGTAAAGTCAAAGAAAAATATTGGTGGCAAAACATGTATCGGGACATAGCACATTTTGTTAAAACCTGTTATGTGTGTCAAATGTATTCTATGGTCAAGCATCGAGATGGGTTACAACCAACTTATCCTTTGTCTATACATTATAGATGGGTTATTGATCTTGTAACCATGCCTACAGGAATATGGAATATGCGGTATTTAGTGCTTACAAGAGAGGATCTAACCAATCAAGTTGAAGGCAAAGCCTTAACAATCAAATCCACTCAAGCTATTTGTCATTTTTTACTTGAAGAAGTGTTTTGTAAATATGATTGTGTGGGTAAAGTAACTACAGATAGAGGAGAGTTGGATGCTGATGAGGCACGCAACTTCTTTGCTCAATTGGGTATTAAGTTGGCTTTAACATCATCCTACAACCCTGAAGGCAATGGAAAGAGTGAGAGAGGTCATCAACCTATTCTCAAAGTGAGAGGTCATCAACCTATTCTTAAAGTCTTGTAGAGGAAAGATCAAAGAATGGCCTAAAATGCTACTTTTTGCATTATGGGCTGACCGGACTACTCACAGTTCAGTGACTGGCTATATGCCAACTGAACTTATGCATGGAAAACAACCAATTATGCTAATTGAAGATTCTATTCTCACATGGAGTCTTCTACCTTGGGAGGAAGGCATCAATAGAGAAGAGTTACTGACTTTGCGCATATGGTAGCTAGAGAGAAGGCCTGAAGATGTTCAAGCAACTATTGAGAAGCTAAAGACAACAAGACTAAAGAACAAAAGAAGATTTGATAAGTCACATCGACTTCGGCCAAGAGCAATTCAAGAAAATGACTGGGTGCTTGTCTATGACAGCAGCCTAGACAATCAATACAGTGCTTTTAGGAAGATGGTAAAGCATTGGTTTGGCCCATATGTGGTAAAGGTCGTTCATGACAATGCCACATATTCATTGGATGAATTGGATGGAACAAGCATGAAGATACCCATAGCTGGAAAAAGAATCAAGCTCTTCAAACAAAGAGAAAGTTCAACATATGAGCTAGAAGACTTGAATATAATTCAAGAGCATGAAGACATAGAGGAAGAAGAAGAGGCAGAAGATGAAGACATTGACATGGCAAAAGATACTTCTTCTGACATTGCAAATCCGTAAGACTTTGGCACATGCCAGAGGATATGCAAGTTAGGAGGGGGTGGATGTCGTGCTGCTACATGCACACCGTGTAAAAAAATCTAGAGTGTGGATTCCTTTTAGATTTAGAGAGTCAGTGCCACTTTAGGCATTAGTATTAGTTTCCATGGTTCAAAATATTAGATTTTTTTGGACAAGTTTTTAGTTAATTTTTTATATTCTAGATATTATCTCTTTTAAAAATCCATAAAACTATAGATAACTTCTAGATTAGGAGGACATGTAAAAGAAAGCATGTAGCTTTCAGCCAATTTGAGAGGATTTTATGTTTTTTTTTTTAGATTAGCAAAATCACATGACGCGCAATCGCTGTTTTCAGGTAGTGAACAACACTCCGAAAGTGGGAGATGAAGGAGTGATCTGGCAAGACTCTGGCCAGGTGTCCTAGTATTTAACCCCCCTTTCGGAGCCATTGGAAGCATCAGATTGGCGATCTGAGCAGCATAGAGGAAGGTATTATTTTGTACACGTTTTTGTCTATTAGAGTTATATTTTCTCATAATGCTGAAAGAAACTGACAGGCTTCATCGCTGTTAGTATTCTTCTATATTTTCTAATTCTTTTTGGGAGTATTCTTCTACATCTTCAATCTCTTTGAACCCCTTCTCTTCTGTCTACTCCTCTCCTTGAATCTACATACACCCTGCTGTCTCTTATCTTCAAGAACTTGGCTTGAAACCTTCAACCCTTCTCTTATCTCTACCATCTCCGAAGTCTAAGCTCTTGACCCCGATACATTCTTCTCTTACCAAACCCCTGTGGTGACCTTCAAACCTACGCATTGCGACAACGTGAGCCATGGGGTGAGATACTAATCTCTCATTACAACATGATTGACTATTGAGCAGAGTGTTTTATTCTTCATCTACGACAAACTAATGGTCTTCATCAATAGTGCTACCTCCTTGGTACTATTGCATGGTCCCTGCTATGATTGGAGCATGTTGTAGAGCCATGGTATCTCCTAGCATCGACTCTGGCCCTTCATATACCAACAATCATTTTCGATAACTAGCAAAATGGACCAAGTGTTCCTCACCCTATTCTTGCATATATGTTTGTATGTTATATCTTAAGTATGGGGACATCATGGTCCAAACCATCTATCTATACATAAGCCCTGCAAGCCATCTTTACCTCATATGGTAAGGTCATAAGTGTGGGGACATGTCCCTGCACATCCATCTTACATAAAAACATTTGAATATCCTTTTTCACTTGATCAATTAAGAATGTTTCTTTTCTAAACCATGTTGGGGTCCTGACCCTCATCCATGATGTTACATGCCACACTCGAGGGTTTTTTCCTTTTTTTAAAAAAATTTGTGTTTTTTCCAAGTGAACATCCCTTATGTTCACCAGAACTAAAATCTGATGCCGCAGTCTCATTTGTCCCTTTGAACTAGGTGTTTCTCCCTTTTACAACTCTTTGTTTCGAGCAACGGTTCATAAGTTAATTTCTAAAGTATTTTATATGAATCCAACATATTTTTGTGAAAATGTACATTTTTTGGATCAAAATGGAGATTTGATGTGATATGCATATCTTGTTTCACCATATCCACTTTCACCTTCATTAGAAACCATGCTCATTAACACTATATTAGAGAATTTGGGAATTTCACGTCCCAATTTCAAATAATAAGTGATAAATATTTGATCATGTAACCAAATCTTGATCCATATTTGAAAGTGGGATTTGGGAAGGTAGCTTATATGGTATTTAGGGTAGACTCCACCTTTAAGTAAAACAACAATATTTGACCACGTGGTCAAATAATAAAGGTATTGGGGATTCCCAAAAAAGTACATGGAAGTTCCCAAATTCCCTAATATAGTGTTCATTGGAGTTAGTTGAATATTAAGTAGCCCCCTCAATTCTTAAGATCATGAAGGGGTGCAACAAATTGATCCCAAATGGGGAATTCAAAACCAATGTAGGTGTCCCAATGATGCTAGTTTATCCCTCACACAGGTGTCATGAACTACCACCCAAGGGAAATTTGGAGCCAACGTAGGCATATAAGATGAACCTTTAGCTCTTTTTCCAGTAATATGAAAGCACTCCTTGACTACTAAGGAAACTTATACGAGATAAATCGATGTTGTAAGTGCCAAATGAATTGCTCAAAGTTCAACAGGCATAAGTAGATTAATATGTGTACCTTTGAATCATATCAAAATCCCTTAAAGAACTTGGATTAGTTCTAAACCTGAGCTCAATCACAAGTTTGAAATTTGTGAATTGATGAAAGTACCCTAAAGTTGTAGTTATTCATAACAAGAGCAATAAAATCATATGTTAGAATTTTGAGAGGAACTAAGCCTTAAGGTCATTAAATCAACTATTGATGACTACACTTTTAATAGCTTTTTATTGCCAACCAAGGAGAATTTGGAGCTTGTGTAGGGGTAAGATGAAACCATTAGATCTTTTGCTAATAAGATGAAAGCACTCCTTCACTAATAAGGGAATCTATACAAGAAAAATCCATGTTATAAGTGTCAAATGAATCATTCAATTCAATATATCAATGATCTAGGTGGACCCAAGAAATGCTACTTCATGAGCCAAAAGATATATCTTTTTACTATAGTCTTGTTAGTATGGACAAATCAAGGCACCCTAAAGTTTTGGCCATTAACAACAAGAGAAATAGAGTTATTTATTAGAGTCTTGAGATGAATAGACCCTTAATGTCACTATATCAACTACTAAATACCTTTTTTAATGTCTATACTTTAAATACATTTTTTCTATACTTTAGACCCTACTAGACACCATGACGAACGTGGAAGGAAGGGTTTAAACAAAGATCTCTATATCATTTGAATTTTGACTAAGTACAACAAGACTCTTTTGTCATTGATCAAACCACTCTTGCAGATTACAAAAATTCATACATATGGCCTATCTGAAACAAAAAATATGAAAATATGGCAATAATATTTGAAATGATATTGAAGGCCTAGAAAGGATCCAATAAATTACTTTTCCATTATCTAAGATATGCATATAGATAGCCAAAAAAATGGAATGCTTCATAGCTACAAACATTGGATGCTTCAAACTATAGCATTCGTAAACTTGGTCCAACCACACAGACATGAAGTAAATTATATTGGTCAGTGAAGACATCTTGAATGCTTATGATGTCAGGAAGTTCATTCATGAATGCTTGTGATGTCAGCATTCAAGTACATATTGATTAGTGAGGGGACGGGGCACTACATCCTTCAACATATTTTGGTAACAATTGAAAACCTTTTTGGCATCACAATGTTTGGTGTATCCTATGATCAATGCATTCCATGAGACAGTATTTTGAAAAACCAACTTGTGAAACACTTGAAGTGCTTCTAGATGCAAAGTACATTTCTCATAAAAATCCACAAGAATGTTGCAAGGAAAGGGTCTATGTCCTATCTTAATTGGATGATTTCACAATGAATACCTTTGCCTCTTTCTACTACAAGGACTGTTAAGGCTCCCATGATTGATGTAGATGAGTACCCTCCATGAAAGCTCGGTGTGCGATGGGGAAATTTGCCAAAGACTTGTCCAATAGGCTCCAAGAGTAGACAAGCATTCCGTTGCCTAGATATTTACGTGATTCAAGCTTATACTCTCACCCTCCCTCCCTCTCTCCCTTCTCATAGAGTTTCAAATACCCCACATCGACACGAGCTATTTTTGGAGCACTATGAGGGGATTGAAACCAAAGTAATAAATGTATCACTTTTGCACAGACTGCATGAATTAACCATGCATGGGGCTGGCAAGTTTGGGCACTTAATGTTCTCAAGTGGCATATATAGGGTCATAGTGCTAACTCTTTCTCCCTCCAATGGTACCCTTGGAGAACATGTATCATTCGATAACATGTGCCAAATGGTACATTTGTTAAAAAGGTCATGTTGTTGATACTCTCTTGCTCTCTCCCTTCTCATAGTGGTCCAAACAACCTACATTAGTGCGGGTTGTTTCAAACACTATGAGAAAAGAGAGAGGGAGGGAAGTGCTATGATAGAGGTGATGTGCTTTAGTGCATGAGCCACACTTCCCATAAATATCAACCAATGTGTCCCCAACCTAATGACTTTCTCAACCTCTCTTGATCATTTGATCCTATATGGCTAGTGTCATGGACATAGCTTAACCCTCTTCAGGAACTTAACCCTCTCCAACATAGCTTCTTGTCTCATGGAGAGTGTAGCCTCCATCTAGAAGATGCCTTGTCTGGCCTTTATGGTCACCACACATTTTTCCCTATAGCCACCTCAATCTAAGCCCCATGCTCTCCCTTTCATGCCACCAAAACAACACGTGCTAGATGGCATGAAAGGGAGATCATGGGAGCTCCCTCATATGTGGCTGAAAGGGAGACCATCGTAAACCTTCTCCCATCTTAACCTAAACACCCCAACATCTAATATTCAAGCCATTAAGATTAACCTCTATATGCATATGTAGGAATATTTTGCACAAGCTCATATGGTTGGCAATACTTGCAATGACCTTAGCAACCAATGACCTTCTTTATCTCCTTCTTCCCCTCGAAGTTGATATTCAATATGATCATCTCATTTGTTGGAAGGCTAGGTCTTGGAATCTATCATCTTGACTGCTTTGAAGGATTGATCGTCAATCTACCATCTCAACTACTTGAAGGTAGCCACCCGTGTCTGCAGATCTTCAATATATATCATCTTAGCTGCCCGGGAAGTAGTAGGTTATCAAACAAACAAAGGGGAAAAAGTAACGTCTCCCCCGATACCATCAAAGTGCCTTTACTACCCTACAAGGACCCCAAGATGGGAACTCTAGTAAGGGTGGGTGATGAAGGCCTCTTTAGGCACGGGCAATGCAAGATTAGAAAACAATTGAAGAGAGGGTGGTGAAGAGGATCTTTGACTTTAATAAGTTCGGATCGATTGATTCATCATGCCCAAGCTCTTGATCACCATGCCAATAATGAGGTAAAGAAGGCATTTAGCAATCATGTAGATAATGAGGGTGGCATAGAAAGTGGAGTCATCAATGCCACACAAGTATTTGTGTGAAGTTGAGGCCTGTAGAGGCCATTCAACAAGTGTATAGTTGCTCTTGAAAAGAAAGGACGAGCTACAATCATAAAATATCCATCAAACCAATTCATTCTTGCAAAAGGAAGTGGAAAATATCCTTTATTCACCTCCTTGAACCAATTCATTCTCAACCAAAAGACCTAGCAGACTACGGAAAATATCATGGGCTCTCTCTCTCTCTCTCTCTCTCTCTCTCTCTCTCTCTCTCTCTCTCTCTCTCTCTCTCTCTCTCTCTCTCTCTCTCTCTCTCTCTCTCTCTCTCTCTCTCTCTCTCTCTCTCTCTCAATGCTATTACTCATTGCCATCTTACATTACGTGCAAGTGTTGTCAAAATATATCACAAAAAAAATGTCAGGTTTGAAAATAAGATGTTAACCCAAGGCATTTTCTAACAACAAACTTTCTAGGATGACTTACAAGCTTTTATAGGATGGATGTACTTGAGAGCACATACTATTTTCTAGCAACTTGATTCTCATTGGTAAAGACGCTTCAAGATATCGATTAGGACATGGAATACCTTCTTTCGAGCCTCAATTATCAAAGTGAGAAATTTTTTTACTGGCATTCTAAACTCACTACCAACATTATTGATTATTGATTTTTTGTTTTGCATTGGATAGATACATATATGGGAATATTAGTTTTTTGAAATGCAGCTTTATCATTGATCAAACAATTTGAATGTGCAAGCTACTATTCCTTTGGGAAAGAATAGTTTTTGTAATGTTGTTTTATCCTTCATTAAAGAGTGTGAATTTGCAAGTTAATGTTCATTTGCATCAAAACTATCATGAGCTATATAACGAAGCAAAAACTATCTTCCTTTAAACATGCTATCATATTCTAGGATTTTTCCTCAAGAAATGGGTCTTCAATGATAAGCTCTTTCTAATCAAAGAGGCATTGTATGCTTTTCTAATTCTATCCAAGATTGGATCCTTCATTCATGTAACTTAATATATGCTTTTTTTTATTGACCTTAGCTTTAGTCCCACAAGGGTACTACAAGCATCCTTGATTTTTTGGTTCATTTGTTTGGTATTAATTAGAAGTCATATATAAGAGCATTGGCATTAATTACGATCACTATTGATTCTATCCAAGACTAGATTGGAGACTCGAGCATTGGGTCACTTTGTTGATTTGTTTGCCTATATAATTGCTCGTTCTTGGTTTCGCTTATTCCTTATTGCTCATGGAATGGGAATCCTCTTCAAGAATAAATTTACACAACTCAAAGCACAACTAAGTGAAACTAGCAAGATAAAGGCATGTATGAAAAAGAGAAAATGGGTAATTTGTCAAGTCAATCAAGCCATTATAGGCAAGTTCAAACATCCTAAGCATTAAGTTGTGTTAGGGTCATTGTGCATCTAGTAACTCTTATAGCTTTAGCAATTAGATTTTCTTCTGTTCATGTCATTGGCATCCCAAAGTGGATTGTGAATAAGTCGAGAAGATCCAACGGTTAAGTAATGATGATGATGATGATATATATACATGCATATGTAAGTGTTGTGTTTAATGTTGGTTTCGAGTTGGCATAAAATAATCAATGAAAGCATAAGCATGGGTAGTAGTCCCCCGTGTTCTACTTTCATCCAACCTTGTGTACGATGACACCCGACCTTAGAGAGCGAACTCGCTTGCACGTATGCATTCTTATGGCTTCTAAGCTTAGAGGAAAGGAGCCACATAAGTAGCATGGGAGTGACAAAGAGTTGGCCTTGCACAGTTCTTGCATGTTTACCTATGATGGTTCATAGTATTAGCACTAGTGTAGTTTATCAACCCAAGGTCACACACAAGAGATGGGGCAGGTTTGCATTAGAAATAGTGTGGACATGTTTTCACCGGAAATAGTCTGTAAGTAAATAGCCCTCCTCCATGTTTAGACGATCAGAGATACAATGGCGAGTCTTGGAACCACATATATGACACATACATGCCATAAGTTCTACCTACTTGTGGCCTATTTTCTTTAAGGCAGCTCAAAGCAGTGTAGTCTTCGGGTGCTCAGCATGTGGATTGGCTTAGCCTATCATACTCGAGCCCAATGGTTATCTCTGCCTCCTCAGATGGCTAAGGATTTAGCATGTACTGTGCGGACTGGTTGCTACAAACCTCCAATTAAAAGGATAACCATGAATTACCCATTTGCATTGGGCCTTATTTGCATGCCATGATGAAGTGGAATGTGGGTAACCAAAATGCGTGTGTGTAGAAGTGCTTCTTCGAATGCCTTGTAGTAGTGCTTCCATATACTAGCTGACACACAAGTATAAACTGTTGCAGATTATACATTCTTTCAAATATATTTTGGATTACTTCCTTCTTTGAGAGAACCATGTTTGAGGTCGAGGATCGATTTGGCCAATTTTCCCATTATTTACTAGCAAAAAATTAACCTACCAAAAGACTGGCCTCTTTACCCTCTCCATATACTACATGGCCCATTAGAGCAATTTAGCCATTGCCTTCGAGGAACCTCAAGAGAGTAATAGGAAGATTTTGAGAATGTGGGTAAATCAATAGCTCAATACTAACATATAAAATAGTAAAAAGACAAAACACTTGTGCACTATGGTGATGCACAAAATTTCACCCACAGATGAGTGGTACTCTGCAACCACATTGAGAGAACCAAAATAGAGACCATTCAGCCTTTTAACAGAAACAACCTATAGAGGCCTTATCCTAATATAAGAACCCAATTGCAATCCTGCATGGTCCATGATGGAGCACTCCACTGTTATATTTACTGTAAAAACAGTTACAAATTAATCATAGCTGATTGAGTTACACCCTGCCTATTGTGCAGGAAATAGAAGTTAGCTATCAAGTATACTGAGCAGGAGTTCATCCAGTCAGCTACCAGCATAGACTTGTAGGCCTATACATGAAGCACAATAACTTTCTCTTGTCATCTGATTTTGAGATTCGAAGCCCACAAGCAAGAACCAGAAGTGGAGGCCTTCCAATCTGTTTATAGAACATACAGAGGCCTTATGCAAATTTTAAAATTTTAGTTGCAATCTTGCATTATTCATGATGTACCATTCACCTGGTGTATAGACTGTAAAAAATCTTGTACTTACAAATCAATCATAGCTGCCCATATGGATAAGTGTACTCTTAAGCTCGAACCCCGAAAAGGTTACCGTAATGAATCTCTTATCGTTTCCTGGTGCGGATACACTTGCACGGATTACAGTTGATGGCTATGAAAACGGCAGGAAAAGAGACAGTACCTGACGCCTAGGGATGAATGTAAACCCATCGGACAGGGATAATCATTTTGGTTCCAAAAAAAAAGATTCACTGGCAATAGTGAACATTTATAAAAAGGCCACTGAGTTATACACCCTGCTAATTGTGCAGGAATTAGAAGTCCGCTATCAGCACAGTGAAGGAATTTATCCATCTAACATTGGACTTGGCAATCAGCTACCAGCATGGACTTTCGAAGTCTATACATGAAGTACAATAACTTTCTCCTGTCTTCTGGTTTTGAGATTCTTAGCCCACCAGCCTGAGGATAACGATAGAAAATGACGTTATGAATGGCTGGAGCCTTTGTTAAAAGCTGCTTCATATAGTCTGTCTCAAAGTCTACTCTGCAAAAGAAAAATTCCTCCCCTAGAACCTTTATTCCATACAAAGTCTTCACGTCAAGCTTGTTAGTGTGCAAATAGTTTGCCTGACAGGCTCCAATCAAAGCTGCTGCTAGTTGAATATCTCCTCTTTTATACCTTGTGTCAAACTTCTGTTTGCTTGTTTGCAGTATCCACCTTATGTCTCCTGAATTTCGACCTTCCTTCTCTGAAAAAAGTGTGTAACTTTTGGAGCCAGCTCTCAAAGACAGCTTTGAGAATTTCACGTAAAGATCCAACCCATCAGACAGCTGGCACTCCATGATCAGAAGTCCCACAAGGTCATGGATATATAAATCATATTTGCAAGAAGAATCCAGCCGATTCAGGAGCACATCCTGCAGTCGCTGAAGAAATAATTTTTGAGAGGCATGCAAAAGGGGATGGTCATGAGGCCTGTATTTAAGGATTTGAGAAACTCCAAACTTATCCAGCTCTAAATGCTTCAAATACAATGGTATTTTAAACTCTGTGGCATCTGAAAAAATCACTGAAGGATCATCAGTTTCTCTAACATGTATACCCAGCAAGTGTCGGTCCTCCCTTCCAAGGGACGAGCCATAGCAATTGAAGTCAAAAAAATCATCCCCCATCTCTCTTCAGAAGTCCACCCGGAAAAGTTCTGCTGAGCATGGAGCATGCATACAATGGAGGTTAAGAGCATATTTACAATTGTGAGCAAAGTTTGCACTTAGCTTAAACCATCTCGGGCAGAAACACAAGGGAGAGCATAACCTTGTTAACTTGACTAGGACATTGCACTTGTTTTAAGAGGCAGGTTCCAAAGAACCAACCTGCCTGCAGACCTGAGAACCTTGCAGAAAGCATTTATTTGTAGGCCTACACAAAAAATCACAGTAAGGGTATAGTATGTGGAGGGGCAGCAGCATTGTGCATAGGTCGGCTAATCATGGTGTCATTCATGTATGTGTCTTCAGTGGGTGTTGTGTGCACAGGAAAGGTTATCCTGGTGTCATCCTTGTTAAGTGGCAACAGCACTGTCTGATATGATCTTGAGCTGGAAGTGAACTGCCACACGAGTATATCTGCTTGTCTAGAAGGCAGCGTGGATTGGATTACTGAATGTAGTGGTTCATGTATTAGTAGAAAGGCTAAATTGCTTACACTTTGTTTGCTCATTACCACCTTGGACAGTAATGATTGTGCATGTGTTCTACATTCAAAAACCAGGCACTTACCTATTAGCACATGATCATATGAGATCTTATTGGGCAATGTGAAACAAGAGAGTATTCAATGGACTAGGGTTTTTGGTCAACCTTTGGCATCATTTATTTGGTCCTTTTTTCAACCTTCCTTGATGATGTGGTATTTTCCGGTTCCTCAAAATTTGTCACTCCCGTTTCCATTTCTGTTTCCAAGTTTCAAGTATAGTGTTTGTTCTTGGTTTCATTATGTGTGAGTGCATTAACATTAAGCTTACTCAAGAGCCAACATTTGAGGCAAATCATTAACTGTTTTCAGATTAAAAGCCACAAAAGGAAAAAGTAAAAGCTAAAAAAGTAAAAGAAAAGTCAAGAAAGACAAAAGAAAGATAGAATCCAACTTATGAAGACCTCATACGATCAGTTTAACTCAATCCAATGCCAATTAAAGTGCATAATCTGAAGCACAGTTAAGCTCTGCTACAAGAATCAACAGTATCATTTGTGCAGTTAAGGTAAAAGAATGACCATGCAGCAGGGGCATTGATTTAATCCCAACACACCATGATCCTATAAAGATCAATTTCGAGGAGGCACGTGCAATGGCATGGGCTTTGCCATGAACACCCAAAAGTTATAGGTGTCATCAACCTTCAGCTTCCAAATTCAAAACACATCAAACTTATTGGGATTGAGTGGGTTGGATAGAATAGGCATAGCAACTGAGGGTACCTCATGGGAATGGTAGGCAAAGATGCCTCCCTAGAGAGAGAGAGAGAGAGAGAGAGAGAGGAGTGTTGTTTTCTCCAAGATATGCGTGGACAAAGTAGAACGGGTGAACGTTGCTTATGTAAGGATGCAAAAAGCAAGGGTCTCAATGATGAAGAAAATACCTGTAGAAACCAAAACACAAACTTGTAGGTTAGCAAGATGATGCTGTTAGCGATCAGTCCCTGGCCGAGCAGGCGCCACGTGGCAGTCTGGTCGGACTGACCAGTCAGCCAGCCATGTGGCAGTCCGACCTGTACTGTACCAGTTGGCAGCATTTAATGCAGCTGACCTGCCATTTCTGATCGCATTATTTCTGGCTATTTATAGCCGACAGTCAGCACATTCTTCCACACTTCTGTTTGCAGATTACAGGCTGGAGATTCGTGCAGACTGCAGCGTACTTCGAGGTGAACAGCAAGTTGAATCGTCGAGGTGGAGACACACAGTCCCGCGCACTGCGCCTGTATATATATCTGCATATCTTTGTATACAGTACACTTTATACAGCAGATCTTCATCTTCCACTGTCTCTTTCTCTCTCTCTCTTCTCTCTGCGTTCACTCTCTCTCAGTCTTGGTCCCACGCTTCCGCATCATTGCACTCTGACATGGTATCAGAGCAATGAAGAAGGGCTGACTGAGTGAAGAACCTACCTGAAGAGGAGATTCCATCGCGACACAAGGCTGCGTTTCCAGCATTCGAGGGCGAGCAGGAGGGCTGCGCATCGGAACAAGGCTAAAGCGAGCGTGGGCGCGCGGGAAAGGAGTCCAGTTGGTGAATTTGCTGCTGTTTGAAGAGGAAGAAGGCTGTGTTTTCAGCTTTCAAGTGCAGGTTTTACTTTTTCATCGCCTCTGGCGGGTGAAGAAGGTTCGGGACGCGGAAGAAAGAGCCCTAGCAGGCTCCGTTTTCACAGTCAGAGGGGGCTACTTTTGCATTTGTGTAGGCATTACAGGTGAAGATGTCTACAGAGATTGACTTGGAAGTTCCAGACGATCATGGATCGGAAGGTGCCTGTCTTATCGGCTCTTCTTGCAGATCAAAAGCTCGATGGCAACAATTATCGCATCTGGCGCGTGATGATGTTGGCCATCCTTGAGTCTTACGATTTGGCGGAGCTTGTACAAGAGGAGATCGACCGGCCCTCCGTGAGAGATGAGTCCAAACTCTCTTCCGATGCTCATGCGGAGTTGGCCAAGGCACAGTCTCACTGGAACAAACTGAATGCCCGGATTCGTTCTTTTCTTTTTCTGTCTTGTACTACAGCCGTGATAGCCCACATCGAGCACTTGACGGTGGCTCGAGCGATATGGCTGGAGCTTGACCAGATGTATAACCGGATGACCCTTATGAAGCGGGTTTCTTTGGAGGTGCAGATGCGGACCTTGTCCGTGAACAAGTCTTCTTCGTTGCGGGAACACATCAACAAGCTTAGACAACTTCAGGTGCAGGTTCAGAATGCGGGGAAGCCGATTTCCTCCGAAGACATGGCGATCACACTCTTGTCCCAGTTGCCGCCACGATTCGGTGCTTTCTACTCCGCTCTTATTGCTTCGGGGCGTAAGTCTACTCTTCGGTGGGAAGAGTTGGTTCCTACGGTCTTGGACCAAGAGGAACAACTAAAGCGACAGCATGCTTCCAAGTCGGAAGCTTTGACAGGTCAAGCCTCTCAAAAGAAGGGGAAGGACCAAAAGAAGAAGAAGGAGGACAGCAAGTCAAAGAAGGACAAGGAAAAAGAATCCACATGCCATATTTGTGGAAAGACCGGCCATTGGAAGAAGGATTGCCCCAACAAAGACAAAAAGGACACCAACAAGGACTCCAAGGATTCTGGAGCGGTGGCTGCACCCTCATCTGCTGCATTTCTTCATCTAGAAGTCAATGAGGACTCTACACCGAAGGCTTCTAATGCTGCGATGACAGCTCCCCGGGCTCGAGAGTGGATCGTTGACAATGGTGCCTCCCAACACATGACTCCTTCATCAGTTGTTGGTGTTGCCCAATTGCGACCTTCGCGTGGGCAGATTCTCATTGGAGATAGCTCTTCGGTGTCTATGGCAGACCGGGGTGAAATGCAGCTTATTCCAGATGGACGTGGTGGTACTCATACCTCAGAGGTCTTGCATGTGCCAAGTTTAGGGTATCATCTACTTTCGATTCATAAGATTTGTTCACTTGGACTTTTGGTGGAATTTGACAGTGATTCGGTGCGAGTCCTTGATCTTGGGTCAAGGAAGGTTCTCTCATCAGGATATGAGGAGAACGGCATCTACAAATTGACGTCTTCTACCACTCTCCCTACTCTTCTTCTTACCTCTCAGACACAGTCAGAGCTATGGCATGCTTGGTTTGGTCACCTTAACTATGATTATCTTTGGAGGGCGTCACGTGGACAGCTTTTTTCGAGGGTGGCCGGACATAGTGGTAAGCCAGCAGCCATGCGTCTCTTGCATTCATGGGAAGCAGCATAGGGATGCGATTCCCAACAAAGCTTCGCGGCGGTCTACTTCCCCGATGGAGCTTGTATCTACGGATCTTTGTGGCCCTATGAGGAACGAGTCCTTGAAAGGGAGCTCGTACTTCATGTTGATCGTAGATGACTACACCAGGATGACATGGGCCTATTTCTTGGCATTGAAGTCGGAGGCTTTCTCCCACTTCAAGGATTGGCTTCTCTTTGAGGAGAGCCGATCGGGCCGGCAATTGAAGACCTTGAGATCCGACAAGGGTGGTGAATTTGTTTCTAATGAGTTTGCTCGTTTTTGTGCAGATAAGGCATTCACCAAGAGTTTGCTAACACCAACACTCCTCAAGAAAATGGCATTCTTGAACGGAAGAACCGAAGTGTAATTGAGATGGCGCACACCATGATGGAGCACCGACAGACACCTCGGTTTCTGTGGGCCGAGGCTGTGGCTACTGCAGTCCACATCCTTAACCAATCCCCCACTTCGGCCGTTGATGGGATGACACCTTTTGAGGCTTACTTTGGGACTAAGCCCGATGTTTCTTATTTTAGGGTTTTTGGGTTTGATGCCTATGTTCACATTCCCAAGACTCATCGTGATAAATTTGAAGCGGCTTCCCGTAGACAGGTGTTTGTTGGCTACAGCTCTCAGTCCCAAGGCTATCGTTTGTATGATCCCGTCAAGTGGGATATGTACACCAGTCGAGATGTGCGGTTCGTGGAGGTTCCGGCCATAGCAGCGGGTGAGGAGTATCCCGTTCTTGGAGATCCAGGGGAGAGTTGGGCTCCCGAGACAGTTCCTTTGGAGCCAGCGCCTTTTGATTCCGATTCTGTTTCCGATACAGAGTCTATTGTTCCACCGGTCACCCCCAAGGAGTTACCACCGGTGGATATCCCAGAGTCTTCAGCTGATGGAGAGCGTCGAGGAGAGGTCCGGCCTCCTCCTCGTTGGACCCGTGACACACTCCAAGATTCAAGGATCAAGGGGGTCCTTGAGGAGTGGGGACCGGAGGATGGTCCCCGGCGGTCACAGAGGCACCAGGCACACTCTACAGAGCTTGTTTGCTCTAACTATTGTTTGATGACCCATGTTATGCAGGATCGAAAGCCCACCTCCATGAAGGAGGCTTTACAGTCCGCACCATGGAAGAAAGCTATGGAAGCCGAGTTGGAGGCTATTGAGAGGAATGGCACTTGGTACCTCGTGCCTTGCCCCTCTCATAAGAAGGTGATTGGCGTCAGATGGGTCTTCAAGACCAAGTACCTTAGCGATGGTTCTTTGGACAAGCACAAGGCTCGCCTTGTTGCTAAAGGTTTTGCACAGCACCCACGGATTGATTGTTATGATACTTTTGCCCCCACTGCTCGTATGGCGACTATTCGAGCTGTTCTTGCCTTGGCTGGCCATAGGAGATGGCCTGTCTATCAGTTGGATGTGAAGTCGGCCTTCCTCAATGGAGATTTGAAGGAGGAGATCTATGTCGAGCAGCCTCCTGGCTTTGGATCTTCCAATGGGCAAGTCTACAGGTTAAAGAAGGCCTCGTATGGCCTTAAGCAGACTCCGCGTGCATGGAACGAGAAGATTGATTCGTTCCTTCAGTCACAGTTCCGAGGCTGGTTGTGTGCTTTTTGTGTTGTATGTTAACGATTTGATTGTCACAGGTGATCATGCACAAAAGGTCAAAGAGACGAAGGCAGCTTTACATCAGGCGTTCGAGATGACGGACTTGGGTCTACTCCACTTTTTCTTGGGCCATGAGATTAATCAGTCTCAGAGGGGGATTTTCATTTCTCAGCAAAGATATGTACAGGAGCTCTTGGTTTCTTTTGCGATGGAGGATTGTCAGACCATTTCTACTCCTATAGATCCGAACTGGAAGGCCACTTCACATTCAAATTCTCCCTTGACGGATGCTTCCCGCTACCGTCAGTTGATTGGATCATTGATTTGGCTCCTCAACACTCGTATTGATCTTTGTTTTGTTGTTGGCCTATTGGCGGGGTTCATGAGTGAACCTCAGACGGTGCATTGGCAGGCTGCTCAGCGGATACTTCGGTATTTGAGGGGGACCTCTGACTTAGGGATTCATTATCTAGCAGGCACAGGTGGTTCAGATCTTGTACTTGCAGGTTGGAGCGACTCAGATTGGGCTGGTGATGTGGACCACAGGCGGTCTACTACAGGCTACTGTTTTACCTTAGGTACAGGTGTTATCTCATGGAGTAGCAAGAAGCAGCCCACGGTAGCCCTTTTGTCTACTGAGGTGGAGTATCGGGCCGTGTCTTCCACCACATGTGAGGCTGTGGCTTTGGAGATTGTTGGAAGAGCTTGGCTGCCCCCAAACTCGTCCTACTTTTCTGTGCTGCGACAATGAGAGTTGCATTGCCTTGGCACGGAATCCTGTTTTCCATGCCCGGACGAAGCACATAGAGATCCAGTATCACTTCATCCGAAAGAAGCTTCTGGATGAGACCATAGCTGTGGAGTATTGCAAGACGGAGGACAATCTTGCAGATTTGTTTACGAAGGCGCTTCCCCAGGCTACTTCAAAGACATGCCAGATCCCTTAGGCTTCTGCCCCGTCCAGGCTTTGAGAGGGGGTGTTAGCGATCAGTCCCTGGCCAAGCAGGCGCCACGTGGCAGTCTGGTCGGACTGACCAGTCGGCCAGCCATGTGGCAGTCCGACCTGTACTGTACCAGTCGGCTGCATTTAATGCAGCCAACCTGCCATTTCTGATCGCATTATTTCTGGCTATTTATAGCCGACAGTCAGCACATTCTTCCACACTTCTGTTTGCAAATTACAAGCTGGAGATTCATGCAGACTGCAGCGTACTTCGAGGTGAACAGCAGGTTGCATCGTCGAGGTGGAGACACACAGTCCCGCACACTGCACCTGTGTATATATCTGCATATCTTTGTATACAGCACACTTTATACAGCAGATCTTCATCTTCCACTGTCTCTTTCTCTCTCTCTCTCTTCTCTCTGCGTTCACTCTCTCTCAGTCTTGGTCCCACGCTTCCGCATCGCTGCACTCTGACAGGTGCCCCCCTCTTGAGGTGAAAAACACAAACTTGCATGAGGCAGCACACTTCCAAATGCTGGAAGTCATCAGGGACAGCCTTGGTGGATGAAAACACCGACATGCTAAGGTTGGAACTGAAAATGCAGCTTGCTGCAGCAAAACACAACAAATATGCAACCCTAGATGTTGAGGTGGAGTGCCAAGGATAAAGGCTAACTGGCTGGAATTAAAGATGCTTCTTCTACCTCCCACCCTCCCTTTTACAGGTTGCCACTCCAGTACCATGGCATCTCCACTTACAGATTGCATATCTATTGGGTGCTCCTATTGCAGCAAGAACAGTCACACCTCCAAAGCTTGTCAACATCGACCTTTGCTCCCTACCCCACCAGAGCATATGCGTCTTCCACTATGTATTCCTTGTGCTACCTCTCCTTTCTAGGCCATAGAGATTGTTTTGTATCGTCTCTCCGTTTCCTACACTCAAGGCAATAAGCCGCCTCTAGCACGTACCAAGTCCTCACAAGCAGATGAAGGCTCTAAGATCTCATGAGGTGATAAGTCCTCCTAGAGACCACCACATTGCGTGGAGGTTCCCCCTGCCCATTTTCAGGTCTAGTGGCTACCACGGCCCACATCTCCTCCACAATCCACTCCATTGAGAGCCTACAATTGTTCCCCACCCTTAGCTCATCCTGCACCTTCTTCTATCCCACCCTCCTCTACTGGGGTTCCAGAAGACACCTTTGGGCGCTCTAAAGGTTCAGCTCCTTCCAAGCCCCAGATACCTTCTTCAACACGACTGGCGATACTTCATCATTTGATACCTCAAAGTCCATGAACCATGAGCATTTGGATTCCCTACCTCCTTCAGAGGGGGATCCTAAGAGGGCTTTTATTACTTCTTAAGTTCTTTAGCTTCAAAGAGGGCTCCTACTCCTCCAATTTCAAAGAGAAAACTTACTACTATCAAAGTTCTTCACCCACCATCTTTTACTTCTAAGGTTTGGCTCTCGTTTGAGCAATTTTACCTCCATTGAAATCCAACATCTAGGGAATCTAATCTTCGATCCAAGCCCTTGGATTTTCAGCTGTGACTTTGTGACTAGGCCTTCATATTCCTTCCGACATGGTGTCATAGAGCTAGTGGCTTCTCACCTGAGGTTGTGTTTCACGTTCTATCACTCATCCAGTCTCGTGACTATCTTTACAAGTCTCCTTTTAAGTGGCATTCTCAAATTACAGGGTGGATCTTCTTCTCTTCCCCTCACTCCTCTCTAGTGCTTCTTTTTGGCCCTAAGAGGAGGAGTTGAGAAACCACATTATTTCCTACAGTTTTCCTTCATTTCCATTTTTGGTTGCAATTTCCAGCCCCAAAAAGGCTCTCTAGGGCCTTCCAAGAGTGCCAAAGTGCCTTTCAAGAGATTTCAGTCAGCGACACTCGAGACTATTTGTGCATATATAAGGCACCTCCCATTCATTCTTCACCTGTACTCACCACGCTCTCTCACTTCTTCTGAGACTTTCGTCTCTTCTCTCTCCTTCCACCATCTCCATCCCTACTCATCAGACGCAAAACACCTTTCTCCAAAGGTCTGCGTTTATGGTGGTAGAGGCTCCATCTCCAACTTGCAACCATCCCTTCATCATGGCGACATCCTAAGGGTGGCAATCCTTGCATTTGCCATCTTTTTCTCTGCGCCTCACCTGGAGACCTTTCTACACAGAGAGCGTCAACTTCTCCTCCTCCAAGCGGCTTCATCTGTTTGCATTTGGCTGTTTGGGCAGCTCCTCCATTACCTAGGGATAGATTACCAGCCCCTACACCCTGCGTTTGGCAATCAAGCGGCTTCACCCATTTGTGTTTGCTGTCATCAACCTTGCGTTTGTGGACTTAGAGGCTTCTTCAGTAGTCTCCCTACTCCAGGGCATCTTTCGTGATGTGTCACCCTTGTATCAAATTCGATTCATTATTTCAATTCTTCATTATCTTGTTCATCTAAGTTTCTCTTATTTTCTCAGTGTTTACCATACACACTCTATGTTTCTCCTTACAAACCCTATTGTCTCCCTGGTTGCTCACTCATTTCTTGATAGACTCTAGTGTGAGCCGGGGGTATCTCTGTCTTGGCAAGGTCCGGAGCCTATGCAAGAAAGTCACTGTTTGAAAGAGGAACTCTGCCACTAGAGGTGGTGCTCCCATCTCTGCTCTAATAATCTCATGCAATATAGAGGGCTTACTTCGAATCATCCGTGAAATCATCAATACTAGGGGTCTCTCCATCTACTCCCACCCCTTTTATATCTCTTCTCCCTTGAGTAGTGGTTGATCCTATGTGGCTCTCCTCATGTGGTAGAGACTTGATCCCCATATGGAGGCCCTATACACAAGTGTTGGTGCAACCAAAGAGTCAAAAAGCCAAGGCTTCATCTAAGGCTCTTGAAACAGTATGCATGTGCACTAGCTCTCCAACACCCCCAAAGATGCATAGCCTCATGTCAACCTATCCTCCATTGCTCTCCTCAAAGTGAATCTCGGACTTGAAAATGCAATCCCCAAGTAAACAAATCTCTGGACCACCTTCACTATCTCCTCTCCATATGGAAAATGGAGTGTTGATCGCCGAATCCACTGGGAGGAAGTGATAAACACCATAACCTTGGTTTTTCCAAGGTTCACAATGAGATCCCTATCCTAATAGAAGATCTATAGTGTATCTAGGTGTCACTGCAATCCCTCAAGTGTGCTCGTGATGAAGACAATGTCATCAGCATATAGTAATGAGGGTATTAATGTCCCCCACGCTAGCTCCCTCCCCTCCAAGTCTATCAATGTAGACTAACATCTCATTAATATAAAGGCCGAATAGATTAAGAGTGGACATCCTTGTTTCACCCTAATGGTGCTAGTGATCTCCTCCAACAAACCTCTCGGTACTCGTACTCATCTTGTAACACACATATATAGTGCTAATATTGTTAGAGTGCGCAACGAAAGAAGGAACACAAACACAAAGAGAGAGAGAGAGGAAGTAGAAAATGAAGGAAGAAATACTGCATTGACTGAAATGAATGCTGAATACAAAGCTGTGGACTGATCAGTCCCTGCACGCAGCCCAGAGCATCAGTGAGGGAGCCAAATCAGGCTGATGATGATGGCAACACCGAAGACACACGAAGATGATGAAGTCGGAGTGTGCACCTACCAAGGAAAGAGGGAAGATAATAATACAACTGACTGCCGAGTGAGAAATGGCTATAAATAGCCAAAAAACCCAAAAACTGGCCAACCTGAAATTTGAGGCCATAAATATGTCCAACCAGCATTTAGTGCTGGTAAAATGCCAACAATGCTCAAAAAAATCCCGAAAAGGGTGGACAATCTCCCACAAGCGAGACAAGCTAAAAAATGCAGAAACTGCCCCAAGTAATGCACATAAAATCCTAACTAGAGGAGAAAAATGAACTGAAGTGCAATAAACTGAGTGCTCTCGAATAAGCTACCTCCTCCATCAAAACAAGTGATAGACAAGTTAGAGCTCCTAAAGTCCTAGTCTCACTCAGACTGAGGCTCACAAGCACGAGATGACAAGGCATGAAAATCATGACTACTAACATCCCCTCTCACATCCTAGATGTGGCAGAAGGCCAAGGGAGAAACGGATCCTAGGGTGGCAAGAGGAATGCCAATGTTGATGAAGTCCGTCGATGAAGATTGCCAATGAAGAAGCTCCTCAGGATCATGGAAAACCCCCTTTGAAACACTAGGGGCCACAAAATCCACAACCACATCACCGAGATCATCCCCCTCTGAAATGGATGGGGGGTACGAGGGAACCACCGGAGGAGAGGGTGGGGGATGGAAAGGAACCTTTGGAAAAGAGGGTGCACAAGCAAGAACGGGTGTAGCAATAGACAACTCCCTCTAAGGACCCTGCATAAGAGAAGGGGAATGGAGCCTAGAAAGCCCACTCTCCTACCAACCTATCACAATAACAGCCCTTGTAGAAGAATCCTCAATACAAACGGCCTACTCAGTGAAGACAACCTGCATACCGAGCCTTGCAAGGCCATAAACTGAGAGGAGTGGAAAGCCCAAGTCCGGAACATAAAGAGCCTAGGAAAGGGAGCTCAACGCGCGGTCACGAAATAAAGGCAAAGTGCCAACACCACAAATAGGCGCCAAAACAATGTCACCAACAGAGACTGAACCCTCAAAAGGACATAGATCCTGCAACAAATCACCTCGTGGAGTCGTATGACTAGAAGCTCCACTATCAACCAGCCAAGGCCTCTCAAAAGATGAGGCAACCACCGAAGGCTCCTCCAAGTCAACAATATGAAGGAACACTAACTCATGGGTAACCGCTGGAGTAGAGGTAGAAGGCTCAGATGTTTTAGCTCCATCCTTCACTCCTGGACGAAGATGAGGATACTTCTTCCAACATTTCTCCTCTGGATGTGTCCCCTTCCCATAGTATGGGCATTTGTCTTCTCCGAGTCAGAGTCGGAACCTGAAGAACTCTCGTGTCTTTTAGCCTGTGACTTCCATTTCTTCTGTGTCCCCCCTCCCAAACATGCAACAAAAGCTTTGATGGAGGTGGATCCACAAGCTACCTCTTTGACACGCTCATCATGCTCCAAAACAAGCACGGCAAGCTCCTCCCATACAAGCTTCTCATGGGTCCTCGATGTAAGAAGGCTAGAGTAGAAGACATCAAACCGAGGAGATGGCAGCTGAGTCAAAAGAATCATGTCCATATCCTCTGAAGAGATCATCCTGCCAAGGGACGCAAGCTCATCCCTTGTTTTCTCCAACCTGTTGATATAATCCTTCATGGAAGAAGATCATCAACGACGAGCATCTGTAATTTCTTCTCGAGAGTAATCCAATGGGCAAATGTCTTCAGATGGTACAAAGAAGCATGCTTTGTCCACACTTCCACTGCTTTCCACAACCTGCCAACATTCACAAGAACATAATCATGTAAGCTCATACAAAGAAAAGATCGAGCTCTCAAGTTGAGCTGATCCCATAAGATCGCACGATCCATCGATGATCCAACGGTGTGATCCTCCACTAGACGGGGAATAGGGTGGGTAACAAACTCCCAAAGATCGAAGGTATCAAGGATACACTCCATCTTACAGGACCAAAGTGAGTAGTTGGAACCATCAAGACAGTCTTCTTTGGGCAAAGAAGGGAGTACGGTCACCTGTACAAAGGGTGCCATGGAAGGCATATGAAGGCCAGCAGAACGAGCTTTCTGTGAAACATGGAGAGAACGGGGAATAGAGGGATCTCGTACAAATGGGCTAGGTGACCTCTCGTCGTCGCGTGAACTAGCACGAAAGTCTCTCCATCTCTCAAAGGAAGGAATACAGACCTCATCCTCTGAATCAACAAAGAACTGTTGATAAGACATCTTCATATATATCTACAATCACCAAACAATCTACAACCAACAAACAATCAAGATGGAGCTGCCTATGTCAGGAAAGACCCAGAAGATGTTGTCGCCTACATGAAGAGGAGGTAGATGAAGTTGCCTAGCTGCCAAAGAAGGACGCCTCCACTCCAGATGCCAGAAAGGCTACATCTGATACAAATGCAGGTTGAGGACACCTTGAAGACTGTCGCCTAGCTCCAGATGATGACGCCTCTGCTCCTGATGACGAGGACAATTGCAAAACAACTGCGTTTGATGCAAAGGCAAGACATTTACTAGGACAGAATCCTATAAGCTCATAAAGAGGAAAAATCGAGCTCTTGAGTTGAGCCGATCCCATAAGGCCAATCGAGCTCCTGAGTTGAGCCGATCCCATAAGACCGCACGATCCAACGATGATCCAACGATGGGATCCTCCACTGGATGGGGAATAGGGTGGATAACGAACTTCCAAAGATCGAAGGTATCAAGGATACACTCCACCTTACATGACCAAAGTGAGTAGTTGGAACCATCAAGCCAGTCTTCTTTGGGCAAAGAAGGGAGTACGGGCACCTGTATAGAGGGTGCCATGGAAGTCATATGAAAGCTAGCAGAACAAGCTTTTTGTGAAACATGGAGAGAACGGGAAATAGAGGAATCTCGTACAAATGGGCTAGGTGACCTTTGGTCGTCGCGTGAACTAGCACGAAAGTTTCTCCGTCTCTCAAAGAAAGAAATAGAGATCTCATCCTCTAAATCAGCAAAGAACTGGTGATAAGACATCTTCATATATATCTACAATCACCAAAAAATCTGCAACCAACAAACAGTCAAGATGGACCCGTCTATGTCAAAAAAAACCCAGAAGATGCTATTGCCTGCAAGAAGAGGAGGTAGATGATGTTACCTGGCTGCCAGAGAAGGACGCCTCCACTCCAAATGCCGGAAAGGCTACGTTTGATACAAATGCAAGCTGAGGACAACTTAAAGATTGTCGCCTGGCTCCAAATGATGACCCATCTACTCTTGATGATGAGGACGACTACAAAACAGCTGCGTTTGATGCAAAGGCAAGTAGATGGCTCCAGGCAGACTGTCGCCTAGTCCTCCAAGGGCTGCAAATCACCAAACACGAGTACAAAAGGCTGCGTTTCAGCCTTGGATGCACCACCAAAAGCTGGAAGAGGTAGATGAAGGCTACAATTGATGGTGAACTCCCCTGCAGTGGAAGCTCTCCTCCGTGCTCTCAGTTACGCTCTAATACCATGTGAGAGTGCACAACGAAAGAAGGAACACGAATAAAGGGAGAGAGACAGAGAGAGAGAGAGAGAGAGAGAAAGAAAGCAAAAAATGAAGAAAGAAATACTGCACTGACTGAAATGAATGCTGAATACAAAGCTGTGGACTGATCAGTCCCTGCACGCAGTCCGAAGCGTTAGTGAGGGCACCAAATCAGGCTGATGATGACGGTAGCAATGATGACGGAGGAAGATGACGAAGTCAGAGTGTGCACCTACCAAGGAAGGAGGGAAGATGATAATACAACTGACTGTCAAGTGGGAAATAGCTATAAATAGCCAAAAACCCAAAAACTGGCTGACTTGAAACTTGAGGCCATAAATATGTCTGGCCAGCATTTAATGCTGATAAAAATGCCAAGAATGCTCTAAAAAATCCCGAAAAGGGTGAACAATGTCCGGCAGTTGAGTCAGGCTGAAGAATGCAGAAATTGCCCCGAGAAATGCACATCAAATCCCGACAAGAGGAGAAAAATGCACTGAAATGCAATAAACTGAGTGCTCTAGAATGAGCTACCTCCTCTGTCAAAACAAGTGATAGACAAGTCAGAGCTCCTAAAGTCCTCGTGTGACTCAAACTGAGGCTCACATTCAAGAGATGACAAGGTATGACAAACATGACTGCTAACAAATATCCCCCGTCTCATCTCCATCGAGACCTGCAGCTCCTGTTGTCTCTACATGGGGCTAGCACATGATATTGTGTCGAAGGCTTTATAGAAATCCACAAAGCAATAGTATGCATGCCTCCTCTATGCCTTGCTCTCCTCAATGATGGCTCGAAGTGTGAGGATATGGTCAAGAGTGGAGTAGCCCCTCCTATATCATGCTTGTCTACATGCCCGATGCTGGTGCTTCTCTACCCATTTACTCAACTCACGCTCTAGTATCAATCCATAAAGCTTAGCTAGCACATGGCCAGCCATGCCTATCCTATAGTTTGTAGGAACCATAGGGTCTCCAACTTTCAGTATTGGTACTATGGTATTAGTTGACCAACTAGCAAGGAAGCCTTCACACAAGGCCTTATTGAATAGTTGGGCTAGCATATCTCTAGCATATGACATGTGCTCTGCTACTAGTCCATCATGATCCTAGGTCTGACCATTCTAGAGTCTATAAATGGCATCATGAACCCTTGCTGTGTAGAAGAAGGTAGATGATGTGGATCTGTCCTCGAGTGGTCAAGGCAAAGTAGGCTGCCCATGTACTTCATATAATGAGGTATTATATACGTGCCACGTGCCTAGGGAGGTGACGAGTGTATGGGCCATAGTTACCTGGAACGGGGAAAAGGAACGGGAAAGGGACCCCCTAGAACGGGGGGAACGTCCAAGGTCGGGGAACGGGAACGGGGGGAACTGCACATGCCTTAAGTGCCCCAAATATGCCCTGCATGACCCAAATTGCCGAATAGAATGTCCCTCTAATTGCCCCAATACCCCTCAATGCTTGAAATTGACCCAAAAGTCCCAAAATTGACTCGATTACCCCCATAGCTCCAAATTGCCTTGAATTGCCCCAATTATCCCAATTTCCCTTGAAATTAGACAATATAAATGGATGAATACCTTGGAATTGAGGATAGGATGAAATTTGATTGTGATTTGCAAGAGTTGATAATGCATCAAATTTGAACTTTCCATGGACTCCTAATTAGCTTGTGGATTGTCTTGACACTTTGAATCTTCAACCCGAGAGAGAGAGAGAGAGAGAGAGATTAGTGTGTGCACATTAGGCAATGGAGATAGGTGAACTTGTGGTAGAAGGAGTGTGACCCAAGCAAAAAGAAAAAACGAGAAAAAACGTCAATTTTCGATCAACAGGCCTGGATTGGCCATTCCAAACAGGGAACGGCAGGGAACATTCCCTGGCCGTTTCACCTCCTTGGAGGGTTTAGAACGCATTAGGCTGTTCCTATAGGCCGGAACGGCCGTTCCCTATTTCTATGGTATGGGCTCGGGGCTCCTAGAATGCTTTCCACGCCTCCTTGCTATCTTGTCCCAAGAATAGTTTGTAAAACTCGTGCTTCAATCTAGATAGAAATGCCCTCTTCTTTTGCCGCACTAGGTGGTAAAAGATCGAGCATGTCTTGCAATGTGTATAGGTCCCTTGTACTTTGCCTTGTTGGAGAGAAAACTAATGTGGCAAGCTAGCCATGACTCCTAGCAGCAGAATGCATCTCCAAACGATGCAATGATGACTAGGTGACAACAAGAAGACCAAAACACAACATAGGAGGAAGCACCAACTGAAGGCAACAGCAATAGTCCACAAAATGTAGGTTGTACAACGCCATACAACTATAAATGCAAGGTTTCTAGGCTGGTAGTAGGCAATAGGTGGCGCTGCAACAACTAATGAAGACAGCATACACCAGGCTGGACAGTAGTGAAACAATGGCTGGAAACAGTCGAAAACAGCGACAAAAGGTTGGGCAACATGCGCCTAATGATAGGGGATAATGACAAACAGCTGCAACTGAGATATATGAGAGTGCGCAACGGAAGAAGGAACTCAAACACAGAGGAAGAAAGAGACAATCTGCAAGAGAAGAATAAAAGAAACCTGCACTAAACAAGGAACAAATGCTGAGTAGAGAGGAAGGACTGATCAGCCCCTACACACAACCCACAACATTAGTGAGGGCATCAAATTAGGCTGATGATGACGGCAGCACCAAAGACAGAGGAAGATGACAGAATCAGAGTGTGCACCTGCCAAGGAAGGAGGGAAGATGATAATACAACTGACTGTCAAGTGGGAAATGGCTATAAATAACCAAAAAACCCAAAAACTGGCCGACCTGAAATTTGAGGCCATAAATATGTCCGACCAGCATTTAATGCTGGAAAAAATACCAAGAATGCTTAGAAAAATCCCGAAAAGGGTGGACAATGTCTGGTAGGTGAGGTAGGCTCAAGAATGCAGAAACTGCCCCGGGAAATGCACATAAAATCTCGACTAGAGGAGAAAAATGCATTGAAATGCAATAAACTAAGTGATCTAGAATGAGCTACCTCCTCCATCAAAACAAGTGATATCAAGTCAGAGCTCCTAAAGTCCTCATTTGACTCAGACTGAGGCTCACAAGTAGGAGATGACAAGGCATAATAAACATTACTGCTAACATCCCTCTCAGATATTGGATGTGGCGGAAGAAAGGGAGAATCAGATCCTAGGGTGGCAAGAGGAATGCCAATGTCGATGAAGTCCATCGATAAAGTGATGAAGAAGCTCATAGGGGCCAAAAAATCCACAGCCACATCACCGAGATCGTCTCCCTCTAAAAGGGATGGGGGATACGAGGGAACCACCGGAGAAGAGCGTGGGAGATGGGAAGGAACCTGTGGAAAAGAGGGTGCACAAGCAAGAACGGATGTAGCAATAGACAACTCCCTCGAAGGACCCTGCATAAGAGAAGGGGAATGGAGCCTATAAAGCCCACTCTCCTACAAACCTCTCGCGATAACAGCCCTTGTAGAAGAATCCTCAATACAAACGGCCTGCTCAGTGAAAACAACTCGTGTACCAAGGCTTGCAAAGCCCATAAACTGAGAGGAGTGAAAAGCCCAAGTCTAGAACATAAAGAGCCTGGGAAAGGGAGCTCGACGCGCGGTCAGGAAATAAAGGCAAAGTGCCAACACCACAAAAAAGCACCAAAACAATGTCACCAACAATGACTGAACCCTCAAAAGGACATAGATCTTACAACAAATCACTTGGTGGAGTCATATGACTAGAAGCTCTACTATCAACCAGCCAAGGGCTCTCAGAAGATGAGGCAACCACTAGAGAAGGCTCCTCCAAGTCAACAATATGAAGGAACACAGACTCATGGGTAACCGCCGGAGTAAAGGCAGAAGGCTTGGATGTTTTTAACTCCATCCTTCGGTCCCAGACGAAGGTGAGGGTACTTCTTCCAACATTTCTCCTTCGGATGTGTCCCCTTCCCACAATATGGGCATTTTGGCTTCTTCAAGTTAGAGTCAGAACATGAAGAACTCTCTCGTCTTTCATCCTTTGACTTCCCTTTCTTCTTCGTCCCCCCTCTAAACTTGCAACAAAAGCTTTGGCGAGGTGGATCCACTAGCTACCTCATTGACACGCTCATCATGCTCCAAAACAAGTGGGGCAAGCTCCTCCCATTGAAGCTTCTCACGGGTCCTCGATGTAAAAAGGCTAGTGTAGAAGACATCAAACCGAGGAGATGGCAGCTGAGTCAAAAAAATCATATCCATATCCTCTAAAGAGATCATCCTACCAAGGGACGCAAGCTCATCTCTTGTGTCCTCCAACCTGTTGATATGATCCTTCATGGAAGAAGATCATCAACAACGAGCATCCGTAATTTCTTCAAAAGTAATCCGATGGGCAAATGTCTTCTGATGGTACAAAGAAACAAGCTTTGTCTACACTTCCGTTGCTTTCTGCAACCTGCGCACATTCACTAGGATAGAATCTTGTAAGCTTATAAAGAGGAAAGATCGAGCTCTTGAGTTGAGCCGATCCCATAAGGCCACATGATCCAATGATGATCCAATGGTGGGATCCTCCACTGTTGGAAGAGAGGGAGAGAGACAGAGTGAAGCAAAAGATGAGCCTCAACTCATTGTTGTTCTTCTTCCATTATTCTTCCATCATACTCACTAAAAGAGACTTACACACATAGGTATGACTAACCAAGACTAACTATGGTTAAGTCACTGACTACACCGGCTTATTGAATGTCACACACATGTACAGTTGTATCCAGCTAATGTCGATCACGCACATAAAGATAGACTAACTGAAGAGCAACGGAAGCTTGATATTCTAACACTCCCCCTCAAGCTCAAACCATCTGATAAACTCCAATTAGCTGTCTAAAGTATATGAACTTTTCTTTGCCAAGTGACTTGGTGAATATGTCTGCTACCTAGTCTTCAGTCTTCACATGAATCAAGTCAACCTGCCCTGTAAGGACCGTTTCTCTAATGAAATGGTAGTGAACCTCAATATGTTTGAACCTAGCATGGTAGACAGGATTGCTAGCCAACATAACACTGCTGAGGTTATCACAATGCAATCTCACTCTGCTTTCCAGCTGTCTTTCAGCAGTTTCATCAACCAAACTACTTCACAAGCCGCTAAGGTAGCTCCTTTGTACTCAGCTTCTGTACTAGACAATGCAACAGTAGGCTATTTCTTACTCTGTTAACTAATCATACTGTTGACCAATCCAAATGCATAACCACTGGTTGACCTCCTGTCATAGGCACAACCAACCCAATCAGCATCAGTAAACCCTATCAAGTTAAGAGATTTTCCATATGCATAAAACAACCCATAATCTATAGTACCCTTTACATATCTCATGATCCTCCTGATTGCATCTAAACGTGGTTTGCGAGGATCCTGCATAAACTGACTAATTAGCCCCACTGCATAACATAAGTCAGAACGGGTAATAGTCAAGTATATCAAGCTACCCACCGTCTGTCAATACATAGTTACATTCTCTATGTCATACCTAACATCAATCTGCAACTTGACATTCTGATCAAGAGGTGTCTCCATAAGCTTGCATTTAGCCATACCATACTTCTGTAACACGTCATGAGCATACTGCTTCTGTAGTAGCCATGTACCTTGAGGCATAGAGACTACCTTAATCCCAAGAAAGTACTTTAGTTCACCAAGGTCTTTGACTCTGAATTCAACCTGTAAACATGATTTAATTTCAACAATGCCCTCTTCATCATGTCCAGTGATGATAAGATCATCTACATAAACCACTAGAAACACAGCCATACCATACTTCAGTAACATGTCATGAGCATACTGCTTCTGTAGTAGCCATATACCTTGAGGCATAGAGACTACCTCAATCCTAAGAAAGTACTTTAGTTCACCAAGGTCTTTGACTCTGAATTCAACCTGTAAACATGATTTAATTTCAATAATGCCCTCTTCATCATGTCCAGTGATGATAAGATCATCTACATAAACCACTAGAAACACATATCCATGATCTGTCTTCTTCGTGAACAAACTATGATCTACATCACCCAATCTAAATCCATGTTGCTGTAAATAACTGCTGATACGAGCATTCCATGCTCTAGGTGCCTGTTTCAGTCCATATAAAGCTTTTTTCAGCTTACATACATGTGTAGGAAAGTCCGAGTGAACATAGCCTTCAGACTGCACCATATATACTTCCTCAACCAAATCACCATTCAAGAAAGCATTCTTGACGTCCATTTGCCATAATTTCCAGCCTTTGCATGCTGCCAAAGCAATGACAATTCTGATTGTTGCCATTTTAACGACCGGAATAAAAGCCTCCTCATAGTCAAGGCCATATTGCTATGCATACCCTTTTGCAACCAGCCTAGCCTTATAGCGTTCTAACGAACCATCTGACTTGCACTTAACCTTATACACCCATTTGCAGCCAATGGGGACTATGCCTTCAAGCAACTCAACCAATTCCCATGTCTCATTTTCAACCAAGGTTGCATTCTCCTCATCCATGGCAGCACACCAGTTATCATCTGTAACTGCATCATCAAACTTTGTAGGTTCTTTGTAACCTATCACACTAGCCATACATGCATAATAGCAGGCTGAATAACCAGTATATGTAAACCTGTCAACTGGTTTTTTGACTCTCTCACATCTCCGTAACTGTGGCTCACTCTAAGCTTGCCTCTCATGAGGCGGTACATAACAACTCTGCCTTGCTTCAGGCGTCATAATAGACGGAATGCCCAACTCACTATCCATATTGTCGTTGTTGGATAACTCATAACCTACTGTAAGTGGACCTGTCACATCCCCAAGCATCTTTTCTTTTCCCTTATCCAATCTCCCCCTCACTCACATATCCGTGTCAGTGGACATAGGAGTACGACTCCGCAAGCGTCCTGACCAAGGACTTACTGTAGGTGACCCATTACCTGTAGGACCACTCATAGATATACTCACTGTAGGTGTATTTTCAGCGTTACTAGTGCTAGCTAATCCATCAATAGCCATAGCAATAGGATTACCATACCACGATGCCAGCTCATCAAAAACATCTCTGCTAATCAATGTCTCATGTGTAGATGGCACATAACACTTGTAAGCTTTCCGGTCGTGTGCATAACCAAGGAACACACTCTTGATAGCTTTATGATCCAATTTATTCCTCTTTTCATTAGGAACATGCACATATGCAATGCTGCTAGATACCTTCAAGTGTGAAATGTCAGGCCTATGACCATACAACCTCTCATATGGAGTTACATCATGCATCCCTGCTGTAGGAGTTCTATTCAACACATAGACAGCAGTCACTATTGCTTCATCCCAATAACCATTTGGCAAACTCTTCTCATTTAGCATAGCTCTTGCTGATTCCATCAGTACCCTATTTTTTCTTTCTGCTACATCATTTTGCTGTGGTATATAGTTGTAAGTTAACTATCTTCTGGTCCCATATTTAGCAAGGTACCTGTCAAAGTAACTAGAGACATATTCTCCATCTCCATCTGATCTAAGACATGAAATTTTACAGCTCAACTCATTTTCAACATGCTTCTTGAAATCCTTGAATGCATCAAACACATCATCCTTATGTTTCAGTATGTAAAGCTAAGTATACGTGTTGAAATCATCAATAAAGGATACATAGTAACGAGCACCACCAAACGAAGCATTATGAGATAGACCCAATACATCTAAATGTATCAACTGCAAGGGTTGTGAGCTATTCCGTACATGTCTCATAAATGGAAACCGTGCTTGCTTTCCAAACTAACATGCATCACATACATGTCCAAAGTCATGATACTTGAACTTAGGCAATCTAAGCACAATCTCCTTTTACTACATAGATTTCAGCTTTTGTACATTCACATGGCCAATCCGCTAATGCCATGTCTCAATATCCTGTATAGCACTATCATCATGTACAAACATGGCTGCTTTCAATTCTAGAATTTATGCATCAATAGTAAACATTCTGCCATCTCTTCGGCCTCTAGCAATCAATTTGCAGCCATTAGCATATTCTTCAACAAAGCATCCATCTCTATTAAATCTCACCTGTAGATTTTGTTCTGCCATTTGTCCAACTGACAAAAGATTCTTGGTTATTGTAGATACATGTAGTACATCATGTAGGCTCTTTTTCTTGCCATCAGGCATCAACAATGGAACAATTCCTGTGTGTTCAATGTCATGTTGGGTGTCATCCCCAATACACACATAACCATGTGAACCTGCAACGATCTCATCAAACCATCTTCCATAGGGTATCATACAATTTAAAGCCCCTGAATCAATGTACCATCTCTCATCTCTGTTCTGCCAAGATGCATTCTTAGACACATGCTGCATGGCAAACAATCTGTCAACCTACTCATCATGAACTCCGCTAGATGAAGCATAATTTCCATGCTGTCTACCCTTGGCTTTCATGTTAGCCTGTTTCTTATGACAATCTTTGGCTATATACCCATATCTACCACAATAATAACAGTCCTTGTCTCTGTTTGACTGATCATTCGACTGCCATGAACTAGATCCACCACCTCTACCATGGGGTAATCTCCCCCTGCCTCTAAAGTTGCCAGATCCACGCCGGCCCTACGTATTTGTGCCATGCCAGGCATTCTGCTGATGCTGTCCATAAGTGTTTCAAGTGTCTCCTCGACCTTGAAAAGAGTCACGGCCTCTCCCACCTCTACCACACTGACTAGAGTAAAGAACAGTATCTCTGCTTTGAGACGTACTAGAACATGTATTCAACCCAAGCTTAACTTCCTTATACAGCAGCAAAGCAATCAGCTCATCCCAATCAGGGGATTCAGCTCTTACAGAAATAGACGTATCAAATGCTTTATACTCTTTGCCAAGACCATTCAATGTCACTGCAATCATATCATCCTTAGACACTGAAGATCCAATGGTGGCAAGCTGATCCGCTATGTTCTTGATCTCTGTAGTGTAGGCCTGAATACTTCTACCATTCCTAGACATGTTATTAAACTGTTGCTTTAGTTGAATCTTTCTTGCATGTGTTACATTTACATAATTCTTCATGAGTATGTTGTTAGCAGTCATGTTTGTCATGCCTTGTCATCTCCTGCCTGTGAGCCTCAGTCTAAGTCAGACGAGGACATTAGGAGCTCTGACATGTCTATCATGTGTTATGATGGGGGAGGCTAGTCACTCTTGACTGGCTGTCTTAGGATGTGTATTTCTTTTTGGCCTCTTTTAGTGGGCAGCCACTGGCTGCCCGGCCACTTTTTGGTCACTGTTGTGGGGCGCCCATTTTAGGGCATTTTTAGGGTTTGTGCCCATTTTAGGGTTAGGGTTAGGGTTTGTCCTTTTGCCTATTTATAGGCAGCCCCCCTCCCCACTTGATCACTTGTCTTCTTGCAGATTCCGACACTCCTCCCCCGTAGTGGTGTTGCCATCATCATCAGCCTGATCTGGTGCCCTCACTGACGCTGTGGGCTGCATGCAAGGACTGATCAATCTCCTTCCGCCTTCCTGTTTGTATTCAGCATTCATTTCAGTCAGTGCAGATTTCTCTTCCCTATTTTCTGCTTTTTCTCTCTCTCTCCCTCCGTGTTCGTATTCCCTCTTCCGCAGCGCACTCTCACATGGTATAAGAGCCGAAGGAGAGTACACGGAGCTGAGTTCTACGCGGGAGAACACCCACAACCTTGCATTTGCTGGTCAAGACGTCTCCAACAGCATAGGCATCACCTTCTACACCATCTTCTTGATCAAGGCGGCCTGTTTTGGTGTCGCATCTTTGCATTTGCTGCTGGCGTCATCCCCAAAATCTGTGTTTTCAGCCTGGGCGGCCCTCCTCTAGCTGGGCGACATTCCACCAAGCTGCGTTTTCAGCTTCTATGGCTGCGTTCAACCTCTGGCGGCACTCCTCCAAGCTGGCGGCCTCATTCCTCCTTGTGTTTTGAGGCAGGAGGTTGTTTTTCTGTGGTGATTGCATCGTTAGCACTTGCGTTTGACATCATCCTTGCGTTTTGTGCAAGGCGGCCAGCTCAGGAGCTTCTGGTGTTTGTGTTTCGACACCGGCAACCTTCCCTTGTTGTGTTTTGGTGTTTGCAGATGTCGAAGATGTCTTATCATCAATTTATGGGCTTTGATGACTCAGATGACGAGCTTTTGTCTCGACACTCATCTGAACGGAGACATGATTTCTATCACAAGGACCGTCGTTCGGAGTCTATTCCTCTTTCCCATCTCCCTTCTATTCATGTATCTCGGCGAGCCCCTTACAGTGGGCCGAAGATGCTGTGAGAGTGCGCAACAGAAGAACACGAACACAGAGGAGAGGAGAGAGAAAGCAAGGAATGAAGGAAGAAAGTCTGCACTGACTGAGATGAATGCTGAATACACTGAAATGGACAGAGCGGTCCCTGCACGCAGCCCGGAGCGTCAGTGAGGGCACCAGAACAGACTGGAAGCAATGGCAACACCAATGCCGGAGATGGAGATGACGGAGACACTGCTGAACCTGCAGAATACAATGCTGGAATGACTGGGGGGAACTGCTATATATAGCCCCTAGGCCAGTAAACTGGCCGACTTGCCAAATCTGGCCGACCTGGCCAGATTTGGCCGACCAGCCAGATCTGGCCGACCTGCCCAGTAAACTGGGCCGACTGCACAATAACAGCCCACTATGGGCTGTGTGACTCCCAAAGGCTGCAGACTGACAAGGACAGCCACTAAAAGACTGACAGAGCTCCTCTGTCTCTTGTCAGACTCTGACAGGAGCTCATAACCAGGAGATGACAGACTGAGAATGATAAAGAGCAGGCTAACACCCCCTCTCAGATCCTGGGAGGGTCTGAAGACCCAAGGACCGCATGTGATGAAGCAAAGAAGCCTAAGGCAAAGGCTTCGTAAAGAGATCAGCTGCATTGGCTGCCGTAGGACAATAGACCACCACCAGCTCCGAATCCATGATCCGCTCACGAACATAGTGATACTGAACCTCAATGTGCTTCGTGCAAGCATGAAACACCGGGTTCTTGGCCAAAGCAAGAGCACTCTGGTTATCCACGCGCAGCTCCGTAGGTCCGGTCTGGGAAAAACCAATCTCCGCTAGTAAGCGACGGAGCCAAACTGCCTCCATAGCGGTCGAACATAGGGCCCGATACTCAGCCTCTATAGAAGAAAGTGCCACAGTAGGCTGCTTCTTGCTGCTCCAAGAGACAGCACTGGAGCCAAGGGTAAAAGCATAACCTGTAGTGGATCGTCTCGAATCCACATCACCTGCCCAATCAGAATCACTCCATCCAGAAAGAGTAATCCCATCTCCATACATGATCCCGAAGGATCGAGTCCCCTGTAAATAGCGAAGAACCTACAAGGCTGCCTGCCAGTGATCCTAGGTAGGAGTCTGCATAAAAGAAGACAATAAAGCCACCACAAAAGAGATATCCGGCCTAGTGTGAAGCAGCCAGATAAGAGAGCCGACAAGGCACCTGTAACGAGTGGCATCTATAAGGGGAACTCCAGCTGTCAAAAGCTTAGACTCTGGGTCCATGGGGCATGAGATAAGCCGACACGCAGCCATATCAAACTCCGAAAGAAGCTCGGAGATGTACCTGTGCTGCGAGATAAAAATGCCCTGTGCCATCTGATAGATCTCTAGGCCTAGAAAGAAGTGAAGGATCCCTAGATCCGTCATGTCAAACTCCTGCTGAAGAATGGACCGAGTATGCTCCACCTGCTGAGTGTCGCTCCCTGTAATGATAAGATCATCCACATACAAGATAAGGAACACAGAAAGAGAATCCACAACCCGTAAGTAGAGGTTGGGATCATAAGCGGAGCGCGCAAAGCCACTCTGTAGAAAGAAGCGGTCAATCCGCTGGTACCAAGCACGAGGAGCCTGCTTCAAGCCATAAAGAGCCTTCCACAGCCTGTAGACATGATCCTCCTTCCCCTGCACAAGAAAACCAGGAGGCTGTGAAACATAAATCTCCTCCTCAAGAACGCCATTCAAAAAAGCAGACTTGACGTCCATCTGATAAACAGGCCAACGGTGGTGAGCAACAAGAGCCAAAAGAACGCGAATGGTGGACATCTAGGCTATAGGAGCAAAAGTCTCAAAGTAGTCCAAGCCTGCGCGCTGCGCAAAACCCTTGGCAACAAGCCTAGCCTTATGCTTGTCCAAGGAGCCATCTGCAAGATACTTGGTCTTAAAGACCCATTTCACACCTATCACCTTCCATTTCTCGAGACGCGGAACAAGCTCCCAAGTATGGTTTCGCTCAATGGAATTGAGCTCGGCCTGCATAGCCTGTCTCCAAATATCCTGTGCAAGAGCCTCCTCCACAGTGGAAAGCTCGGAATCCTGAAGAATCTGTGACATAAGAGCATAGTTCACACATAGTGAACTATCCCGCTGGGCCTGTAAACATGCTGAGCGACGTAGACCTGTAGAAGAAGCAGGAAAGTGAGTAACACCTGAATCCTGCATGAGCCGGCGATACCATAAAGGAATCCTGAGAGACTCCTGCTGCTGTGAGGGAGACCGGGGGGTCTCCGAAACCTGCAAAGCACCCAAATCGGAGAGGGACTCCCCCTCACCGAGTGAAGGTAGATCCTCCGCATCAGAAGAAGGCTGTGTATCCCGTGAAGATCCCGAAGTGGAGATGGAAGAGCTCGTAGAAGACGGAGTCACATCCACCAAAGGGGAAAGGGAAGCCGAAGGAGGAGGAATAGGAGGGGTGCTAAGGGGTATCCTGGAAGGAAGTGAAGGTGGGGGGGGGGGGGGGGGGGGGGGGGGGGTTGGGGTGGGGGGAGGGGGGTCCGTCGATAACAAAGAAACATCTGTAATGGAACCATCAATCGGATCCTCGAGGCCGAAGCCTCATCAAATATCACATCCCTGCTCACCTCAACCTTCCGCGTCGTCAGGTCGTAGAGCCGATATCCCTTCGTCATCGTGCTATAACCAACGAAGATAAGCTTTCTCGACTTAGAGTCGAACTTCGTCTTCCTCTTCTTCTTGTCCACATGGACAAAAGCATCGCACCCAAAGATGCGAAAATGGGACACGGAAGGCTTCTTCCCAAAGAAAGCCTCATACGGAGCCATGTCCTGTAACGCCGAAGTCGGAGAGCGGTTGCGAATATGCACCGCTGTAGCCACCGCCTCACCCCAAAGGAAATGAGGAAGACTCCTATGCTCCTGCATAGATCGGGCCATCTCCACCATGGTCTGATTCGCACGCTCCACCACACCATTCTCTGATGGTGTGTTCGGATGGGAATACTCCACCCGAATACCATGATCCCTGCAAAACTGAGAGAAAAGGTGAGAAGTGAACTCGCCACCGTGATCAGCTCGAACGCCACGAACCTTGGAAGTTGTTTGGGTCTCCACAAACACCTGCCACTCACAGAAACGGAAGTACGCCTCGCTCTTGTACTCCAAGAAATAAGACCACACATAACGACTAAAGTCGTCCACAATCAGCATCAAATACCTGGCCTTCCCAAGGGAGGCCGTGCCCATAGATCCGCAAAGGTCGGTGTGAACCAACTCAAGCGGAGAAGTAGCCCTCCTAGAAGCAACCTGAGGGTGAGGTTGCCTGTGCTGCTTGCCTCTCAAGCAGCTAGGACACAAAGTGTGAAGAGGAGGGAAATCAAGAAGTCCCTCCACCATCTTCCTCCTAGAAGCCCGCCGAAGAGAATCGAGGTTCAAATGACCATACCGAGCATGCCAAAGCAGCCCAAGCTCATGGGAAGTCCGCGCAGCCAAGGCTGTGAGCGTATAAAGCCCACCCTCCTGTGTACCTGTCCAAAGAGCATCACCTGTAGAAGCATCCTCCACTGTGACTGCATCCTGTGTAAAAATGACTCAGGTATCTAGCTGAGTAAGGCCATTCACAGATAATAGGTTAAAACCCAAATCAGGAACATAGAGAACTTTGGCGGAGGAAGACCGCCTGTCAGAAAACATAGGTAAAGTCCCCACGCCTCGAACAGGGACTGTAGAATTGTCACCAATGGTGACGGTACCCCCTCTGGAACGAAGATCCTGAAGCCAATCCTGACAGAAGGTCATATGTGAAGATACTCCACTGTCGACGACCCAAGGCTTCTCCTGTGTGGTAGAAGCTAGGGCTGTATCCTCCTCAACAAAGACATGCACAAACGCAGATTGTGTTGTGGCTGGGGCCGCCTTCGAGTCCTTCTCCTTAGGCTTCAAATGGGGATACTTCTGCCAACACTTCTCCTCAGGATGAGTGCCCTTCCCACAATGGGGACACTTGGACTTCTTCTCCTTCGCATCCTTCTTGTCCTCCTCCTCCTTGTCCTTGGCCTTCTCCTTCTTTTGTTTCTTCTTCTTGCCGCCACCTGTGCCGGCCGTAAATGCCTTGGTGGAGCCACTGGCTCCCACCTCTTTGAGTCGCTCGCCATGCTCCAAGACAAGCGGGGAAAGCTCCTCCCATAGGAGTATCTCACGGGTCCTCGAGGTGATGAGGCTGGTATAGAAGACATCATAACGGGGTGATGGCAGCTGAGTCAACAGAATCATCGTCATATCCTCAGACGATATCATACGACCACGAGAGGCTAACTCGCCTCGCATATCCTCCATCTTCGTGATGTGCTCCTTCCTGGAAGGAGAATCATCAAGACTGAGCATCCGCAACTTCTTCTCCAAGGAAATCTTGTGGGCAAATGTCTTGTGCTGATACAAAGACGCAAGCTTCTTCCACACTTCCGCCGCGGTCTGTAACCTATGAACATGTACAAGAACGGAATCATGGAGACTCATAAAAAGAAAGGAACGGGCTCGAGAGTTGAGCCTATCCCATAAGGCTACATGGTCCATAGAGGTGCCATCGGACGAATCCGCGGGGGGATGGTCGATGGGTGAAGAAACAAGCTCCCAAAGGTCAAATGTATCGAGGATGCAGGCCACCTTGCATGACCAGAGAGAGTAGTTGGAACCATCCAACTTATCTTCCTTCGAAAAGGAAGGGAGAATTGGCACCTAAATAGAGGGAATCAAGGAAGGCATCCGCAAATCTGAAGCAGTCTTCACGGAAGAGACCTTCGCGGTAGATGGAACCCTCTGAGATGCATGGACTGAAGAAGGATGAGTGCAAGGAGGTTCTTCCCGACGTCGAACCTCATGATAATCCCGCCTCCGCTCAGAGGAATGATGAGAAAGAAGTTCATCCTCTGAGTCATCAAAGCCTGAAAACTGGTAAGACATCTTCCAATCTGCAAAATACCAAAGAAAGTTGTGCCGATGTCGAAATATGACCAGCAATGTGGTCACCAACCACCAAGACGCAGGCTGAGAATGGCTACAAACACCTGGATCTACAAAACGCAAAGATAACTGATGACGATCACCAAAAAAGAGACCACCAGCACCAGGAAACAGCCAGGAAAGGAGTCGCCAGCAAGAAATGTGCCGCCTGGAGTGGAAGCGACCAGCAGAACAACAAAACGCAGCCTGTAGATGAGTCGCCCAGCAGGAGGGACAGCCTGGTGGAAAACGCAGGGTTGTTGCGTCGCTGGATGACGTGGCAGCCTCTGTAGACAGCATGGACAGAAAACGCAAGCTGAAGAGCCTCCAAAAGAAGTCGCCTGGCAGTTGTTAATCAGATGGCAGCAGCAGTAAGGTATCTCACTCCTGAGGGTATGTCCTCCGTGCTCTCAATCAGGCAATGATACCATGTGAGAGTGCGCAACGGAAGAAGAACACGAACACAGAGGAGAGGAGAGAGAAAGCAGGGAATGAAGGAAGAAAGTCTGCACTGACTGAGATGAATGCTGAATACACTGAAATGGACAGAGCAGTCCCTGCACACAGCCCAGAGCGTCAGTGAGGGCACTAGAACAGACTGGAAGCAATGGCAGCACCAATGCCGGAGACGGAGATGACGGAGACAGTGCTGAACCTGCAGAATACAATGCTGGAATGACTGGGGGCACTGCTATATATAGCCCCCAGGCCAGTAAACTGGCCGACCTGCCAAATCTGGCCGACCTGGCCAGACCTGGCCAGATTTGGCCGACCAGCCAGATCTGGCCAACTTTGGCCAGATCTGGCCGACCTGCCCAGTAAACTGGGCCGACTGCACAATAACAGCCCACTATGGGCTGTGTGACTCCCAAAGGCTGCAGATTGACAAGGACAGCCACTAAAAGACTGACAGAGCTCCTCTGTCTCCTGTCAGACTCTAACAGGAGCTCACAACCAGGAGATGACAGACTGAGAATGATAAAGAGCAGGCTAACAGATGCAGCCTTTGGTACCCCCTGTACAGGTACCCGTACTTCCTCAGCTGCCCAAAGAGGACCGGTCGGACGGCTCCAACTTTTCTCTATGGTCCTGCAAGGTGGAGTGTATCTTGGACTCCTTCGCTCTTTGGGAGCTTGTTTCTGTTCCTATTCCCCGGCCTAAGGTGGATCCCGCAGATGGGACATCTATGGATCGTGCAGCCTTATGGGATCGGCTCGATTCTAGAGCCAGATCTTTCCTCTTTCTGAGTTTGCAGGATTCTGTCCTTGTTCATGTTCACAGATTGAAGACTGCAACAGACGTGTGGAGAAAGCTCGTGTCTCTCTATCAACAAAAGACGTTTGCCCACTGGATATCTCTCGAAAAGAAGAAGTGGATGCTCGCTATTGATGATAGTCCTTCCCTGAAGGACCACATCAACAAATTACAAGATATGAGGGATGAGCTTGCATCCCTCGATCGGACGATATCTTCTGAAGACATGGCTATGATTCTCTTAACTCAGCTGCCATCGCCTCGATTTGATGTCTTCTACACCAGCCTTCTTACATCGAGGACCCGTGAGAAGCTTCTATGGGAGGAGCTATCCCCACTTGTCTTGGAGCATGAGGAGCGACTCAGAGAGGTCAGTGCTAGCGGATCCGACTCCACTAAAGCCTTTGTTGCAAGTTCAGGAGGACAGAAGAAGAAGAAGAAGTCAAAGGCTAAGAAGAAGGACAATTCTTCAGGCTCTGACTCAGATTCAGAGAGACCGAAGTGCCCACACTGTGGGAAAGGGACACATCCCGAGGAGAAATGCTGGAAGAAGTACCCTCACCTTCGTCCGAGAGCGAAGGGTGGATCTACATCAAAGCCTTCTTCTACCTCTACACCTGCTCTTACCCATGAGTCAATGTTCCTTCATATCCATGCTTTGGAGGAGGATCCTTCTTCCGTGGCTGCAGTGTCTTCTGCGCTGCCTTGGTTAATGGACAGTGGTGCTTCGAGTCATATGACTCCCCGAGGTGATTTGTTACAGGATCTCCGTCCATCAGAGGGTTCAATCACTGTTGGTGACATTTTATCGGTGCCTATTAGTGGTGTTGGCACATTGCCTTTGTTTACCGACCGACCTTCGAGCTCCTTTTCACAGGCCCTACATGTTCCGGATTTGGGCCTTCCCCTCCTCTCAGTTTATGGCCTTATGAGGCTTGGCACACGAGTGATCTTCACCGAGCATATGCCGTTGTTATTGAGGATTCTTTTACAGGAGCTGTCTTATCTACAGGCTGGCAGGAGAGAGGGCTTTACAGGCTCCATTCCCCTTCTTTGATGCGGGGTCCTCCGCGGCAGTCTATTGCTACACCCGTTCCCGCTTGTGCACCTTCTATTCCACAGGTTCCTTCCCATCCCCCACCTTCTCCGGTGGTTCCCTCATACCCCCCATCCCTTTTAGCGGGGGACGATCTCAGTGATGCGGCTGTGGATTCCCTGGCCCCTAGTGTTTTAGAGGGGGATTCCCAGGATCGTGAGGAGCTCCTTCAGCGGCAGTCTACATCGACGGACTTCATCGACATTGGCATTCCTCTTGCCACCCCAGGATCTATTTCCTCTTCGGCCTTCAGCTACATCCAGGATCTGAGAGGGGGTGTTAGCAATCATGTTTGTCATGCCTTGTCATCTCCTGCCTGTGAGCCTCAGTCTGAGTCAGACGAGGACATTAGGAGCTCTGACATGTTTGTCATGTGTTATGATGGGGGAGACTAGTCACTCTTGACTGGCTATCTTAGGATGTGTATTTCTTTTTGGCCTCTTTTAGTGGGCAGCCACTGGCTGCCCGGCCACTTTTTAGTCACTGTTGTTGGGCGCCCATTTTAGGTTTGCGCCCATTTTAGGGTTAGGGTTAGGGTTTGTCTTTTTGCCTATTTATAGGCAGTCCCCCCTCCCCACTTGATCACTTGTCTTCTTGCGGATTCCGACACTCCTCCCCCATAGTGGTGCTGCCATCATCATCAACCTGATCTGATGCCCTCACTGACGCTGTGGGCTGCGTGCAAGGACTGATCGATCTCCTTCCGCCTTCCCGTTTGTATTCAGCATTCATTTCAGTCAGTGCAGATTTCTCTTCCCTATTTTCTGCTTTCTCTCTCTCTCTCTCTCTCCCTCCATGTTCGTATTCCCTCTTCCGCAACACACTCACATATGTCCCATGCATCCTTTGGAGAACTGCATCCAGTAATCTGTAAAACCATAGCATCTGATATGTATAAGAAAAACCAATGTAACACCTTATATACTCTCTCAATCCATAGCTTATGAGCCATTTTCTGATCATTTTTTTTATTCCTTTCATACATTTCAGGTTCAGCCTCATCACCTATACATAAGTCCCAATAACCTCGACCAATCAAAAAATTCTTCATACGGAACTTCTATAAAGCAAAATTTTTGTTGTCCAACTTTTCTCCCACAATTTGAGTGATATTGTCAATGCCTTGAGCATTTGCTATAGTTACAGCTTAGGTATTCACTAATGTATACAACCTGTAAGTATCGGACTCCTTTTCCTACAGTTCAAAACCAGTTTCCTGCTATTCAGGACTGTATTCTACAATTCATGACAGTTTTTCTGACAACCTACTTGCTGTAAACTGTATTCCAACAATGAAAAAACACGGTCAACTGAGCATAAACCAAGCTCAAAACAATTCAAAACATTATATGGTAGTGACAAAACATCCCAGCAACAAACTATGTCCATACAAGTATCAATGTTTGTACTGTATGCAAGTAGCAATACCAAATACAGCCAGCCCACTACTATAACCAGCAGTATTTTCTATGTTAAAACAAGAGTATCCAAACCTCAAAACAAACCAAAACATCTCATTTAGTTGCCGATCTATGCAAGAGTTGATACATGTCTAACCGATCAAAATATATTGCATTAAGTGAAAATGATAGGTCCTTCCTGCAGACAATAACCAGTCAATATCCTGGTATAACCAATAACAAATCAATCCAAACTTTGGACTTTCAACATTTACAATATCCCAAAAAGCATCCACCACTCAAGTGATATGATCCAAGCATTTGTTAGTAGTAAATAAGCATCACAGATACTTCAACCCTGTAGGTATATTGTTTCCAAATTCAAGACAGCAACTAGTTCACTGTTTCCAACCTGCAAATAAGCTCCAAAACTGAGCATTTAACACTCCAATATCATGCTCAAATGCATGATAATAAGGGCATATACATTGTTGGGATGAAAGCCACTAGTGCCATGGAATCATCTGCTGGTTACTACAATAAACAACTAGTTTGCGCAGGTCTGTGCTAAATAGCTCAAAATCTGTGAGGAATTTGAAAAAACTTTCTTTTGCAAAGTTATAAACCACATCAAAACGGTCAAGAATCGCGGGCCGTTTCTCTAAAAACCATTTCTACAGCAAGATATAGCTTCTGCAAAAAAAAACGGGCTGCAAGCACAGTCTCCTTAGATGAATTTCTTCAAATCTGATATCTTGATGTCAAATGGCCACTACCAAGCCTTCAAGCTTTAGGCGTTCATGCTCTGATACCATGTTGGAAGAGAGGGAGAGAGACAGAGTGGAGCGGACGATGAGCCTCAGCTCATGGTTGTTCTTCTTCCATTATTCTTCCATCATACTCACTATTAGAAACATACACACACATGTATAACTAACTAAGACTAACTGTGGTTAAGTCACTGACTACACCAACTTATTGAATGCCACACACGTGTACAATTGTATCCAGCTAATGTCAGTCGCACACATAAAAGATAGACTGACTGAAGAGTAACGGGAGCTTTATATTCTAACACACTAGACGGGGAATAGGATGGATAACAAACTCCCAAAGATCGAAGGTATCAAGGATACACTCCACCTTACATAAGCAAAGCAAGTAGTTGGAACCATCAAGCTGCTCTTCTTTAGGCAAAGAAGGGAATACGGGCACCTGTATAGAGGGTGCCATGGAAGGCATATAAAAGCCAGCAAAACGAGCCTTCTATCAAACATGGAAAGAATGGGGAGGAGAGGGATCTCGTACAAATGGACTAGGTGACCTCCGATCATCACATGAACTAATACAAAAATCTCTCTTTGACTCTCAAAGAAAGAAACAAAGACCTCATCCTCTGAGTCAACAAAGAACTGGTGATAAAGCATCTTCGTATCCTGCAAGACACCCATAAGAAATCTGCATTTTGGTGGTAGACAACCCCGAAACAGGAGAAAATTACTACATGATCACAAGGAAGTCGATGTGCCCAAAAGGTGGTCGCTTGCCACTAGGAGCTTGCATTTTCAGCAAACATAGATGTGGATGGCCTCACAAACTCTGTGTCACTCTCAGATACCATGCTCTGATACCATGAGAGAGTGCGCAACAAAAGAAAGAACTCCAATACAAAGAAAGAAAGAGACAGTCTACAAGAGAAGAAGAAAAGAAACCTCCATTGAATAGGGAACAAATGTTGAATACAAAGGGAAGACTGATCGGTCCCTGCACGCAGCCCACAACATCAGTGAGGACACTAGATCTGGCTGATGATAACAGTAGCACCAAAGACGGAGGAAGATGATGAAGTCAAAGTATGCACCTGCCAAGGAAGGAGGGAAGATGATAATCTATCTAACTGCCAAGTGAGAAATTGCTATAAATAGCCAAAAATCCCAAAAATTGGCTGACCTGAAATTGGGGCTGACCCACGTTTAATGCTGGTAAAAATGCCATAAATGATTTAAAATTTTCTTGGAAAGGATGGACAATGTCCGATAGGTGAGGCAAGCTTAAGAATGCAGAAATTGCCCTTGGAAATGTACATAAAATCCAAACTAGAGGAGAAAGTGCATTGAAATGCAATAAATTGAGTGATCTAGAATGAGCTACGTCCTCCGTCAAAACAAGTGATAAACAAGTCAAAGCTCCTAAAGTCCTCGTCTTAACTTAGACTGAGGCTCACATGCAGGAGATGACAAGGCATGACAAACATAACTACTAACAAGATATCCTCTCCACAAACGGAGTGTGAACAACAAAGCTTCAGCACTTGCAAACTGCAAAAACAAGATGTGGGCTGAATGAAGGGCATCCTATCTGTTTATGAAAATCTAGGGCCGCCCAAATTGGGGGTTGCATGTGGGACATAGAAACTCTATAGGTTCGCATTTCTTTTACTAAAGGTTAGTAAAATCCATTAATTAAGCATGTTTTGGGACTGTTTTCAAAAACCTAATACAATTTTAGCACAACATCTCCTCTCAGGCCAAAATTGATACCATAAGGGATTGCAAACAAGCCCATGCTCTTTTTCCTTTTCTTTTATCCCAAGGAGTCCCACCCCTAAGCAACCAAGGCATTTCGACTACCTAGTAACCTACAAAGACTATAGAGGCAATGATAATCTTACCAAGGGAGCCCAAAGGTTCACTCCAGAGAGGACAAAGCATCGGGCAAAGGGTGCACATCAACTGCCTAGCGGCCTACTAAGTCCTGCAAAGGCAAATGGAAACACAATTATGCTTTTTGTTTTTGAAAAGTTTTTTGTTTTGTTTTCAAGATTTATCATTATGAGAGTGTTTTCAATAAGGTTTTATCCTATCAAGTATCTATGATCCAAAGGGAGAATCATAAGGGATGGTCAGACCCAAGACCTTCACAAAACAAACAAGTTATCCGTACAACTACTAGGTGTCAACGACAAGGAAAAGTGGTATGATGAAGCTATGGGGAGTATGTGGTAGAGGCAAAAAAGATAGGTGAAAGCAAGCTAGGCAAGCTAAGAAGCAAGGGAGATTGCCCTTGGAGACTGCCACATGAGTTGTTGCAAATATGTGGATCTAGAGTCGACCATTCCAAAGACTGAAAGGAGATAAATATGAACAAATGCATGTTTTTAAAAAAAGAAATGCCAATGCATTGGAGTTAAGCAAGAGGCAACAAATCATTGTGCTCGTGTAAAATGCTATGTAAGGGTGCTACTTGGACAAAACCCTTTCTGGGAAATTGTTCACTTGCCCCAAGTGCCCTTTTACAATCATGGTCATCTTGATGTTGCAAATGATGATACAAAGTACAAAATAAATGCATAATGTCTAAATCATAATCAAAACCCTATCACCATCAAGAGAAGAAAATGGCCCCCTCACAAAGTGGAAATGCAAAAAAGGAATTAACTAAAGAATCAGAGAATGAATGAAATGATGAATGATATACATTGATGATACAATTGAAGCCTTAGGTCTCCATGTTTTGGAATTGAGGCTAAGGCTTAATTCACAACATCTCGAGTTGATAAGAGTCACTCCAAATGATTGCACTATCCTAGCTGATTAGGCAGCAACGTGTGGAAGGACAACAATGAATTAACTAAAGAATCAGAGAATGAATGAAATGATGAATGATATACATTGATGATACAATTGGAGCCTTGAGTTTCCATGTTTTTGGAATCTAGGCTAAGGCTTGAATCACAATGTCTTGATTTGATAGAGTCATTCGAGATGATTGCACTATCCTAGCTGATTAGGCAGCAACACACTTTATGGGGCGAGTAAAATCCAGTCCTCCGAGCAGGGGAAGTTCAGAAAAGACACTAAATGAAGATGGACAGCAATGAAGTAAGTGAAAGTCCATAACTATAGGTGATGACAAATATGAAGTAGAATGACCTCCAAGGGCTCTAGTAGCAGAAAGGCAAGTGTATGCAAATGGAATGAACCCATAGCAGCAAAACAAAAAGTATATATTGTCAAATATGGCCTCCAACAAGTGTTGCAACAAAAAAATGCAAATTTAACACATGGAAATGATGGAAACTGCCTAGAAGGGTAGAAAACCTGCTGTTGCTGCCAAGAGACGGATGCAAGACCATGAAGGGATGGTCTATGATGAAATGAAATCAGCTGGCCTCACACCAAAATTGCAATGGCCACAAGGAATATTATGATGACACACCATATCATGTATGGGAGAGCCATCAACAAGAACCCTCCTAGTTAAAACCTCGCTCTCGTGTAAAGGACCTTGGAGTTCCATATCCAAAGAAATGTATCCTACACTTTTAGGGCCAATTCTAACTTCTCTATGAGCCAGCTTTCATTTTCAACCATCCCATGGTAGAGGGCACCAAAAAATCACAACATTACAAGAGCCCAATCCCCCCAAGGGGTGGAATCATCACACACAAATTTTTCTTGACCACTACAATCTATAATATCTAGGTGCACAGAAATTCTTTCAAAGGCAGCAAGAGGAGAAGACTTGTGACTGGCATGGAAACTCTCTTTTTTTTTGTCAAGGGTAATTATATTAATTACTGCAAAAGTACAAGAGTCACAGATGAACTGAAAGGATGGCAGTGTAACAGAGGAAACTGCCGGCTGCCATGAGACCAAATCCTCCTGGGGGAGGAGCCCTGCATGCTGCATCATATCAAGATGCCAGTGAAGAAGGCCTTTGAGTCGAGCGATGAGACTTTGAATACCTGAAGTCAAAAATAAAGGCATTCCGGGTGACGCAATTATGCCAACATCCCCAGAAACGCACAAGGTGGAACACTATTCTCATGTGCGGCTGGAATCAATCAATCTCTCTCTCTCTCTCTCTCTCTCTCTCTCTCTCTCTCTCTCTCTCTCTCTCTCTCTCTCTCTCTCTCTCTGTGCATCAGCAGTGGAACACGTTTTGTATTGCCATTTCTTCTCTCTCCCGGACAGAGCCGATTATAGTACAGAAGTATCATTCTCGCTCTCTCCGAGAGAAAAGCAGATAGCTTTTGAATGCTGGAAATGCATGGAGCGTGGCTTACCTCAGGCTACGTCCCAATGTGGCAGAAAGAAGGCTCGGAGCTGCGCAGCGTGAGCACTGAGCAACGACCTCGCCGATCAACCTTCTCTCGAGATCTTGTAGCTGGCTTGCGAACGGACGCAGAAACGCCAGTCGAAGTGCGAGGGAATCGGGACTCGCAAGGATTATTTTTGCAACTTGCCACGACCTTCCAATTGTAATTTTCCTTGGTAGAGAAATGAGGAAAAAAATTAAGACTTCTTGTGAAAGGCCGAATAACAAATTTTCCCTTCTCAAAGAAATGCAAAAATTTAATAGCCTTTCTTATGAAAGGCATATATAATTAATAAAAATTAATTAATATTATTATTAAAAATAGGGTTATAAGTTACAAGTTCAACTTTCAAGCCTATTTTTCATAATAATGCTAATATCATCCTCGGACAAGTCGGATCTTGAGGGCTGAGGCTCTCAGCTTTTAGGGATCTGTGTATCGAGCTGCTAGCATGGATGTTGACAAGGAGTCGAGAGGCTGGCTGCGAAGGCATCACTCTGCACAATGAATACATTTGCAGAGTGCCAACCATCCATGAGCTCCGGCGATAGCCCGCCAATGTGCCATTGCACTCAACACTTCCAAGTTTCCCCCAACAGCCCGTTGCCACCATTACCTCACTGAGCAATGAGTCACTAGACGACTACCAGGCTCCGGACGAGTCCAAAAGTCCCAACCAAGTGTCCGAGGACTTGGCCTTCAAGCCCAAAGGGCGTGTCGTGTTGCCTTTCAACGAGTGTTGCTGGTGCACTCGTTGTGTAAGTCGTGACGCTGCAGTGCTAGCAGCTGCACTATGCAGTGATTCAAGCGCCTGGGCCCTAGCCCTTGCTCTCGAGGTTACAGACTACCAAGTTGGCTTGCTGCCTACGCACTCCCCAAGTTAGCCTACTGCTGCAGCGCTACCTGCTCTTGAAGTTCCAATGGTTATGGCCTCCCCAAGTTAGCCTACTGCATGCATGCTCTTGCTAGCTGCCATGCCCTTCAGGCTTCCAATTAGTAACGATTATGGCCTCCCCAAGAACTTAGAATTCTTGAAAGGCTCTCGAGTGGTGAGGATTCAGGACTCACGACGCCAATAGTTAGAGTCCAGACACAAGCGTCGGGCACCTGTAGGCTCAGTCTGCCACCAACGGCTAGTTGGCAAGCTGCTACAAGGTTGAAGGCACATGTGACACCACGACTACATGCACCAACCTTCATTTTCTACACTCAACATTGCACAAGATTGAGAGGTATAGTCATGATCTCAGTCTACACTATACTATCAATGTACATGTGCTCGCACCACTGCTATCTAATGTATTAACTCATTATAAAGGTTAAACCCAAGTCCTATGCTTCGAACTTCGAAATTCGTATGGGCCGTTCTAGAGTTAGGAGTCTTGAATTAATAATGCTAAATGCATTCTAAATATATGATTAGGAAGCTTGATCACCATAATGATTTTTCTTTGCATGTGTAGATTAAACTCAAGAAAGGAAAAGTCTTCAAAGTGAGGATTAAAGTAGCTCTACGAACTTGCCAAGTGGCAAATATATTTTGCATCCACACTTCAAGTTGCAACTCCACTTGTCAAGGTAGATGCACGTATGACATCTCTTTTTGAGTTATAACTTATTCATCTATGTTTATGCATTTTCTTTTTTACAAAAGAGAGAGAGAGAGAGAGAGAGAGAGAGAGAGAGAGAGAGAGAGAGAGAGAGAGAGAGAGAGAGAGAGAGAGAGAGAGAGAGAGAGAGAGAGAGAGTGTGTGTGTGTGTGTGTGTGTGTGTGTGTGTGTGTGTGTGTGTGTGTGTGTACACTAAGCCTAGTACCATTGTTGTGTGGTTTTGTATATTGATTAATGATAGCATATAAGCTATATGTCTTTCTCTAGATTATGGATCATAGCCAGCCAAAGACAGATACTCTACAATTGAGTATTTCTAGTGCATTCTCTCGAAAGAGAACTGCACAAAGGGACATTGTGGGCTCATCATCGAATCCAATTAATTATCCTGTAGGTCAAAATGATGCTATAGATTACATCAGCCATGACATTGCATGTTGAAATATGCAATACAAATGTCAGAAATTCAAGTGATGATATGCATGGTGAATGGGTTATGGATACAAATATGCACTTGGAAATGCCGCACAATGCTACATGTGAGGTTATTTTGAATGATGCCAGAAACAATCATGTATGGAATGCAAGATCTTTGCAAAATGCTAGTAATGATGGTATGACATGTGATGATGCATTTAATGCTAATATGTCAGCAAGTTTGAATTTGAATATGCCATTGCAAAGTGTGATTGATGATGGTGGAGATGGATTACCTCAAGTCATGCAGATTTAGCTTCTCCTCTTGAGAATGCATTAAAGAATCTTCATGAGATCCAAGCCCAATATGCTACCCATGGGCAAAGGACAAATGAAAAGCCTCCCAAAAAGTAGAAGGGTATCTGAACTTACAAGGAGCACTAGAAGGTGTATTATGAATGGAGTTATTCATCTTATGATGATGAGGGGCAACAAAGAGTACATTGTCTTTGGTGTACACACTTCAAAATGCAAAATCCTTTTGGCACAACAAAGAGCAACAATGTTCAAAGACTTGTTCTAGAAGGCCATCAACAATCAAAAGAGCATAAAAAGGCAAAGCAAATCTGGTTTGAAAAGCAAAAAAGGACCACATTGCCCATTGAAAAGCATGTGCAAGTTTCGTATGATAGTGAAGAGGAAAAAATGATATCTCGCACCAAAGTACTTCTTCAAAAGATGCATGCAATTGCTTTGAGAGAAAAACCTATTTCTGAATTTGAGGTGGATGTTGAGGAACTAGTTTTCTATAATGTGCTGAATGCACCGATAGTGAATTCTTATGGTGCATATACATCTTCATATGCACCAAAGCTTTTTCTCACAGCTTGTCATAATGTGTATTATGATAAGCGCTGTATTGAACTAAGGGAAAGTCCATACTTCTCAATAATGGTTGATGAAAGCACATATATATCATGTAATCATAGAATGATTGTATGTATCACATATCTTACTGAAAAAGGGAATGGGTCCATTTGCAGTGGATTTATGAGACTATCGAAGATAATAGATGGTTCTGTACGTGCATTGTATGCAAGTCTTATAGCATACCTCTTGGAGCTTGAGTTGTTTAAGGCAAAAACTTGTTGGTTTTGCAAGTGATGGATGTATTGTAATGGCCGGTTGTCAAAATGGCCTTGTGACTCGGTTTGTAAGGGAAGTTCCCCATTTGTTGGGTGTGCATTGCATTGCACATAGAGAGGCACTTGCTGGTAAGGATGCATTGGAACCATTTCCTATTTTTAAACTTTTGGCAAAGATTATTAAGAAAGCATACAAGTGGATTAGAAGTTCTTGCAAACGCCATAAGGAGCTAACAAAACTTGCTAGTGCCTTTGTGTTGCCAGTGCAAGAGGTTTCGAGAATGCATGATATTTGTTGGCTCTCGCGGGGTGATGTTGCACTAATATTTGTGAAACTTATGCCTGCTTTATTGCATCTTTTGAAGTTGGAAAGCCATGATTTATATGACTTTTTTACATCTTTCAAGGTACAATTCTTTCTACACATTTGTTGCAGATGTGTTTCATTATTTAAGCATGCTCAATATAAAGTTCCAAAGCAAGAATGTTGATGTGACTTCCATTGGCACTGAACTTGTAATGACAATGGAGACTTTGGAGACAAGGTTTCTTGGAGATATATTTGGCATTGGAGCACAACAATACACATCCTTTGTTGAAAAAGCAAATGATGGATATCTTCGCTATACATGTGACACATATGGACAAGAAGTGCATGCTCTTCACACTCGTTCATTTGGAGATAAGGATCCAAGTCGTAATCTAATCTCTTAGGAGAGTTGCATGTCTATGGGTAGACAATTTATTGGAAAGATTATATCATCCTTATGTTTGCGATTCAAAGATATAAAACTCTTTGAAGCAGCAAAAGTATTTAGTCCAAAAGACTACCCTATTGAGCATAACGCAATGATTGCCATGGGAAGGATTTGGATGCCTATTTTGTTAGAAAAATTTGGGGGCTTAGTTGATGTGAATGGATGTAACTTATAGTATGAGGATTTTACGATTAGATTGAAAAGGACTTGTCCAGGCATGAGTATGCATGAGGCATGGACAATATGTGGAGTTGCCGAGCATTGGGAGCAAATGTATGGAGGAATGAAGAAGCTTTGGCGTGCTTGTCTGGTGATTGTTGCAAGTACAGTGGATTGTGAGAGGGGGTTCTCTCAAATGAATAGAATCAAGTCTCTTGAGAGAAACGGCTTAGCTTTGGAGACATTAAATATGCTCATGTTTTTATCCTACAATGGTGAGCGAAATCCTTGTGTTGTGGATTGTGATGCCATGTATATTGCTTGGGATGGCTTGAAAGATCATCAAAATCCCAATGTGATGACAACGTAGGAAAGTGGTTTTCTTCTTATTGCTTTTGACTATTGAAAGATAAGCATAGGAACTCTCCTTACACAAGAGAGGATAAGGGTAGCTTGGTGTAAAAGTGTTGGAGGATAGGGGAAACCCTAATCCTAACTCCTCCAATGGCTATATAAATAGCCTAAAGTACACACTCAAGGTAGAGGAGAGTGTACTAGTTGTACTTTGAGCAACTGACTAAAAAAGATCTTGTTCTTGTATTTGAGCTCTCTCTGTCTCCCTCGTGTGCACACTCTCTCAAGCCCTCAACTCTGATTTTCAACATGGTATTAGAGCCATCTCTGATCCTTTAGCTTCCCTCAGCCTCTTTACACATCTAAGTGCACAAGAAGTACTCTTGTCATCTCAGTAACCTTCTTGTCCACCATAGCCAGCCAAACACCTTGACCTTAGAGGAGCTAGTGTGGGCAATAGAAGATGTTTCAACTTTTGATTTATTCTAGAGATCTTCTCCTTAGCTCGGGGCAACTCAGCCTAGCACATCGAGGGCTGAGGCTAGGCGACTTGGTGGACGACATTGCATAAAACGCAGATCTGGTGCAGTTTTCGTAGGCGACTTGATTCGAGCTAAAGCACAACTGGTACATGGCACAATCATGGCGGCTACCTTAGGGCTATTGTAGACCCTATAGTGGACTATCCTCACCTAAGAGGTTACTTCATGTTCAATGCTTTACTTCATGTTGTAAGGCTATGTATACAATTATAAACACATAGACCATCCTATCCTAAACTTGTATTGCATATCTTGTGTGACTTTTTTCAAGTACACTGATCAATGAAATTAGAGGGATGAGTGTCATTGTACTCTCCTCGGAATCATCAGCAACAAGCATTGAAATCATAGACCGTCCTTGTCCAACACAAGATTCATCCACCAAGCCATACCACAAGGAGGAGCCCAAAGTCCAGTCTAGGTTCACATCATTGAAGCCTAAAAAGACCATTAAATCTCAGAAGAAGATTGCACATAAGAAAGGACCACCAAAGTCATATTTTGAAATATTACATATGCATGATTTTCAGTCTTTCTCCTCGTTACAACTTTGATATCAATTGTTTGATTTGCTTTCGCATTCAGTGGCAAGGTTGTAAGGGACTAGACATTGCCCTTGTTCTAACAAGTGGTAAGACCTTCCCAATGGCCACAACATATGCTGATGTCCGTCCTCAAATTCGAAAATTTAATGGAAAAGATTTCCATCCTTGGCAAGTTTTGATCAAATACAAAATGATGGAAAGAGGATATTGGCCCTTCAAAAAGGGACCAAAGGTGAGGATGGTCCACTATAGGGGCTACAATAGCCCTAAGGTAGCCGCCATGATTGTGCCATGTACCAGTCGTGCCTTAGCTCGAATCAAGTCGCCTACGAAAACTGCACCAGATCTGCATATTATGCAATGTCGTCCACGAGGTCGCCTAGCCCCAGCCCATGTGCCAGGCTGAGTTGCCTCGAGCTAAGGAGAAGATCTCTAGAAGAAATCAAAAGCTGAAACTGCTTCTATTGCCCACACCAGCTCCTCCAAGGTCAAGGGGTCTGGCTGGCTATGGTGGACAAGAAGGTAACTGAGATGGCAAGAGTACTTCTTGTGCACTTAGATGTGTAAAGAGGCTGAGGGAAGCTGAAGGATCAGAGATGGCTCTGATACCATGTTGAAAATCAGAGTTGAGGGCTTGAGAGAGTGTGCACAAGAGGGAGATAGAGAGAGCTCAAATACAAGAACAAGATCTTGTTTAGTCAGTTGCTCAAAGTACAACTAGTACACTCTCCTCTACCTTGAGTGTGTACTTTAGGCTATTTATATAGCCATTGGAGGAGTTAGGGTTAGGGTTTCCCCTGTCCTCCATCCCTTTTACACCTAGCTACCCTTATCATCTCTTGTGTAAGGAGAGTTCCTATGCTTATCTTTCAATAGTCAAAAGCAATAAGAAGAAAACCACTTTCTTACGTTGTCATAACATTGGGATTTTGATGATCTTTCAAGCCATCCCAAGCAATATACATGGCATCCCAATCCACAACACAAGGATTTCGCTCACCATTGTAGGATAAAAACATGAGCATATTTAATGTCTCCAAAGCTAAGCCGTTTCTCTCAAAAGACTTGATTCTATTCATTTGAGAGAACCCCCTCTCACAGTCCACTGTACTTGCAACAATCACCAGACAAGCACGCTAAAGCTTCTTCATTTCTCCATACATTTGCTCCCAATGCTCGACAACTCCACATATTGTCCATGCCTCATGCATACTCATGCTTGGACAAGTCCTTTTCAATCTAATCGTGAAATCCTCATACTATAAGTTACATCCATTCACATCAACTAAGCCCCCAAATTTTTCTAACAAAATAGGCATCCAAATCCTTCCCATGGCAATCATTGTGTTATGCTCAATAGGGTAGTCTTTTGGACTAAATACTTTTGCTGCTTCAAAGAGTTTTATATCTTTGAATCGCAAACATAAGGATGATATAATCTTTCCAATAAATTGTCTACCCATAGATATGCAACTCTCCTAAGAGATTAGATTACGACTTGGATCCTTATCTCCAAATGAACGAGTGTGAAGAGCATGTACTTCTTGTCCATATGTGTCACATGTATAGCGAAGATATCCATCATTTTCTTTTTCAACAAAGGATGTGTACTGTTGTGCTCCAATGCCAAATATATCTCCAAGAAACCTTGTCTCCATAGTCTCCATTGTCATTACAAGTTCAGTGCCAATGGAAGTCACATCAACATTCTTGCTTTGGAACTTTATATTGAGCATGCTTAAATAATGAAACACATCTGCAACAAATGTGTAGAAAGAATTGTACCTTGAAAGATGTAAAAAAGTCATATAAATCATGGCTTTCCAACTTCAAAAGATGCAATAAAGCATGCATAAGTTTCACAAATATTAGTGCAACATCACCCCACGAGAGCCAACGAATATCATGCATTCTCGAAACCTCTTGCACTGGCAACACAAAGGCACTAGCAAGTTCTGTTAGCTCCTTATGGCGTTTGCAAGAACTTCTAATCCACTTGTATGCTTTCTTAATAATCTTTGCCAAAAGTTTAAAAATAGGAAATGGTTCCAATGCATCCTTACCAGCAAGTGCCTCTCTATGTGCAATGCAATGCACACCCACCAAATGGGGAACTTCCCTTACAAACCGAGTCACAAGGCCATTTTGACAACCGATCATTACAATACATCCATCACTTGCAAAACCAACAAGTTTTGCCTTAGACAACTCAAGCTCTAAGAGGTATGCTATAAGACTTGCATACAATGCACCTACAGAACCATCTATTGTCTCCGATAGTCTCATAAATCCACTGCAAATGGACCCATTCCCTTTTTCAGTAAGATATGTGATACATACAATCATTCTATGATTACATGATATATATGTGCTTTCATCAACCATTATTGAGAAGTATGGACTTTCCCTTAGTTCAATACAGAGCTTATCATAATACACATTATGACAAGCTGTGAGAAAAAGCTTTGGTGCATATGAAGATGTATATGCACCATAAGAATTCACTATCGGTGCATTCAGCACATTATAGAAAACTAGTTCCTCAACATCCACCTCAAATTCAGAAATAGGTTTTTCTCTCAAAGCAATTGCATGCATCTTTTGAAGAAGTACTTTGGTGCGAGATATCATTTTTTCCTCTTCACTATCATACGAAACTTGCACATGCTTTTCAATGGGCAATGTGGTCCTTTTTTGCTTTTCAAACCACATTTGCTTTGCCTTTTTATGCTCTTTTGATTGTTGATGGCCTTCTAGAACAGGTCTTTGAACATTGTTGCTCTTTGTTGTGCCAAAAGGATTTTGCATTTTGAAGTGTGTACACCAAAGACAATGTACTCTTTGTTGCCCCTCATCATCATAAGATGAATAACTCCATTCATAATACACCTTCTAGTGCTCCTTGTAAGTTCGAATACGCTTCTACTTTTTGGGAGGATTTTCATTTGTCCTTTGCCCATGGGTAGCATATTGGGCTTGGATCTCATGAAGATTCTTTAATGCATTCTCAAGAGGAGAAGCTAAATCTGCATGACTTGAGGTAATCCATCTCCACCATCATCAATCACACTTTGCAATGGCATATTCAAATCCAAACTTGCTGACATATTAGCATTAAATGCATCATCATATGTCATACCATCACTACTAGCATTTTGCAAAGATCTTGCATTCCATACATGATTCTTTCTGGCATCATTAAAAATAACCTCACACGTAGCATTGTGCGGCATTTCCAAGTGCATATTTGTATCCATAACCCATTCACCATGCATATCATCATTTGAATTTCTGACATTTGTATTGCATATTTCAACATGCAATGTCATGGCTGCTATAACCTACAGCATCATTTTGACCTACAGGATAACTAATTGGATTCGATGATGATCCCACAATGTCCCTTTGTGTAGTTCTTTTTCAAGATAATGCACTAGAAATACTCAATTGTAGAGTATCTGTCTTTGGCTGACTAGGATCCATAATCTGGAGAAAGACATATAGCTTATATGCTATCATTAATCAATATACAAAACCACACAACAATGGTACTAGGCTTAGCGTACACACACACACACACACACACACACTCTCTCTCTCTCTCTCTCTCTCTCTCTCTCTCTCTCTCTCTCTCTCTCTCTCTCTCTCTCTCTCTCTCTCTCTCTCTCTCTCTTTTTGTAAAAAAGAAATTGCATAAACATAGATGAATAAGTTATAACTCAAAGAGAGATGTCATATGTGCATCTACCTTGACAAGTGGAGTTGCAACTTGAAGTGTGGATGCAAAATATATTTGCCACTTGGCAAGTTCGTAGAGCTACTTTAATCCTCACTTTGAAGACTTTTCCTTTCTTGAGTTTAATCTACACATGCAAAGAAAAATCATTATGGTGATCAAGCTTCCTAATCATATATTTAGAATGCATTTAGCATTATTAATTCAAGACTCCTAACTCTAGAATGGCACA